>NW_027458304.1:0-300000 GCF_050624435.1 Tenrec ecaudatus | reverse complement strand
CAGGCCTGTGGCGCTCCAGCCCTTAGGCTTAGGGAGCCCAAGGCCTGGGTCGCACCAGCCCTTAGGCTTTGGGAGCCCCAGGCCTGGGGCGCCCCAGCTCTGCGGCTTAGGTTGCCCCAGGCCTGGGGCGCCCCAGCCCGTAGATTTGGGAGCCCCAGGCCTGGTGCGCCCCAGCCCTTAGGCTTTGGGAACCCCAGGCCAGGGCGCCCCCGCTCTTAGGCGTAGGGAGCCCCAGGCCTGGTGAGCCCTAGCTCTTAGACATATGTAGCTCCTGGCCCCGGGTGCCCCAGCACTTAGGCTAAGGGAGCCCCATGCCTGGGGCGCCCCAGCACTTAGGCTTAGGGAGCCCCAGGCCTAGGACGCCTCAGCCCTTAGGTTTTGGGAGCCCCAGGCATCAGGCGCCTCAGCCCTTAGGTTTTGGGAGCCCCAGGCCTGGGGCGCCCCAGCTCTTAGGATTTGGGAGCCTCAGGCCAGGGTCGCCCCAGCAATTAGGCTTAAGGAGCCCCTGGTTGGGGCGCACAGCCCTTAGGCTTTGTGAACCCCAGTCCTGTGGGGCCCAAGTCTTAGACTTAGGGAGCCTCAGGCCTGTGTCGCCCCAGCCCTTAGGCTTAGGGAGCCCCAGGCCCGTCGCCCCAGCCCTTAGACTTTGGGAGCCCCAAGCCTGTGGCGCCCCAGCCCTTAGGCTTAGGGAGCCCCAGGACTGAGGCGCCCCAGCCTTTAGGCTTTGGGAGCTCCAGGCCTGGGGCGCCCCAGCACTTAGGCTTAGAGATCCCGAGGCCTGAGGCGCCCCAGCCCTTAGGCTTAGGGAGCCCCAGGCCTGGGGCGCCCAATCCCTTAGGCTTTGGGAGCCCCAGGCCTGGGACGCCCCAGCCCTTAGGCTTTGGGAACCCCAGGGCTGGGGCGTCGCAGCCCTTAGTCTTTGGGATCTCCTGACCTGGGGCGCCCCAGCCCTTAAGCTTAGGGAGCCCCATTCTGGTTCGCCCCAGCCCTTAGGCTTAGGGTGCCCCAGGCCCGGGGCGCCACAGCCCTTAGGCTTAGGGAGCCCCAGACCTGGGGCGCCCCAGCCCTGGGTCCCCCAGCCTTTAGCCATAGGGAGCCCCAGGCCTGGGGCGCCCATCCCTTAGGCTTAGTTAGCCCTAGTCCTGGGACGCCCCAGCCCTTAGGCTTAGGGAGCCTCAGGCCTGGGGCGCCCCAGCCCTAAGGCTTAGAGAGCCCCTGGCATGGGGCACCCCAGTCCTTAGGCTGTGGGAGCCCAAGGCCTGGGGTGCCCCAGCCCTTAGACTTAGGGAGCCCCAGGCCTGGGGCGCCCCAGCTCTTAAGCTTGGGAGCCCCAGGCCTGGGGCGCCCCAGCCCTTGGGCTTTGGGAGCCCAAGACCTGGGGCGCCCAAGACCTGGGGCGCCCCAGCCCTTAGGATTTAGGAGCTCCAGGGCAGGGACGCCCCAGCCCTTAGGCTTAGGGAGCCCCAGGCCTGGGGCGCCCCAGCCATTAGGCTTTGGGAGCCCCAGGCCAGGGACGCCCAAGCCCACAGGTTTTGGGATCGCCAGTCCTAGGGCGCCCCCGCCATTCGGCGTAGGGAGCCCCAGGCCTGGTGAGCCGCAGCTCTTTGACTTAGGGAGCCCCAGGCCAGGGTCGCCCCAGCCCTTAGGCTTATTGAGCCCCAGACCTGGGGCGCCCCAGTAATTAGGCTTAGGGAGCCCCAGGGCTGGGTCGCCATAACCCTTAGGCTTAGAAAGCCCCAGACCTGGGTCCCCCCAGCAATTAGGCTTAGGGAGCCCCAGGCCTGGGGTGCCCCAGCCCTTAGGATTAGGGATGCCCAGGCCTGGGGCGCCCCAGCCCTTAGGCTTTGGGAACCGCAGTCCTGGGGCCCCCCAGCCCTTATGCTTAGGGAAACCCAGGCCTGTGGCTCTCCAGCCCTTAGGCTTAGGGAGACCCAGGCCTGGGTCTCCCCAGCCCTTACGTTTTGGGAGCCCCAGGCCTGGTGCGCCCCCACCCTTAGGCTTAGGGAGCCCCAGGCCTGGGGCGCCCCAGCTCTTCGGCTTAGGGTGCCCCAGGCCTGGGTCGCCCCAGCCCTTAGACTTTGGGAGCCCCAGGCCTGGGGCGCCCCTGCCCTTAGGCTTTGGGAGCCCCAGGACAGGGAACCCCGCCCTTAGTCTTAGGGAGCCCCAGGCTAGGGTTTAAGCAACCATTAGGATTAGAGAGCCCCAGACCTGGGGCGCCCCAGCAATTAGGCTTAGGGAGCCCCATGCCTGGGGCGCTCCAACCCTTAGGATTAGGGATGCCCAGGCCTGGGGCGCCCCAGCCCTTAGGCTTTGGGAACCGCAGTCCTGGGGCGCCCCAGCCCTTATGCTTAGGGAAACCCAGGCCTGTGGCTCTCCAGCCCTTAGGCTTAGGGAGACCCAGGCCTGGGTCACCCCAGCCCTTATGTTTTGGGAGCCCCAGGCCTGGTGCGCCCCCACCCTTAGGCTTAGGGAGCCCCAGGCCTGGGGCGCCCCAGCTCTTCGGCTTAGGGTGCCCCAGGCCTGGGTCGCCCCAGCTTTTAGACTTTGGGAGCCCCAGGCCTGGGGCGCCCCTGCCCTTAGGCTTTGGGAGCCCCAGGACAGGGAACCCCGCCCTTAGTCTTAGGGAGCCCCAGGCTAGGGTTTAAGCAACCATTAGGATTAGAGAGCCCCAGACCTGGGGCACCCCAGCAATTAGGCTTAGGGAGCCCCATGCCTGGGGCGCTCCAACCCTTAAGATTAGGGATGCCCAGGCCTGGGGCGCCCCAGCCCTTAGGCTTTGGGAACCCCAGTCCTGGGGAGCCCCAGTCCTTAGGCTTAGATAGCCCCAGGCCTGTGTTGCCCCAACCCTTAGGCTTAGGGAGCCCCAGGCCCGTCGCCCAAGCCCTATGGCTTTGGGAGCCTCAAGCCCGGGGTGCCCCAGGCCTTAGGCTTTGGGAACCCCAGTCCTGGGGCGCCCCAGTCCTTAGGCTTAGGGAGCCCCAGGCCTGTGTTGCCCCAGCCCTTAGGCTTAGGGAGCCCCAGGCCCGTCGCCCCAGCCCTTTGGCTTTGGGAGCCGCAAGCCTGGGGCACCCCAGCCCTTAGGCTTAGGGAGCCCCAGGCATGAGGCGCCCCAGCCTTTAAGCTTTGGGAGCCCCAGGACGGGGGCGCCCCAGTTCTTAGGCTTAGAGAGCCCCAGACCTGGGGCCCCCCAGCAATTAGGCTTAGGGAGCCCAAGGCCTGGGGCATCCCAGCCCTCAGTATTTGGTATGGCCAGACCTGGGGCGCCCCAGCCATTAGTCTTAGGGAGCCCCCGGCCTGGGTCACCCCAGCCCTTAGGCTTAGGGAGCCGCAGGCCTGGGGCGCCCCAGCCCTTAGGCTTAAGAAGCCCAAGGCCTGGGACGCCCCAGTCCTTAGGCTTTAATAGCTCCAGGTCTGGGGCGCCCCAGCCCTTAGTCTTAGTTAGCCCCAGGCCTGGGGTACCCCAGCCTTTAGGCTTTGGGAGCCCCAGGTCTGGGGCGCCCCAGCCCTAACGCTTAGGGAGCCCCAGACCTGGGGCGCCCTAGCCCTTAGATTTTGGGAGCCCAAGGCCAGGTCGCCCCAGCCCTTAGTCTTTGGGAGCCCCAGACCTGGTGCGCCCCAGCCCTTAGGCTTTGGGAGCCCCAGGCCTGGCGTGCCTCAGCCCGTAGGCTTTGGGAGGCCCAGGACTGGGACTTCCCTGACCATAGATTTTGGGAGCCCCAGGTCTGCGGCGCCCCAACCCTTAGGCTTTGGAACCGCAGGCATTGGGCGTCCCAGCCCTTAACCTTTGGGAGGCCCCGGCCTCTTGCACCCAGCCCTTAGACTTAGGGAGAATCAGGCCTGGGACGCCCCAGCCCTTATGCTTAGGGAGCCCCAGTCCTGGGACGCCCCAGCCCTTAAGCTTAGGGAGCCCCAGGCCTGGGGCGCCCCAGCCCTTAGGATTAGGGAGCCCGAGGCCTGGGGCGCCCCAGCCCTTAGGCTTAGGGAGTCCAAGGCCTGGGTCGCGCCAGCCCTTAGGCTTTGGGAGCCCCAGACCTGGTGCACCCCAGCAATTAGGCTTAGGGAGCACTAGGCCTGGGTCGCCCCAGCCCTTAGGCTTATAGGGCCCCAGACATGCGCCGCCCCAGCAATTAGGCTTAGGGAGCCCCATGCCTGAGGCTCCCCAGCCATTACCCTTTGGGAGCCCCAGGCCTGGGGCGCCCCAGCCTTAAGTTTAGGGAGCCCCAGGCCTGGGACGCCCCAGCCCTTAGGCTTAGGGAGCCCCAGGCCTGGAGCGACCCAGCCCTTAGGCTTTGGGAGCGCCAGGCCTGTGGCGCCTCAGCCCTTAAGCTTTGGGAACCCCAGGCAAGGGACGCCCAAGCCCATAGGTTTTGGGAGCGCCAGGCCTGGGGCGCCCCCGCCATTAGGCGTAGTGAGCCCCAGGCCTAGTGAGCCCCAACTCTTAGACTTAGGGAGCCCCAGGCCAGGGTCGCCCCAGCCCTTAGACTTATTGAGGCCCAGACCTAGGGCGCCCCAGCAATTAGGCTTAGGGAGACCCAGACCTGGGTAGCCCCAGCCCTTAGGCTTAGAAAGCCCCAGATCAGGGGTGCCCCAGCAATTAGGCTTACGGAGCCCCAGGCCTGGGGTGCCCCAGCCCATAGGATTAGGGATGCCCAGGCAGGGGTGCCCCAGCCCTTAGGTTTTGGGAACACCAGGCCTGGGGCGCCCCAGCCTTTAGGCTTAGGGAACCCCAGGCCTGTGGCGCTCCAGCCATTAGGCTTAGGGAAGCCAGGCCTGGGTCGCCCCAGCCCTTAGGCTTTGGGAGCTCCAGGCCTGGGGCGCCCCAGCTCTGCGGCTTAGGTTGCCCCAGGCCTGGGGCGCCCCAGCCTGTAGATTTGGGAGCCCCAGGCCTGGTGTGCCCCAGCCCTTAGGCTTTGGGAACCCCAGGCCCGGGCGCCCCCGCCCTTAGGCGTAGGGACCCCCAGGCCTGGTGAGCCCTAGCTCTTAGACATATGTAGCCCCTGGCCCCGGTAGCCCCAGCACTTAGGCTAAGGGAGCCCCATGCCTGGGGCGCCCCAGCACTTAGGCTTAGGGAGCCCCAGGCCTAGGACGCCTCAGCCCTTAGGTTTTGGGAGCCCCAGGCATCAGGCGCCTCAGCCCTTAGGTTTTGGGAGACCCAGGCCTGGGGCGCCCCAGCTCTTAGGATTTGGGAGCCCCAGGAATGGGGCGCCCCAGCCCTTAGGCTTAGGGAGCCTCAGGCCAGGGTCGCCCCAGCAATTAGGCTTAAGGAGCCCCTGGCCTGGGACGCACAGCCCTTAGGATTTGGGAACCCCAGTCCTGGGGCACCCCAGTCTTAGACTTAGGGAGCCTCAGGCCTGTGTCGCCCCAGCCCTTAGGCTTAGGGAGCCCCAGGCCCGTCGCCCCAGCCCTTAGATTTTGGGAGCCCCAAGCCTGGGGCGCCCCAGCCCTTAGGCTTAGGGAGCCCCAGGACTGAGGTGCCCCAGCCTTTAGGCTTTGGGAGCTCCAGGCCTCGGGCGCCCCAGCACTTAGGCTTAGCGATCCCGAGGCCTGAGGCGCCCCAGCCCTTAGGCTTAGGGAGCCCCAGGCCTGGGGCGCCCAATCCCTTAGGCTTTGGGAGCCCCAGGCCTGGGACGCCCCAGCCCTTAGGCTTTGGGAACCCCAGGGCTGGGGCGACGCAGCACTTGGTCTTTGGGATCTCCTGTCCTGGGGCGCCCCAGCCCTTAAGCTTAGGGAGCCCTATCCTGGGGCGCCCCAGCCCTTAGTCTTAGGGTGCCCCAGGCCCGGGGCGCAACAGCACTTAGGATTTTGGAGCCCCAGACATGGGGTGCCCCAGCCCTGGGTCGCCCCAGCCTTTAGCCAAAGGGAGCCCCAGGCCTGGGGCACCCATCCCTTAGGCTTAGTTAGCCCTAGTCCTGGGACGCCCCAGCCCTTAGGCTTAGGGAGCCTCAGGCCTGGGGCGCCCCAGACCTAAGGCTTAGAGAGCCGCTGGCATGGGGCACCCCAGTCCTTAGGCTGTGGGAGAACAAGGCCTGGGGCGCCCCAGCCCTTAGGCTTAGGGAGCTCCAGGCCTGGGGCGCCCCAACTCTTAAGCTTGGGAGCCCCAGGCCTGTGGCACCCCAGCCCTTAGGCTTTTGGAGCCCCAGGCCTGGGGCCCCACAGCACTTAGGCTTAGTTACCCCAGGCCTGGGGCGCCCCAGCTCTTAAGCTTTTGAGAACCAGGCCTGGGGCGCCCCAGCCCTTAGGCTTTGGGAGCCCCTGGCATGGGGCACCCCAGCCCTTAGGCTGTGGGATCCCAAGGCCTAGGGCGCCCCAGCCCTTAGGCTTAGGGAGCCCCAGGCCTGGGGCGCCCCAGCTCTTAAGCTTGGGAGCCCCAGGCCTGGGGCGCCCCAGCCCTTGTGCTTTGGGAGGCTAAGACCTGGGGCGCCCCAGCGCTTAGGCTTTGGGAGCCCCAGGCCAGGGGCGTGCCAGCCCTTAGGCTTTGGAACCCCAGGCCTGGGGCCCCCCAGCCCTTAGGCTTAGGGAGCCCCAAGCCTGGGGCGCGCCAGCCCTTAGGATTAGGGAGCCCCAGTCCTGGGGCGCCCCAGCCCTTAGGCTTTGGGAGCGCCAGGCCTGTGGCGCCCCAGCCCTTAGGATTTAGGAGCCCCAGGCGAGGGACGCCCCAGCCCATAGGTTTTGGGAGCGCCAGGCCTGGGGCTCCCCCGCCATTCGGCGTAGGGAGCCCCAGGCCTGGTGAGCCGCAGCTCTTTGACTTAGGGAGCCCCAGGCCAGGGTCGCCCCAGCCCTTAGGCTTATTGAGCCCCAGACCTGGGGCGCCCCAGCAATTAGGCTTAGGGAGCCCCAGGCCTGGGTCGCCCCAACCCTTAGGCTTAGAAAGCCCCAGACCTGGGTTGCCCCAGCAATTAGGCTTAGGGAGCCCCAGGCCTGGGGTGCCCCAGCCCTTAGGATTAGGGATTCCCAGGCCTGTGGCGCTCCAGCCCTTAGGCTTAGGGAACCCCAGGCCTGGGTCTCCCCAGCCCTTACGTTTTGGGAGCCCCAGGCCTGGGGCGCCCCCACCCTTAGGCTTAGGGAGCCCCAGGCCTGGGGCACCCCAGCTCTGCGGCTTAGGGTGCCTCAGGCCTAGGTAGCCCCAGCCCTTAGGCTTAGAGAGACCCAGACCTGGGGTACCCCAGCAATTAGGTTTAGGGAGCCCAAGGCCTGGGGCATCCCAGCCCTCAGTATTTGGTATGGCCTGACCTGGGGCGCCCCAGCCATTAGTCTTAGGGAGCCCCAGGCCTGGGTCACCCCAGCCCTTAGGCTTAGGGAGCCCCAGGCCTGGGGCGCCTCAGCCCTAAGGCTTAGGGAGCCCAACGCCTGGGACGCCCCAGTCCTTAGGCTTTGATAGCTCCAGGTCTGGGGCGCCCCAGCCCTTAGTCTTAGTTAGCCCCAGGCCGGGGGTACCCCAGCCCTTAGGCTTTGGGAGCCCCAAGCCTAGGGTGCCCCAGCCATTAGGATTAGGGAGCCTCAGGCATGGGGCGCCCCAGCCCTAAGGCTTAGGGAGCCCCTGGCATGGGGTACCCCATCCCTTAGGCTGTGGGAGCCCAAGGCCTGGGGCGCCGCAGCCCTTAGGCTTAGGGTGCCCCAAGTCTGGGACGCCTCAGCCCTTGGGCTTTGGGAGCCCCTGGCCTGGGGCGCCCCAGCCCTTAGGCTTTGGGAGCCCCAGGCCTGGTGAGCCCCAGCTCTTAGATTAGGGAGCCCCTATCCTGGGGCACCCCAGCCCTTAGGCTTAGGGAGCCACAGGCCTGGTGCGCCCCAGCACGTAGGCTTAGGGAGCCCCAGGCCTGGGTCGCCCCAGCCCTTAGGCTTAGAGAGCCCCAGACATGCGGCCCCCAGCAATTAGGCTTAGGGAGCACCAGGCCTGGGGCGCCCCAGCCCTTGGCCTTAGAGAGTCCCAGGCCTGGGGTGCCCCAGCCCTTAGGCTTTGGGAGCCCCAGGCCTGGGGCGCCGCAGCCCTTGGGCTTTGAGAGACCCAGGCCTGGGGCCCCGTAGCCCTAAAGCTTAGGGACCCCCAGTCCTGGGGAGCACCAGCCCTGGGTAGCCCCAGCACTTAGTATTAGGGAGCCCCAGGCCTGGGGCACCCAGCCCTTAGGCTAAGTTAGCCCCAGTCCTGGGGCACCCCAGCCCTTAGGTTTTGGGAGCCCCAGGCCTTGGGCGCCCCAGCCCTTAGGCTTAGGGAGCCTCAGGCCTGGGGCGCCCCAGCCCTAAGGCTTAGTGAGCCTCTGGCATTGTTACCACAGCCCTTAGGCTGTGGGAGCCCAAGGCTTGGGGCGCCCCAGCCCTTAGGCTTAGGGAGCGCCAGGCCTGGGGTGCCCCAGCCCTTAGGCTTTGGGAGCCCCAGACCTGGGGCACCACAGCCCTTTGGCTTTGGGAGCCTGAGGCCGGGTCGCCCCAGACCTTAGTCTTCGGGAGCCCTAGGCCTGGTGCGCCTCAGCCCTTAGGCTTTGGGAACCCCAGGCATGGGACGCACCAGCCCTTAGGCTTAGGAAGCCCCAGGTCTGGGGTGCCCCAGCCCTTAGGCTTTGGGAGCCCCAGACCTGGGGCGCCACAGCCCTTAGGCTTTGGGAGCCCCAGGCCTGGGGGGCCCCAGCCCTTAGGCTTAGGGAGCGCCAGGCCAGGGTCGCCCCAGCCCTTAGGCTTAGAGAGCCCCAGACCTGCGGCCCCCCACCAATTAGGCTTAGGGAGCCCAAGGCCTGGGGCATCCCAACCCCAGTATTTGGTATGGCCAGACCTGGGGCGCCCCAGCCATTAGTCTTAGGGAGCCCCAGGCCTGGGTCACCCCAGCCCTTAGGCTTAGGGAGCCCCAGGCCTGGGGCGCCCCAGCCCTTAGGCTTAAGAAGCCCAAGGCCTGGGACGCCCCAGTCCTTAGGCTTTCATAGCTCCAGGTCTGGGGTGCCCCAGCCCTTAGTCTTAGTTAGCCCCAGGCCTGGGGTACTCCAGCCCTTAGGCTTTGGGAGCCCCAGGTCTGGGGCGCCCCAGCCCTATCGCTTAGGGAGCCCCAGACCTGGGGCGCCCCAGCCCTTAGGCTTAGGGAGCCCCAGGCTTGGGGCGCCCCAGCTCTTAAGCTTGGGAGCCCCAGGCCTGGGGCGCCCCAGCCCTAGGGCTTTGGGTGCCCAAGACCTGGGGCGCCCCAGCCCTTAGGATTTAGGAGCCCCAGGCCTGGGGCGCCCCAGCCCTTAGGCTTTGGGAACCGCAGTCCTGGGGTGCCCCAGCCATTAGGTTTAGGGAACCCCAGGCCTGTGGCGCTCCAGCCCTTAGGCTTAGGGAACCCCAGGCCTGCGTCTCGCCAGCCCTTACGTTTTGGGAGCCCCAGGCCTGGGGCGCCCCCACCCTTAGGCTTAGGGAGCCCCAGGCCTGGGGCGCCCCAGCTCTGCGGCTTAGGGTGCCCCAGGCCTGGGTCGCCCCAGCCCTTAGACTTTGGTAGCCCCAGGCCTGGGGCGTCCCAGCCCTTAGGCTTTGGGAGCCCCAGGACAGGGAACCCCGCCCTTAGTCTTAGGGATCCCCAGGCTAGGGTCTACCCAACCATTAAGCTTAGAGAGCCCCAGACCTGGGGCGCCCCAGCAATTAGGCTTAGGGAGCCCCATGCCTGGGGCGACCCAGCCCTTAAGATTAGGGATGCCCAGGCCTGGGGCGACCCAGCCCTTAGGCTTTGGGAACCCCAGTCCTGGGGCGCCCCAGTCCTTAGGCTTAGGGAGCCCCAGGGCTGTGTCGCCCCAGCCCTTAGGCTTAGGGAGCCCCAGGCCCGTCGCCCAAGCCCTTTGGCTTTGGGAGCCGCAAGCCCGGGGCGCCCCAGCCCTTAGGCTTTGGGAACCCCAGTCCTGGGGCGCCCCAGTCCTTAGGCTTAGGCAGCCCCAGGGCTGTGTCGCCCCAGCCCTTAGGCTTAGGGAGCCCCAGGCCCGTCGCCCCAGCCCTTTGGCTATGGGAGGCGCAAGCCTGGGGCGCCCCAGCCCTTACGCTTAGTGAGCCCCAGGCATGAGGCGCCCAGCCTTTAGGCTTTGGGAGCCCCAGGCCGGGCGCGCCCCAGTCCTTAGGCTTAGGGAGCCCCAGGCCAGGGTCACCCAAGCCCTTAGGCTTAGAGAGCCCCAGACCTGGGGTGCCCCAGCAATTAGGCTTAGGGAGCCCCAGGCCTGGGACACCCCAGCCCTTAGGCTTAGAGAGCCCCAGACCTGGGGCCCCCCATCAATTAGGCTTAGGGAGCCCAAGGCCTGGGGCACCCCAGCCCTTAGGCTTAGG
Organism: Tenrec ecaudatus; assembly: GCF_050624435.1. Taxonomy (NCBI): domain Eukaryota; kingdom Metazoa; phylum Chordata; class Mammalia; order Afrosoricida; family Tenrecidae; genus Tenrec; species Tenrec ecaudatus. Next base: position 289,737 of record NW_027458304.1, on the reverse strand, counting down.
GAGCCCCAGGCCTGGGGCGCCCCAGCCATTAGGCTTAAGAAGCCCAAGGCCTGGGACGCCCCAGTCCTTAGGCTTTGAGAGCTCCAGGTCTGGGGCGCCCCAGCCCTTAGTCTTAGTTAGCCCCAGGCCTGGGGTACCCCAGCCCTTAGGCTTTGGGAGTCCCAAGCCTAGGGTGCCCCAGCCCTTAGGCTTAGCGAGACTCAGGCATGGGGCGCCCCAGCCCTAAGGCTTAGGGAGCCCCTGGCATGGGGTACCCCATCCCTTAGGCTGTGGGAGCCCAAGGCCTGGGGCGCCGCAGCCCTTAGGCTTAGGGTGCCCCAAGTCTGGGACGCCTCAGCCCTTGGGCTTTGGGAGCCCCAGTCCTGGTGAGCCCCAGCTCTTAGATTAGGGAGCCCCTATCCTGGGGCACCCCAGCCCTTAGGCTTAGGGAGCTACAGGCCTGGTGCGCCCCAGCAAATAGTCTTAGGGAGCCCCAGGCCTGGGTCGCCCCAGCCCTTAGGCTTAGAGAGCCCCAGACATGCGGCCCCCAGCAATTAGGCTTAGGGAGCACCAGGCCTGAGGCGCCCCAGCCCTTACGCTTTGGGAGCCCCAGGCCTGGGGTGCCGCAGCCCTTAGGCTTTGGTAGCCCGAGGCCTGGGGCGCCGCAGCCCTTAGGCTTAGGGAGCCCCAGACCTGGGGCGCCACAGCCTTTAGCCTTAGGGAGCCCCAGGCCTGGGGCGCCCAGCCCTTATTCTTAGTTAGCCCCAGTCCTGGGGCGCCCCAGCCCTTATTCATAGTTAGCCCCAGGGCTAGGGCGCCCCAGCCCTTAGGCTTAGGGAGCCTCAGGCCTGGGGTGCCCCAGCCTTAAGGCATAGGGAGCCCCTGGCATGGGGCATCCCAGCCCTTAGGCTTAGGGAGCCACAGGCCTGGAGCGCCCCAGCCCTTAGGGTTTGGGATCCCCAGACCTTGGGCGCCCAAGCCCTTAGGCTTTGGGAGCGACAGGCCTGTGGCGCCCCAGGCCTTAGGCATTGGAACCCCAGTCATGGGGCGCCCCAGCCCTTAGGCTTTGGGAGCCCCAGGCCTGGGGCGCCACAGCCCTTAAGTTTAGGGAGCCCCAGGCCTGGGACGCCCCAGCCCTTAGGCTTAGGGATCCCCAGGCCTGGAGCGCCCCAGCCCTTAGGCTTAGGGAGCCCCAGGCCTGGAGCGCCCCAGCCCTTAGGCTTTGGGAGCGCCAGGCCTGTGGCGCCTCAGCCCTTAAGCTTTGGGAGCCCCAGGCAAGGGACGCCCAAGCCCATAGGTTTTGGAGCGCCAGGCCTGGGGCGCCCCCGCCATTAGGCGTAGTGAGCCCCAGACCTAGTGAGCCCCAACTCTTAGACTTAGGGAGCCCCAGGCCAGGGTCGCCCCAGCCCTTAGACTTATTGAGCCCCAGACCTGGGGCGCCCCAGCAATTAGGCTTAGGGAGACCCAGGCCTGGGTCGCCCCCGCCCTTAGTATTAGAAAGCCCCAGATCTGGGGTGCCCCAGCCCATAAGATTAGGGATGCCCAGGCCTGGGGCGCCCCAGGCCTTACGTTTTGGGAACCTCAGTCCTGGGGCGCCCCAGCCTTTAGGCTTAGGGAACCCCAGGCCTGTGGCGCTCCAGCCCTTAGGCTTAGGGAGCCCAAGGCCTGGGTCGCACCAGCCCTTAGGCTTTGGGAGCCCCAGGCCTGGGGCGCCCCAGCTCTGCGGCTTAGGTTGCCCCAGGCCTGGGGCGCCCCAGCCCGTAGATTTGGGAGCCCCAGGCCTGGTGCGCCCCAGCCCTTAGGCTTTGGGAACCCCAGGCCAGGGCGCCCCCGCTCTTAGGCGTAGGGAGCCCCAGGCCTGGTGAGCCCTAGCTCTTAGACATATGTAGCTCCTGGCCCCGGGTGCCCCAGCACTTAGGCTAAGGGAGCCCCATGCCTGGGGCGCCCCAGCACTTAGGCTTAGGGAGCCCCAGGCCTAGGACGCCTCAGCCCTTAGGTTTTGGGAGCCCCAGGCATCAGGCGCCTCAGCCCTTAGGTTTTGGGAGCCCCAGGCCTGGGGCGCCCCAGCTCTTAGGATTTGGGAGCCTCAGGCCAGGGTCGCCCCAGCAATTAGGCTTAAGGAGCCCCTGGTTGGGGCGCACAGCCCTTAGGCTTTGTGAACCCCAGTCCTGTGGGGCCCAAGTCTTAGACTTAGGGAGCCTCAGGCCTGTGTCGCCCCAGCCCTTAGGCTTAGGGAGCCCCAGGCCCGTCGCCCCAGCCCTTAGACTTTGGGAGCCCCAAGCCTGTGGCGCCCCAGCCCTTAGGCTTAGGGAGCCCCAGGACTGAGGCGCCCCAGCCTTTAGGCTTTGGGAGCTCCAGGCCTGGGGCGCCCCAGCACTTAGGCTTAGAGATCCCGAGGCCTGAGGCGCCCCAGCCCTTAGGCTTAGGGAGCCCCAGGCCTGGGGCGCCCAATCCCTTAGGCTTTGGGAGCCCCAGGCCTGGGACGCCCCAGCCCTTAGGCTTTGGGAACCCCAGGGCTGGGGCGTCGCAGCCCTTAGTCTTTGGGATCTCCTGACCTGGGGCGCCCCAGCCCTTAAGCTTAGGGAGCCCCATTCTGGTTCGCCCCAGCCCTTAGGCTTAGGGTGCCCCAGGCCCGGGGCGCCACAGCCCTTAGGCTTAGGGAGCCCCAGACCTGGGGCGCCCCAGCCCTGGGTCCCCCAGCCTTTAGCCATAGGGAGCCCCAGGCCTGGGGCGCCCATCCCTTAGGCTTAGTTAGCCCTAGTCCTGGGACGCCCCAGCCCTTAGGCTTAGGGAGCCTCAGGCCTGGGGCGCCCCAGCCCTAAGGCTTAGAGAGCCCCTGGCATGGGGCACCCCAGTCCTTAGGCTGTGGGAGCCCAAGGCCTGGGGTGCCCCAGCCCTTAGACTTAGGGAGCCCCAGGCCTGGGGCGCCCCAGCTCTTAAGCTTGGGAGCCCCAGGCCTGGGGCGCCCCAGCCCTTGGGCTTTGGGAGCCCAAGACCTGGGGCGCCCAAGACCTGGGGCGCCCCAGCCCTTAGGATTTAGGAGCTCCAGGGCAGGGACGCCCCAGCCCTTAGGCTTAGGGAGCCCCAGGCCTGGGGCGCCCCAGCCATTAGGCTTTGGGAGCCCCAGGCCAGGGACGCCCAAGCCCACAGGTTTTGGGATCGCCAGTCCTAGGGCGCCCCCGCCATTCGGCGTAGGGAGCCCCAGGCCTGGTGAGCCGCAGCTCTTTGACTTAGGGAGCCCCAGGCCAGGGTCGCCCCAGCCCTTAGGCTTATTGAGCCCCAGACCTGGGGCGCCCCAGTAATTAGGCTTAGGGAGCCCCAGGGCTGGGTCGCCATAACCCTTAGGCTTAGAAAGCCCCAGACCTGGGTCCCCCCAGCAATTAGGCTTAGGGAGCCCCAGGCCTGGGGTGCCCCAGCCCTTAGGATTAGGGATGCCCAGGCCTGGGGCGCCCCAGCCCTTAGGCTTTGGGAACCGCAGTCCTGGGGCCCCCCAGCCCTTATGCTTAGGGAAACCCAGGCCTGTGGCTCTCCAGCCCTTAGGCTTAGGGAGACCCAGGCCTGGGTCTCCCCAGCCCTTACGTTTTGGGAGCCCCAGGCCTGGTGCGCCCCCACCCTTAGGCTTAGGGAGCCCCAGGCCTGGGGCGCCCCAGCTCTTCGGCTTAGGGTGCCCCAGGCCTGGGTCGCCCCAGCCCTTAGACTTTGGGAGCCCCAGGCCTGGGGCGCCCCTGCCCTTAGGCTTTGGGAGCCCCAGGACAGGGAACCCCGCCCTTAGTCTTAGGGAGCCCCAGGCTAGGGTTTAAGCAACCATTAGGATTAGAGAGCCCCAGACCTGGGGCGCCCCAGCAATTAGGCTTAGGGAGCCCCATGCCTGGGGCGCTCCAACCCTTAGGATTAGGGATGCCCAGGCCTGGGGCGCCCCAGCCCTTAGGCTTTGGGAACCGCAGTCCTGGGGCGCCCCAGCCCTTATGCTTAGGGAAACCCAGGCCTGTGGCTCTCCAGCCCTTAGGCTTAGGGAGACCCAGGCCTGGGTCACCCCAGCCCTTATGTTTTGGGAGCCCCAGGCCTGGTGCGCCCCCACCCTTAGGCTTAGGGAGCCCCAGGCCTGGGGCGCCCCAGCTCTTCGGCTTAGGGTGCCCCAGGCCTGGGTCGCCCCAGCTTTTAGACTTTGGGAGCCCCAGGCCTGGGGCGCCCCTGCCCTTAGGCTTTGGGAGCCCCAGGACAGGGAACCCCGCCCTTAGTCTTAGGGAGCCCCAGGCTAGGGTTTAAGCAACCATTAGGATTAGAGAGCCCCAGACCTGGGGCGCCCCAGCAATTAGGCTTAGGGAGCCCCATGCCTGGGGCGCTCCAACCCTTAAGATTAGGGATGCCCAGGCCTGGGGCGCCCCAGCCCTTAGGCTTTGGGAACCCCAGTCCTGGGGAGCCCCAGTCCTTAGGCTTAGATAGCCCCAGGCCTGTGTTGCCCCAACCCTTAGGCTTAGGGAGCCCCAGGCCCGTCGCCCAAGCCCTATGGCTTTGGGAGCCTCAAGCCCGGGGTGCCCCAGGCCTTAGGCTTTGGGAACCCCAGTCCTGGGGCGCCCCAGTCCTTAGGCTTAGGGAGCCCCAGGCCTGTGTTGCCCCAGCCCTTAGGCTTAGGGAGCCCCAGGCCCGTCGCCCCAGCCCTTTGGCTTTGGGAGCCGCAAGCCTGGGGCACCCCAGCCCTTAGGCTTAGGGAGCCCCAGGCATGAGGCGCCCCAGCCTTTAAGCTTTGGGAGCCCCAGGACGGGGGCGCCCCAGTTCTTAGGCTTAGAGAGCCCCAGACCTGGGGCCCCCCAGCAATTAGGCTTAGGGAGCCCAAGGCCTGGGGCATCCCAGCCCTCAGTATTTGGTATGGCCAGACCTGGGGCGCCCCAGCCATTAGTCTTAGGGAGCCCCCGGCCTGGGTCACCCCAGCCCTTAGGCTTAGGGAGCCGCAGGCCTGGGGCGCCCCAGCCCTTAGGCTTAAGAAGCCCAAGGCCTGGGACGCCCCAGTCCTTAGGCTTTAATAGCTCCAGGTCTGGGGCGCCCCAGCCCTTAGTCTTAGTTAGCCCCAGGCCTGGGGTACCCCAGCCTTTAGGCTTTGGGAGCCCCAGGTCTGGGGCGCCCCAGCCCTAACGCTTAGGGAGCCCCAGACCTGGGGCGCCCTAGCCCTTAGATTTTGGGAGCCCAAGGCCAGGTCGCCCCAGCCCTTAGTCTTTGGGAGCCCCAGACCTGGTGCGCCCCAGCCCTTAGGCTTTGGGAGCCCCAGGCCTGGCGTGCCTCAGCCCGTAGGCTTTGGGAGGCCCAGGACTGGGACTTCCCTGACCATAGATTTTGGGAGCCCCAGGTCTGCGGCGCCCCAACCCTTAGGCTTTGGAACCGCAGGCATTGGGCGTCCCAGCCCTTAACCTTTGGGAGGCCCCGGCCTCTTGCACCCAGCCCTTAGACTTAGGGAGAATCAGGCCTGGGACGCCCCAGCCCTTATGCTTAGGGAGCCCCAGTCCTGGGACGCCCCAGCCCTTAAGCTTAGGGAGCCCCAGGCCTGTGGCGCCCCAGCCCTTAGGATTAGGGAGCCCGAGGCCTGGGGCGCCCCAGCCCTTAGGCTTAGGGAGTCCAAGGCCTGGGTCGCGCCAGCCCTTAGGCTTTGGGAGCCCCAGACCTGGTGCACCCCAGCAATTAGGCTTAGGGAGCACTAGGCCTGGGTCGCCCCAGCCCTTAGGCTTATAGGGCCCCAGACATGCGCCGCCCCAGCAATTAGGCTTAGGGAGCCCCATGCCTGAGGCTCCCCAGCCATTACCCTTTGGGAGCCCCAGGCCTGGGGCGCCCCAGCCTTAAGTTTAGGGAGCCCCAGGCCTGGGACGCCCCAGCCCTTAGGCTTAGGGAGCCCCAGGCCTGGAGCGACCCAGCCCTTAGGCTTTGGGAGCGCCAGGCCTGTGGCGCCTCAGCCCTTAAGCTTTGGGAACCCCAGGCAAGGGACGCCCAAGCCCATAGGTTTTGGGAGCGCCAGGCCTGGGGCGCCCCCGCCATTAGGCGTAGTGAGCCCCAGGCCTAGTGAGCCCCAACTCTTAGACTTAGGGAGCCCCAGGCCAGGGTCGCCCCAGCCCTTAGACTTATTGAGGCCCAGACCTAGGGCGCCCCAGCAATTAGGCTTAGGGAGACCCAGACCTGGGTAGCCCCAGCCCTTAGGCTTAGAAAGCCCCAGATCAGGGGTGCCCCAGCAATTAGGCTTACGGAGCCCCAGGCCTGGGGTGCCCCAGCCCATAGGATTAGGGATGCCCAGGCAGGGGTGCCCCAGCCCTTAGGTTTTGGGAACACCAGGCCTGGGGCGCCCCAGCCTTTAGGCTTAGGGAACCCCAGGCCTGTGGCGCTCCAGCCATTAGGCTTAGGGAAGCCAGGCCTGGGTCGCCCCAGCCCTTAGGCTTTGGGAGCTCCAGGCCTGGGGCGCCCCAGCTCTGCGGCTTAGGTTGCCCCAGGCCTGGGGCGCCCCAGCCTGTAGATTTGGGAGCCCCAGGCCTGGTGTGCCCCAGCCCTTAGGCTTTGGGAACCCCAGGCCCGGGCGCCCCCGCCCTTAGGCGTAGGGACCCCCAGGCCTGGTGAGCCCTAGCTCTTAGACATATGTAGCCCCTGGCCCCGGTAGCCCCAGCACTTAGGCTAAGGGAGCCCCATGCCTGGGGCGCCCCAGCACTTAGGCTTAGGGAGCCCCAGGCCTAGGACGCCTCAGCCCTTAGGTTTTGGGAGCCCCAGGCATCAGGCGCCTCAGCCCTTAGGTTTTGGGAGACCCAGGCCTGGGGCGCCCCAGCTCTTAGGATTTGGGAGCCCCAGGAATGGGGCGCCCCAGCCCTTAGGCTTAGGGAGCCTCAGGCCAGGGTCGCCCCAGCAATTAGGCTTAAGGAGCCCCTGGCCTGGGACGCACAGCCCTTAGGATTTGGGAACCCCAGTCCTGGGGCACCCCAGTCTTAGACTTAGGGAGCCTCAGGCCTGTGTCGCCCCAGCCCTTAGGCTTAGGGAGCCCCAGGCCCGTCGCCCCAGCCCTTAGATTTTGGGAGCCCCAAGCCTGGGGCGCCCCAGCCCTTAGGCTTAGGGAGCCCCAGGACTGAGGTGCCCCAGCCTTTAGGCTTTGGGAGCTCCAGGCCTCGGGCGCCCCAGCACTTAGGCTTAGCGATCCCGAGGCCTGAGGCGCCCCAGCCCTTAGGCTTAGGGAGCCCCAGGCCTGGGGCGCCCAATCCCTTAGGCTTTGGGAGCCCCAGGCCTGGGACGCCCCAGCCCTTAGGCTTTGGGAACCCCAGGGCTGGGGCGACGCAGCACTTGGTCTTTGGGATCTCCTGTCCTGGGGCGCCCCAGCCCTTAAGCTTAGGGAGCCCTATCCTGGGGCGCCCCAGCCCTTAGTCTTAGGGTGCCCCAGGCCCGGGGCGCAACAGCACTTAGGATTTTGGAGCCCCAGACATGGGGTGCCCCAGCCCTGGGTCGCCCCAGCCTTTAGCCAAAGGGAGCCCCAGGCCTGGGGCACCCATCCCTTAGGCTTAGTTAGCCCTAGTCCTGGGACGCCCCAGCCCTTAGGCTTAGGGAGCCTCAGGCCTGGGGCGCCCCAGACCTAAGGCTTAGAGAGCCGCTGGCATGGGGCACCCCAGTCCTTAGGCTGTGGGAGAACAAGGCCTGGGGCGCCCCAGCCCTTAGGCTTAGGGAGCTCCAGGCCTGGGGCGCCCCAACTCTTAAGCTTGGGAGCCCCAGGCCTGTGGCACCCCAGCCCTTAGGCTTTTGGAGCCCCAGGCCTGGGGCCCCACAGCACTTAGGCTTAGTTACCCCAGGCCTGGGGCGCCCCAGCTCTTAAGCTTTTGAGAACCAGGCCTGGGGCGCCCCAGCCCTTAGGCTTTGGGAGCCCCTGGCATGGGGCACCCCAGCCCTTAGGCTGTGGGATCCCAAGGCCTAGGGCGCCCCAGCCCTTAGGCTTAGGGAGCCCCAGGCCTGGGGCGCCCCAGCTCTTAAGCTTGGGAGCCCCAGGCCTGGGGCGCCCCAGCCCTTGTGCTTTGGGAGGCTAAGACCTGGGGCGCCCCAGCGCTTAGGCTTTGGGAGCCCCAGGCCAGGGGCGTGCCAGCCCTTAGGCTTTGGAACCCCAGGCCTGGGGCCCCCCAGCCCTTAGGCTTAGGGAGCCCCAAGCCTGGGGCGCGCCAGCCCTTAGGATTAGGGAGCCCCAGTCCTGGGGCGCCCCAGCCCTTAGGCTTTGGGAGCGCCAGGCCTGTGGCGCCCCAGCCCTTAGGATTTAGGAGCCCCAGGCGAGGGACGCCCCAGCCCATAGGTTTTGGGAGCGCCAGGCCTGGGGCTCCCCCGCCATTCGGCGTAGGGAGCCCCAGGCCTGGTGAGCCGCAGCTCTTTGACTTAGGGAGCCCCAGGCCAGGGTCGCCCCAGCCCTTAGGCTTATTGAGCCCCAGACCTGGGGCGCCCCAGCAATTAGGCTTAGGGAGCCCCAGGCCTGGGTCGCCCCAACCCTTAGGCTTAGAAAGCCCCAGACCTGGGTTGCCCCAGCAATTAGGCTTAGGGAGCCCCAGGCCTGGGGTGCCCCAGCCCTTAGGATTAGGGATTCCCAGGCCTGTGGCGCTCCAGCCCTTAGGCTTAGGGAACCCCAGGCCTGGGTCTCCCCAGCCCTTACGTTTTGGGAGCCCCAGGCCTGGGGCGCCCCCACCCTTAGGCTTAGGGAGCCCCAGGCCTGGGGCGCCCCAGCTCTGCGGCTTAGGGTGCCTCAGGCCTAGGTAGCCCCAGCCCTTAGGCTTAGAGAGACCCAGACCTGGGGTACCCCAGCAATTAGGTTTAGGGAGCCCAAGGCCTGGGGCATCCCAGCCCTCAGTATTTGGTATGGCCTGACCTGGGGCGCCCCAGCCATTAGTCTTAGGGAGCCCCAGGCCTGGGTCACCCCAGCCCTTAGGCTTAGGGAGCCCCAGGCCTGGGGCGCCTCAGCCCTAAGGCTTAGGGAGCCCAACGCCTGGGACGCCCCAGTCCTTAGGCTTTGATAGCTCCAGGTCTGGGGCGCCCCAGCCCTTAGTCTTAGTTAGCCCCAGGCCGGGGGTACCCCAGCCCTTAGGCTTTGGGAGCCCCAAGCCTAGGGTGCCCCAGCCATTAGGATTAGGGAGCCTCAGGCATGGGGCGCCCCAGCCCTAAGGCTTAGGGAGCCCCTGGCATGGGGTACCCCATCCCTTAGGCTGTGGGAGCCCAAGGCCTGGGGCGCCGCAGCCCTTAGGCTTAGGGTGCCCCAAGTCTGGGACGCCTCAGCCCTTGGGCTTTGGGAGCCCCTGGCCTGGGGCGCCCCAGCCCTTAGGCTTTGGGAGCCCCAGGCCTGGTGAGCCCCAGCTCTTAGATTAGGGAGCCCCTATCCTGGGGCACCCCAGCCCTTAGGCTTAGGGAGCCACAGGCCTGGTGCGCCCCAGCACGTAGGCTTAGGGAGCCCCAGGCCTGGGTCGCCCCAGCCCTTAGGCTTAGAGAGCCCCAGACATGCGGCCCCCAGCAATTAGGCTTAGGGAGCACCAGGCCTGGGGCGCCCCAGCCCTTGGCCTTAGAGAGTCCCAGGCCTGGGGTGCCCCAGCCCTTAGGCTTTGGGAGCCCCAGGCCTGGGGCGCCGCAGCCCTTGGGCTTTGAGAGACCCAGGCCTGGGGCCCCGTAGCCCTAAAGCTTAGGGACCCCCAGTCCTGGGGAGCACCAGCCCTGGGTAGCCCCAGCACTTAGTATTAGGGAGCCCCAGGCCTGGGGCACCCAGCCCTTAGGCTAAGTTAGCCCCAGTCCTGGGGCACCCCAGCCCTTAGGTTTTGGGAGCCCCAGGCCTTGGGCGCCCCAGCCCTTAGGCTTAGGGAGCCTCAGGCCTGGGGCGCCCCAGCCCTAAGGCTTAGTGAGCCTCTGGCATTGTTACCACAGCCCTTAGGCTGTGGGAGCCCAAGGCTTGGGGCGCCCCAGCCCTTAGGCTTAGGGAGCGCCAGGCCTGGGGTGCCCCAGCCCTTAGGCTTTGGGAGCCCCAGACCTGGGGCACCACAGCCCTTTGGCTTTGGGAGCCTGAGGCCGGGTCGCCCCAGACCTTAGTCTTCGGGAGCCCTAGGCCTGGTGCGCCTCAGCCCTTAGGCTTTGGGAACCCCAGGCATGGGACGCACCAGCCCTTAGGCTTAGGAAGCCCCAGGTCTGGGGTGCCCCAGCCCTTAGGCTTTGGGAGCCCCAGACCTGGGGCGCCACAGCCCTTAGGCTTTGGGAGCCCCAGGCCTGGGGGGCCCCAGCCCTTAGGCTTAGGGAGCGCCAGGCCAGGGTCGCCCCAGCCCTTAGGCTTAGAGAGCCCCAGACCTGCGGCCCCCCACCAATTAGGCTTAGGGAGCCCAAGGCCTGGGGCATCCCAACCCCAGTATTTGGTATGGCCAGACCTGGGGCGCCCCAGCCATTAGTCTTAGGGAGCCCCAGGCCTGGGTCACCCCAGCCCTTAGGCTTAGGGAGCCCCAGGCCTGGGGCGCCCCAGCCCTTAGGCTTAAGAAGCCCAAGGCCTGGGACGCCCCAGTCCTTAGGCTTTCATAGCTCCAGGTCTGGGGTGCCCCAGCCCTTAGTCTTAGTTAGCCCCAGGCCTGGGGTACTCCAGCCCTTAGGCTTTGGGAGCCCCAGGTCTGGGGCGCCCCAGCCCTATCGCTTAGGGAGCCCCAGACCTGGGGCGCCCCAGCCCTTAGGCTTAGGGAGCCCCAGGCTTGGGGCGCCCCAGCTCTTAAGCTTGGGAGCCCCAGGCCTGGGGCGCCCCAGCCCTAGGGCTTTGGGTGCCCAAGACCTGGGGCGCCCCAGCCCTTAGGCTTTGGGAACCGCAGTCCTGGGGTGCCCCAGCCATTAGGTTTAGGGAACCCCAGGCCTGTGGCGCTCCAGCCCTTAGGCTTAGGGAACCCCAGGCCTGCGTCTCGCCAGCCCTTACGTTTTGGGAGCCCCAGGCCTGGGGCGCCCCCACCCTTAGGCTTAGGGAGCCCCAGGCCTGGGGCGCCCCAGCTCTGCGGCTTAGGGTGCCCCAGGCCTGGGTCGCCCCAGCCCTTAGACTTTGGTAGCCCCAGGCCTGGGGCGTCCCAGCCCTTAGGCTTTGGGAGCCCCAGGACAGGGAACCCCGCCCTTAGTCTTAGGGATCCCCAGGCTAGGGTCTACCCAACCATTAAGCTTAGAGAGCCCCAGACCTGGGGCGCCCCAGCAATTAGGCTTAGGGAGCCCCATGCCTGGGGCGACCCAGCCCTTAAGATTAGGGATGCCCAGGCCTGGGGCGACCCAGCCCTTAGGCTTTGGGAACCCCAGTCCTGGGGCGCCCCAGTCCTTAGGCTTAGGGAGCCCCAGGGCTGTGTCGCCCCAGCCCTTAGGCTTAGGGAGCCCCAGGCCCGTCGCCCAAGCCCTTTGGCTTTGGGAGCCGCAAGCCCGGGGCGCCCCAGCCCTTAGGCTTTGGGAACCCCAGTCCTGGGGCGCCCCAGTCCTTAGGCTTAGGCAGCCCCAGGGCTGTGTCGCCCCAGCCCTTAGGCTTAGGGAGCCCCAGGCCCGTCGCCACAGCCCTTTGGCTATGGGAGGCGCAAGCCTGGGGCGCCCCAGCCCTTACGCTTAGTGAGCCCCAGGCATGAGGCGCCCAGCCTTTAGGCTTTGGGAGCCCCAGGCCGGGCGCGCCCCAGTCCTTAGGCTTAGGGAGCCCCAGGCCAGGGTCACCCAAGCCCTTAGGCTTAGAGAGCCCCAGACCTGGGGTGCCCCAGCAATTAGGCTTAGGGAGCCCCAGGCCTGGGACACCCCAGCCCTTAGGCTTAGAGAGCCCCAGACCTGGGGCCCCCCATCAATTAGGCTTAGGGAGCCCAAGGCCTGGGGCACCCCAGCCCTTAGGCTTAGGGAGCCCCAGGCCTGGGGCGCCCCAGCCATTAGGCTTAAGAAGCCCAAGGCCTGGGACGCCCCAGTCCTTAGGCTTTGAGAGCTCCAGGTCTGGGGCGCCCCAGCCCTTAGTCTTAGTTAGCCCCAGGCCTGGGGTACCCCAGCCCTTAGGCTTTGGGAGTCCCAAGCCTAGGGTGCCCCAGCCCTTAGGCTTAGCGAGACTCAGGCATGGGGCGCCCCAGCCCTAAGGCTTAGGGAGCCCCTGGCATGGGGTACCCCATCCCTTAGGCTGTGGGAGCCCAAGGCCTGGGGCGCCGCAGCCCTTAGGCTTAGGGTGCCCCAAGTCTGGGACGCCTCAGCCCTTGGGCTTTGGGAGCCCCTGGCCTGGGGCGCCCCAGCCCTTAGGCTTTGGGAGCCCCAGTCCTGGTGAGCCCCAGCTCTTAGATTAGGGAGCCCCTATCCTGGGGCACCCCAGCCCTTAGGCTTAGGGAGCTACAGGCCTGGTGCGCCCCAGCAAATAGTCTTAGGGAGCCCCAGGCCTGGGTCGCCCCAGCCCTTAGGCTTAGAGAGCCCCAGACATGCGGCCCCCAGCAATTAGGCTTAGGGAGCACCAGGCCTGGGGCGCCCCAGCCCTTGGGCTTAGAGAGTCCCAGGCCTAGGGTGCCCCAGCCCTTAGTATTTGGGAGCCCCAGGCCTGGGGCGCCGCAGCCCTTGGGCTTTGAGAGACCCAGGCCTGGGGCCCCGTAGCCCTAAAGCTTAGGGACCCCCAGTCCTGGGGCGCACCAGCCCTGGGTCGCCCCAGCCCTTAGCATTAGGGAGCCCCAGGCCTGGGGCGCCCCAGCCCTAAGGCTTAGTGAGCCCCTGGCATGGGGCACCACAGCCCTTAGGCTGTGGGAGCCCAAGGCTTGGGGCGCCCCAGCCCTTAGGCTTAGGGTGCCCCAGGCCTGGGGCGCCCCAGCCCTTACACTTTGGAGCCCCATGGCTGGGGCATCCCAGCCCTTAGGTTTTGGGAGCCCGATGCCGTGGCGCCCAAGCCCTTAGGCTTTTGGAGCACCAGGACTGGGAGGCCCCAGACCTTAGTCTTCGGGAGCCCCAGGCCTGGTGCGCCTCAGCCCTTAGGCTTTGGGAGCCCCAGGCATGGGACGCCCCAGCCCTTAGGCTTAGCGAGCCCCAGGCCTGGGGCGCCCCAGCCCTTAGGCTTAGAAAGCCCCAGACCTGGATCGCCCCAGCAATTAGGCTTAGGGAGCCCCAGGCCTGGGGTGCCCCAGCCCTTAGGATTAGGGATGCCCAGGCCTGGGGCGCCCCAACCCTTAGGCTTTGGGAACCGCAGTCCTGGGGCGCCCCAGCCCTTAGGCTTAGGGAACCCCAGGCCTGGGTCTCCCCAGCCCTTACGTTTTGGGAGCCCCACGCCTGGGGCACCCCCACCCTTAGGCTTAGGGAGCCCCAGGCCTGGGGCGCCCCAGCTCTGCGGCTTAGGGTGCCCCAGGCCTGGGTCGCCCCAGCCCTTAGACTTTGGGAGCCCCAGGCCTGGGGCGCCCCAGCCCTTAGGCTTTGGGAGCCCCAGGACAGGGAACCCCGCCCTTAGTCTTAGGGAGCCCCAGGCTAGGGTCTACCCAACCATTAAGCTTAGAGAGCCCCAGACCTGGGGCGCCCCAGCAATTAGGCTTAGGGAGCCCCATGCCTGGGGCGCCCCAGCCCTTAAGATTAGGGATGCCCAGGCCTGGGGCGCCCCAGCCCTTAGGCTTTGGGAACCCCAGTCCTGGGGTGCCCCAGTCCTTAGGCTTAGGGAGCCCCAGGCCTGTGTCGCCCAAGCCCCTAGGCTTAGGGAGCCCCAGGCCCGTCGCCCAAGCCCTTTGGCTTTGGGAGCCGAAAGCCCGGGGCGCCCCAGCCCTTAGGCTTTGGGAACCCCAGTCCTGGGGCGCCCCAGTCCTTAGGCTTAGGGAGCCCCAGGCCTGTGTCGCCCCAACCCTTAGGCTTATCGAGCCCCAGGACCGTCGCCCCAGCCCTTTGGCTTTGGGAGCCGCAAGCCTGGGGCGCCCCAGCCCTTAGGCTTACGGAGCCCCAGGCATGAGGCGCCCCAGCCTTTAGGCTTTGGGAGCCCCAGGCCGGGGGCGCCCCAGTCCTTAGGCTTAGGGAGCCCCAGGCCAGGGTCACCCAAGCCCTTAGGATTAGAGAGCCCCAGACTTGGGGTGCCCCAGCAATTAGGCTTAGGGAGCCCCAGGCCTGGGACACCCCAGCCCTTAGACTTAGAGAGCCCCAGACCTGGGGCCCCCCAGCAATTAGGCTTAGGGAGCCCAAGGCCTGGGGCATCCCAGCCCTCAGTATTTGGTATGGCCAGACCTGGGGCGCCCCAGCCATTAGTCTTAGGGAGCACCAGGCCTGGGTCACCCCAGCCCTTAGGCTTAGGGAGCCCCAGGCCTGGGGCGCCCCAGCCATTAGGCTTAAGAAGCCCAAGGCCTGGGACGCCCCAGTCCTTAGGCTTTGATAGCTCCAGGTCTGGGGCGCCCCAGCCCTTAGTCTTAGTTAGCCCCAGGCCTGGGGTACCCCAGCCCTTAGGCTTTGGGAGCCCCAGGCCTGGGGCGCCGCAGCCCTTGGGCTTTGAGAGACCCAGGCCTGGGGCCCCGTAGCCCTAAAGCTTAGGGACCCCCAGTCCTGGGGCACACCAGCCCTGGGTAGCCCCAGCACTTAGCATTAGGGAGCCCCAGGCCTGGGGCACCCAGCCCTTAGGCTAAGTTAGCCCCAGTCCTGGGGCACCCCAGCCCTTAGGCTTTGGGAGCCCCAGGCCTAGGGCGCCCCAGCCCTTAGGCTTAGGGAGCCTCAGGCCTGGGGCGCCCCAGCCCTAAGGCTTAGTGAGCCCCTGGCATTGTTACCACAGCCCTTAGGCTGTGGGAGCCCAAGGCTTGGGGCGCCCCAGCCCTTAGGCTTAGGGAGCCCCAGGCCTGGGGTGCCCCAGCCCTTAGGCTTTGGGAGCCCCAGACCTGGGGCGCCACAGCCCTGAGGCTTTGGGAGCCTGAGGCCGGATCGCCCCAGACCTTAGTCTTCGGGAGCCCCAGGCCTGGTGCGCCTCAGCCCTTAGGCTTTGGGAGCCCCAGGCATGGGACGCCCCAGCCCTTAGGCTTAGGAAGCCCCAGGCCTGGGGTGCCCCAGCCCTTAGGCTTTGGGAGCCCCAGACCTGGGGCGCCACAGCCCTTAGGCTTTGGGAGCCCCAGGCCTGGGGGCCCCAGCCCTTAGGCTTAGTGAGCGCTAGGCCAGGGTCGCCCCACCCCTTAGGCTTAGAGAGCCCCAGACCTGGGGCCCCCAAGCAATTAGGCTTAGGGAGCCCAAGGCCTGGGGCGCCCCAGCCCTTAGGCTTAAGAAGCCCTAGGCCTGGGACGCCGCAGTCCTTAGGCTTTCATAGCTCCAGGTCTGGGGTGCCCCAGCCCTTAGTCTTAGTTAGCCCCAGGCCAGGGGTACCCCAGCCCTTAGGCTTTGGGAGCCCCAGGTCTGGGGCGCCCCAGCCCTATCGCTTAGGGAGCCCCAGACCTGGGGCGCCCTAGCCCTTAGATTTTGGGAGCCCGAGGCCAGATCGCCCCAGCCCTTAGTCTTTGGGAGCCCCAGACCTGGTGCGCCCCAGCCCTTAGGCTTAGGGAGCCCCAAGCTTGGGGCGCCCCAGCTCTTAAGCTTGGGAGCCCCAGGCCTGGGGCGCCCCAGCCCTAAGGCTTTGGGAGCCCAAGACCTGGGGCGCCCCAGCCCTTAAGATTTAGGAGCCCCAGGCCAGGGACGCCCCAGCCCTTAGGCTTAGGGAGTCCCAGGCCTGGGGCGCCCCAGCCATTAGGCTTTGGGAGCCCCAGGCCAGGGACGCCCAAGCCCATAGGTTTTGGGAGCACCAGGCCTGGGGCGTCCCCGCCATTCGGCGTATGGAGCCATAGGCCTGGTGAGCCGCAGCTCTTTGACTTAGGGAGCCCCAGGCCAGGGTCGCCCCAGGCCTTAGGCTTATTGAGCCCCAGACCTGGGGCGCCCCAGCAATTAGGCTTAGGGAGCCCCAGGCCTGGGTCGCCCCAACCCTTAGGCTTAGAAAGCCCCAGACCTGGGTCGCCCCAGCAATTAGGCTTAGGGAGCCCCAGGCCTGGGGTGCCCCAGCCATTAGGATTAGGGATGCCCAGGCCTGGGGCACCCCAGCCCTTAGGCTTTGGGAACCGCAGTCCTGGGGCGCCCCAGCCATTAGGCTTAGGGAACCCCAGGCCTGTGGCGCTCCAGCCCTTAGGCTTATGGAACCCCAGGCCTGCGTCTCCCCAACCCTTACGTTTTGGGAGCCCCAGGCCTGGGGCGCCCCCACCCTTAGGCTTAGGGAGCCCCAGGACAGGGAACCCCGCCCTTAGTCTTAGGGAGCCCCAGGCTAGGGTCTACCCAACCATTAAGCTTAGAGAGCCCCAGACCTGGGGCGCCTCAGCAATTAGGCTTAGGGAGCCCCATGCCTGGGGCGCCCCAGCCCTTAAGATTAGGGATGCCCAGGCCTGGGGCGCCCCAGCCCTTAGGCTTTGGGAACCCCAGTCCTGGGGCGCCCCAGGCCTTAGGCTTAGGGAGCCCCAGGGCTGTGTCGCCCCAGCCCTTAGCCTTAGGGAGCCCCAGGCCCGTCGCCCAAGCCCTTTGGCTTTGGGAGCCGCAAGCCCGGGGCGCCCCAGCCCTTAGGCTTTGGGAACCCCAGTCCTGGGGCGCCCCAGCCCTTAGGCTTAGGGAGCCCCAGGCCCGTCGCCCCAGCCCTTTGGCTATGGGAGCCGCAAGCCTGGGGCGCCCCAGCCCTTAGGCTTAGGGAGCCCCAGGCATGAGGCGCCCCAGCCTTTAGGCTTTGGGAGCCCCAGGCCGGGGGCGCCCCAGTCCTTAGGCTTAGGGAGCCCCAGGCCAGGGTCACCCAAGCCCTTAGGCTTAGAGAGCCCCAGACCTGGGGTGTCCCAGCAATTAGGCTTAGGGAGCCCCAGGCCTGGGACACCCCAGCCCTTAGGCTTAGAGAGCACCAGACCTGGGGCCCCCCATCAATTAGGCTTAGGGAGCCCAAGGCCTGGGGCACCCCAGCCCTCAGTATTTGGTATGGCCAGACCTGGGGCGCCCCAGCCATTAGTCTTAGGGAGCCCCAGGCCTGGGTCACCCCAGCCCTTAGGCTTAGGGAGCCCCAGGCCTGGGGCGCCCCAGCCATTAGGCTTAAGAAGCCCAAGGCCTGGGACGCCCCAGTCCTTAGGCTTTGATAGCTCCAGGTCTGGGGCGCCCCAGCCCTTAGTCTTAGTTAGCCCCAGGCCTGGGGTACCCCAGCCCTTAGGCTTTGGGAGTCCCAAGCCTAGGGTGCCCCAGCCCTTAGGCTTAGGGAGCCTCAGGCATGGGGCGCCCCAGCCCTAAGGCTTAGGGAGCCCCTGGCATGGGGTACCCCATCCCTTAGGCTGTGGGAGCCCAAGGCCTGGGGCGCCGCAGCCCTTAGGCTTAGGGTGCCCCAAGTCTGGGACGCCTCAGCCCTTGGGCTTTGGGAGCCCCTGGCCTGGGGCGCCCCAGCCCTTAGGCTTTGGGAGCCCCAGGCCTGGTGAGCCCCAGCTCTTAGATTATGGAGCCCCTATCTTGGGGCACCCCAGCCCTTAGGCTTAGGGAGCTACAGGCCTGGTGCGCCCCAGCAAATAGGCTTAGGGAGCCCCAGGCCTGGGTCGCCCCAGCCCTTAGGCTTAGAGAGCCCCAGACATGCGGCCCCCAGCAATTAGGCTTAGGGAGCACCAGGCCTGGGGCGCCCCAGCCCTTGGGCTTAGAGAGTCCCAGGCCTGGGGTGCCCCAGCCCTTAGTCTTTGGGAGCCCCAGGCCTGGGGCGCCGCAGCCCTTGGGCTTTGAGAGACCCAGGCCTGGGGCCCCGTAGCCCTAAAGCTTAGGGACCCCCAGTCCTCGGGCGCACCAGCCCTGGGTCGCCCCAGCACTTAGCATTAGGGAGCCCCAGGCCTGGTGCGCCCCAGCCCTAAGGCTTAGTGAGCCCCTGGCATGGGGCACCACAGCCCTTAGGCTGTGGGAGCCCAAGGCTTGGGGCGCCCCAGCCCTTAGGCTTAGGGAGCCCCAGGCCTGGGGCGCCCCAGCCCTTACACTTCGGAGCCCCAGGGCTGGGGCATCCCAGCCCTTAGGTTTGGGGAGCCGGATGACGTGGCGCCCAAGCCCTTAGGCTTTTGGAGCACCAGGACTGGGAGGCCCCAACCCTTAGGTTTTGGGAGCCTGAGGCCGGGTCGCCCCAGACCTTAGTCTTCGGGAGCCCCAGGCATGTTGCGCCTCAGCCCTTAGGCTTTCGGAGCCCCAGGCATGGGACGCCCCAGCCCTTAGGCTTAGGGATCCCCAGACCTGGGGCGCCCCAGCCCTTGGGCTTTGGGAGCCCCAGATCTGGGGCGCCACAGCCCTTAGGCTTTGGGAGCCCCAGGCCTGGGGGGCCCCAGCCCTTAGGCTTAGGGAGCGCCAGGCCAGGGTCGCCCCAGCCCTTAGGCTTAGAGAGCCCCAGACCTGGGGCCCCCCAGCAATTAGGCTTAGGGAGCCCAAGGCCTGGGGCATCCCAGCCCTCAGTATTTGGTATGGCCATACCTCGGGCGCCCCAGCCATTAGTCTTAGGGAGCCCCAGGCCTGGGTCACCCCAGCCCTTAGGCTTAGGGAGCCCCAGGCCTGGGGCGCCCCAGCCCTATCGCTTAGGGAGCCCCAGACCTGGGGCGCCCTAGCCCTTAGATTTTGGGAGCCCGAGGCCAGGTCGCCCCAGCCCTTAGTCTTTGGGAGCCCAAGACCTGGTGCGCCGCAGCCCTTAGTCTTTGGGAGCCCCAGACCAGGTGCGCCCCAGCTCTTAGGCTTTGGGAGACCCAGGCATGGGGTGCCTCAGCCCTTAGGCTTTGTGAGGCCCAGGACTGGGACGCCCCTGACCATAGATTTTGGGAGCCCCAGGCCTGCGGCCCCCTAACCCTTAGGCTTTGGAAACCCAGGCATGGGGCGACCCAGCCCTTAAGCTTTGGGAGACCCCGGCCTCTTGCACCCAGCCCTTAGACTTAGGGAGAACCAGGCCTGGGACGCCCCAGCCCTTATGCTTAGGGAGCCCCAGTCCTGGGACGCCCCAGCCCTTAAGCTTAGGGAGGCCCAGGCCTGGGGCGCCCCAGCCCTTAGGATTAGGGAGCCCGAGGCCTGGGGCGCCCCAACCCTTAGGCTTTGGGAGCCCCAGGCCTGGGGCGCCCCAGCCCTTAGGCTTTGGGAGGCCCAGGCCTGGGACGCCCCTGACCATAGGTTTTGGGAGCCCCAGCCCTCGGCGCCCCAACGCTTAGGCATTGGAACCCCAGGCATGGGGCGCCCCAGCCTTTAGGCTTTGGGAGCCCCAGCCTGGGGCGCCCCAGCCCTTAAGTTTAGGGAGCCCAAGGCCTGTGTTGCCCCAGCCCTTAGGCTTAGGGAGCCCCAGGCCTGGGGCGCCCCAGCCCTTAGGCTTTGGGAGCCCCAGACCTGGGGCGCCCCAGCCCTTAGGCTTTGGGAGCCCCAGGCCTGGGGGGCCCCAGCCCTTAGGCTTAGAGATCCCCAGACCTGGGGCCCCCCAGCAATTAGGCTTAGGGAGCCCAAGGCCTGGGGCATCCCAGCCCTCAGTATTTGGTATGGCCAGACCTGGGGCGCCCCAGCCATTAGTCTTAGGGAGCCCCAGGCCTGGGTCAACCCAGCCCTTAGGCTTAGGGAGCCCCAGGCCTGGGGCGCCCCAGCCCTTAGGCTTAAGAAGCCCAAGGCCTGGGACGCCCCAAACCTTAGGCTTTGATAGCTCCAGGTCTGGGGTGCCCCAGCCCTTAGTCTTAGTTAGCCCCAGGCCTGGGGTACCCCAGCCCTTAGGCTTTGGGAGCCCCAGGTCTGGGGCGCCCCAGCCCTAACGCTTAGGGAGCCCCAGACCTGGGGCGCCCTATCCCTTAGATTTTGGGAGCCCGAGGCCAGGTCGCCCCAGCCATTAGTCTTTGGGAGCCCCAGACCTGGTGCGCCCCAGCCCTTAGGATTTGGGAGCCCCAGGCCTCGGGTGCCTCAGCCCTTAGGCTTTGGGAGGCCCAGGACTGGGACGCCCCTGACCATAGATTTTGGGAGCCCCAGGCCTGCGGCGCCCCAACCCTTAGGCTTTGAAACCCCAGGCATAGGGCGCCCCAGCCCTTAAGCTTTGGGAGGCCCCGGCCTCTTGCACCCAGCCCTTAGACTTAGGGAGAACCAGGCCTGGGACGCCCCAGCCCTTATGCTTAGGGAGCCCCAGTCCTGGGACGCCCCAGCCCTTAAGTTTAGGGAGCCCCAGGCCTGGGGCGCTCCAGCCCTTAGGATTAGGGAGCCCGAGGCCTGGGGCGCCCCAGCCCTTAGGCTTAGGGAGTCCCAGGCCTGGGTCGCGCCAGCCCTTAGGCTTTGGGAGCCCCAGGCCTGAGGCGCCCCAGCCATTAGGCTTTGAGAGCCCCAGGTCTGGGGCGCCCCAGCCCTTACGCTTAGAGAGCCCCAGAACTAGGGCGCCCTAGAAATTAGGCTTAGGAAGCCCCATGCCTGGGGCGTCCCAACCCTTAGGCTTAGGGAGCCCCAGGCCTGGGGCGCCCCAGCCCTTAGACTTGGAGAGCTTCAGACCTGGTGCACCCCAGCAATTAGGCTTAGGGAGCCCCAGGCCTGAGGCGCCCCAGCCCTTACGCTTTGGGAGCCCCAGGCCTGGGGCACCGCAGCCCTTAGGCTTTGGGAGCCCGAGACCTGTGGCGCCGCAACCCTTAGGCTTAGGGAACCCCAGACCTGGGGCGCAACAGCCTTTAGCCTTAGGGAGCCCCAGGCCTGGGCGCCCAGCCCTTATTCTTAGTTAGCCCCAGTCCTGGGGCGCCCCAGCCCTTATTCATAGTTAGCCCCAGGCCTAGGGCGCCCCAGCCCTTAGGCTTAGGGAGCCTCAGCCTGGGGTGCCCCAGCCCTAAGGCTTAGGGAGCCCCTGGCATGGGGCACCCCAGCCCTTAGGCTTAGGGAGCCCCAGGCTTGGGGCGCCCCAGCCCTTAGGGTTTGGGATCCCCAGACCTGGGTCGACCCAGCCCTTAGGCTTTGGGAGCGACAGGCCTGTGGCGCCCCAGGCCTTAGGCATTGGAACCCCAGTCATGGGGCGCACCAGCCCTTAGGCTTTGGGAGCCCCAGGCCTGGGGCACCCCAGCCCTTAAGTTTAGGGAGCCCCAGGCCTGGGGCGCCCCAGCCCTTAGGCTTAGGGAGCCCCAGGCCTGGGGCGCCCCAGCCCTTAGGCTTAGGGAGCCCCAGGCCTGGGGCGCCCCAGCCCTTAGGCTTAGGGAGCCCCAGACCTGGGGCGCCCCAGCCCTTAGGTTTGGGAGCGCCAGGCCTGTGGCACCTCAGCCCTTAAGCTTTGGGAGCCCCAGGCAAGGGAAGCCCAAAACCATAGGTTTTGGGAGCGCCAGGCCTGGAGCGCCCCCGCCATTACGCGTAGTGAGCCCCAGGCCTACTGAGCCCCTACTCTTAGACTTAGGGAGCCCCAGGCCAGGGTCGCCCCAGCCCTTAGGCTTATAGAGCCCCAGACCTGGGGCGCCCCAGCAATTAGGCTTAGGGAGACCCAGGCCTAGGTCGCCCCAGCCCTAAGGCTTAGAAAGCCGCAGATCTGGGGTGCCCCAGCAATTAGGCTTACGGAGCCCCAGGCCTGGGGCGCCCCAGCCCTTAAGATTAGGGATGCCCAGGCCTGGGGCGCCCCAGCCCTTAGGCTTTGGGAACCCCAGTCCTGGGGCGCCCCAGGCCTTAGGCTTAGGGAGCCCCAGGGCTGTGTCGCCCCAGCCCTTAGCCTTAGGGAGCCCCAGGCCCGTCGCCCAAGCCCTTTGGCTTTGGGAGCCGCAAGCCCGGGGCGCCCCAGCCCTTAGGCTTTGGGAACCCCAGTCCTGGGGCGCCCCAGCCCTTAGGCTTAGGGAGCCCCAGGCCCGTCGCCCCAGCCCTTTGGCTATGGGAGCCGCAAGCCTGGGGCGCCCCAGCCCTTAGGCTTAGGGAGCCCCAGGCATGAGGCGCCCCAGCCTTTAGGCTTTGGGAGCCCCAGGCCGGGGGCGCCCCAGTCCTTAGGCTTAGGGAGCCCCAGGCCAGGGTCACCCAAGCCCTTAGGCTTAGAGAGCCCCAGACCTGGGGTGTCCCAGCAATTAGGCTTAGGGAGCCCCAGGCCTGGGACACCCCAGCCCTTAGGCTTAGAGAGCACCAGACCTGGGGCCCCCCATCAATTAGGCTTAGGGAGCCCAAGGCCTGGGGCACCCCAGCCCTCAGTATTTGGTATGGCCAGACCTGGGGCGCCCCAGCCATTAGTCTTAGGGAGCCCCAGGCCTGGGTCACCCCAGCCCTTAGGCTTAGGGAGCCCCAGGCCTGGGGCGCCCCAGCCATTAGGCTTAAGAAGCCCAAGGCCTGGGACGCCCCAGTCCTTAGGCTTTGATAGCTCCAGGTCTGGGGCGCCCCAGCCCTTAGTCTTAGTTAGCCCCAGGCCTGGGGTACCCCAGCCCTTAGGCTTTGGGAGTCCCAAGCCTAGGGTGCCCCAGCCCTTAGGCTTAGGGAGCCTCAGGCATGGGGCGCCCCAGCCCTAAGGCTTAGGGAGCCCCTGGCATGGGGTACCCCATCCCTTAGGCTGTGGGAGCCCAAGGCCTGGGGCGCCGCAGCCCTTAGGCTTAGGGTGCCCCAAGTCTGGGACGCCTCAGCCCTTGGGCTTTGGGAGCCCCTGGCCTGGGGCGCCCCAGCCCTTAGGCTTTGGGAGCCCCAGGCCTGGTGAGCCCCAGCTCTTAGATTATGGAGCCCCTATCTTGGGGCACCCCAGCCCTTAGGCTTAGGGAGCTACAGGCCTGGTGCGCCCCAGCAAATAGGCTTAGGGAGCCCCAGGCCTGGGTCGCCCCAGCCCTTAGGCTTAGAGAGCCCCAGACATGCGGCCCCCAGCAATTAGGCTTAGGGAGCACCAGGCCTGGGGCGCCCCAGCCCTTGGGCTTAGAGAGTCCCAGGCCTGGGGTGCCCCAGCCCTTAGTCTTTGGGAGCCCCAGGCCTGGGGCGCCGCAGCCCTTGGGCTTTGAGAGACCCAGGCCTGGGGCCCCGTAGCCCTAAAGCTTAGGGACCCCCAGTCCTCGGGCGCACCAGCCCTGGGTCGCCCCAGCACTTAGCATTAGGGAGCCCCAGGCCTGGTGCGCCCCAGCCCTAAGGCTTAGTGAGCCCCTGGCATGGGGCACCACAGCCCTTAGGCTGTGGGAGCCCAAGGCTTGGGGCGCCCCAGCCCTTAGGCTTAGGGAGCCCCAGGCCTGGGGCGCCCCAGCCCTTACACTTCGGAGCCCCAGGGCTGGGGCATCCCAGCCCTTAGGTTTGGGGAGCCGGATGACGTGGCGCCCAAGCCCTTAGGCTTTTGGAGCACCAGGACTGGGAGGCCCCAACCCTTAGGTTTTGGGAGCCTGAGGCCGGGTCGCCCCAGACCTTAGTCTTCGGGAGCCCCAGGCATGTTGCGCCTCAGCCCTTAGGCTTTCGGAGCCCCAGGCATGGGACGCCCCAGCCCTTAGGCTTAGGGATCCCCAGACCTGGGGCGCCCCAGCCCTTGGGCTTTGGGAGCCCCAGATCTGGGGCGCCACAGCCCTTAGGCTTTGGGAGCCCCAGGCCTGGGGGGCCCCAGCCCTTAGGCTTAGGGAGCGCCAGGCCAGGGTCGCCCCAGCCCTTAGGCTTAGAGAGCCCCAGACCTGGGGCCCCCCAGCAATTAGGCTTAGGGAGCCCAAGGCCTGGGGCATCCCAGCCCTCAGTATTTGGTATGGCCATACCTCGGGCGCCCCAGCCATTAGTCTTAGGGAGCCCCAGGCCTGGGTCACCCCAGCCCTTAGGCTTAGGGAGCCCCAGGCCTGGGGCGCCCCAGCCCTATCGCTTAGGGAGCCCCAGACCTGGGGCGCCCTAGCCCTTAGATTTTGGGAGCCCGAGGCCAGGTCGCCCCAGCCCTTAGTCTTTGGGAGCCCAAGACCTGGTGCGCCGCAGCCCTTAGTCTTTGGGAGCCCCAGACCAGGTGCGCCCCAGCTCTTAGGCTTTGGGAGACCCAGGCATGGGGTGCCTCAGCCCTTAGGCTTTGTGAGGCCCAGGACTGGGACGCCCCTGACCATAGATTTTGGGAGCCCCAGGCCTGCGGCCCCCTAACCCTTAGGCTTTGGAAACCCAGGCATGGGGCGACCCAGCCCTTAAGCTTTGGGAGACCCCGGCCTCTTGCACCCAGCCCTTAGACTTAGGGAGAACCAGGCCTGGGACGCCCCAGCCCTTATGCTTAGGGAGCCCCAGTCCTGGGACGCCCCAGCCCTTAAGCTTAGGGAGGCCCAGGCCTGGGGCGCCCCAGCCCTTAGGATTAGGGAGCCCGAGGCCTGGGGCGCCCCAACCCTTAGGCTTTGGGAGCCCCAGGCCTGGGGCGCCCCAGCCCTTAGGCTTTGGGAGGCCCAGGCCTGGGACGCCCCTGACCATAGGTTTTGGGAGCCCCAGCCCTCGGCGCCCCAACGCTTAGGCATTGGAACCCCAGGCATGGGGCGCCCCAGCCTTTAGGCTTTGGGAGCCCCAGCCTGGGGCGCCCCAGCCCTTAAGTTTAGGGAGCCCAAGGCCTGTGTTGCCCCAGCCCTTAGGCTTAGGGAGCCCCAGGCCTGGGGCGCCCCAGCCCTTAGGCTTTGGGAGCCCCAGACCTGGGGCGCCCCAGCCCTTAGGCTTTGGGAGCCCCAGGCCTGGGGGGCCCCAGCCCTTAGGCTTAGAGATCCCCAGACCTGGGGCCCCCCAGCAATTAGGCTTAGGGAGCCCAAGGCCTGGGGCATCCCAGCCCTCAGTATTTGGTATGGCCAGACCTGGGGCGCCCCAGCCATTAGTCTTAGGGAGCCCCAGGCCTGGGTCAACCCAGCCCTTAGGCTTAGGGAGCCCCAGGCCTGGGGCGCCCCAGCCCTTAGGCTTAAGAAGCCCAAGGCCTGGGACGCCCCAAACCTTAGGCTTTGATAGCTCCAGGTCTGGGGTGCCCCAGCCCTTAGTCTTAGTTAGCCCCAGGCCTGGGGTACCCCAGCCCTTAGGCTTTGGGAGCCCCAGGTCTGGGGCGCCCCAGCCCTAACGCTTAGGGAGCCCCAGACCTGGGGCGCCCTATCCCTTAGATTTTGGGAGCCCGAGGCCAGGTCGCCCCAGCCATTAGTCTTTGGGAGCCCCAGACCTGGTGCGCCCCAGCCCTTAGGATTTGGGAGCCCCAGGCCTCGGGTGCCTCAGCCCTTAGGCTTTGGGAGGCCCAGGACTGGGACGCCCCTGACCATAGATTTTGGGAGCCCCAGGCCTGCGGCGCCCCAACCCTTAGGCTTTGAAACCCCAGGCATAGGGCGCCCCAGCCCTTAAGCTTTGGGAGGCCCCGGCCTCTTGCACCCAGCCCTTAGACTTAGGGAGAACCAGGCCTGGGACGCCCCAGCCCTTATGCTTAGGGAGCCCCAGTCCTGGGACGCCCCAGCCCTTAAGTTTAGGGAGCCCCAGGCCTGGGGCGCTCCAGCCCTTAGGATTAGGGAGCCCGAGGCCTGGGGCGCCCCAGCCCTTAGGCTTAGGGAGTCCCAGGCCTGGGTCGCGCCAGCCCTTAGGCTTTGGGAGCCCCAGGCCTGAGGCGCCCCAGCCATTAGGCTTTGAGAGCCCCAGGTCTGGGGCGCCCCAGCCCTTACGCTTAGAGAGCCCCAGAACTAGGGCGCCCTAGAAATTAGGCTTAGGAAGCCCCATGCCTGGGGCGTCCCAACCCTTAGGCTTAGGGAGCCCCAGGCCTGGGGCGCCCCAGCCCTTAGACTTGGAGAGCTTCAGACCTGGTGCACCCCAGCAATTAGGCTTAGGGAGCCCCAGGCCTGAGGCGCCCCAGCCCTTACGCTTTGGGAGCCCCAGGCCTGGGGCACCGCAGCCCTTAGGCTTTGGGAGCCCGAGACCTGTGGCGCCGCAACCCTTAGGCTTAGGGAACCCCAGACCTGGGGCGCAACAGCCTTTAGCCTTAGGGAGCCCCAGGCCTGGGCGCCCAGCCCTTATTCTTAGTTAGCCCCAGTCCTGGGGCGCCCCAGCCCTTATTCATAGTTAGCCCCAGGCCTAGGGCGCCCCAGCCCTTAGGCTTAGGGAGCCTCAGCCTGGGGTGCCCCAGCCCTAAGGCTTAGGGAGCCCCTGGCATGGGGCACCCCAGCCCTTAGGCTTAGGGAGCCCCAGGCTTGGGGCGCCCCAGCCCTTAGGGTTTGGGATCCCCAGACCTGGGTCGACCCAGCCCTTAGGCTTTGGGAGCGACAGGCCTGTGGCGCCCCAGGCCTTAGGCATTGGAACCCCAGTCATGGGGCGCACCAGCCCTTAGGCTTTGGGAGCCCCAGGCCTGGGGCACCCCAGCCCTTAAGTTTAGGGAGCCCCAGGCCTGGGGCGCCCCAGCCCTTAGGCTTAGGGAGCCCCAGGCCTGGGGCGCCCCAGCCCTTAGGCTTAGGGAGCCCCAGGCCTGGGGCGCCCCAGCCCTTAGGCTTAGGGAGCCCCAGACCTGGGGCGCCCCAGCCCTTAGGTTTGGGAGCGCCAGGCCTGTGGCACCTCAGCCCTTAAGCTTTGGGAGCCCCAGGCAAGGGAAGCCCAAAACCATAGGTTTTGGGAGCGCCAGGCCTGGAGCGCCCCCGCCATTACGCGTAGTGAGCCCCAGGCCTACTGAGCCCCTACTCTTAGACTTAGGGAGCCCCAGGCCAGGGTCGCCCCAGCCCTTAGGCTTATAGAGCCCCAGACCTGGGGCGCCCCAGCAATTAGGCTTAGGGAGACCCAGGCCTAGGTCGCCCCAGCCCTAAGGCTTAGAAAGCCGCAGATCTGGGGTGCCCCAGCAATTAGGCTTACGGAGCCCCAGGCCTGGGATGCCCCAGCCCATAGGATTAGGGATGCCCAGGCCTGGGGCTCCCCAGACCTTAGATTTTGGGAACCCCAGTCCTGGGGCGCCCCAGCCTTTAGGCTTAGGGAACCCCAGGCCTGTGGCGCTCCAGCCCTTAGGCTTAGGGAGCCCAAGGCCTGGGTCGCCCAGCCCTTAGGCTTTGGGAGCCCCAGGCCTGGGGCGCCCCAGCTCTGCGGCTTAGGTTGCCCCAGGCCTGGTGCGCCCCAGCCATCAGGCGCCTCAGCCCTTAGGTTTTGGGAGCCCCAGGCCTGGGGCGCCCCAGCTCTTAGGATTTTTTGAGCCTCAGGCCAGGGTCGCCCCAGCAATTAGGCTTAAAGAGCCCCTGGCCTGGGGCGCACAGCCCTTAGGCTTTGGGAACCCCAGTCCTGGGGCGCCCCAGCCCTTAAGATTAGGGATGCCCAGGCCTGGGGCGCCCCAGCCCTTAGGCTTTGGGAACCCCAGTCCTGGGGCGCCCCAGCACTTTGACTTTGGGAGCCCCAAGCCTGGGGCGCCCCAGCCCTTAGGCTTAGGGAGCCCCAGGACTGAGGCGCCCCAGCCTTTAGGCTTTGGGAGCCCCAGGCCTGGGGCGCCCAATCCCTTAGGCTTTGGGAGCCCCAGGCCTGGGACGCCCCAGCCCTTAGGCTTTGGGAACCCCAGGGATGGGGCGACGCAGCCCTTAATCTTTGGGATCTCCTGGCCTGGGGCGCCCCAGCCCTTAAGCTTAGGGAGCCCTATCCTGGGGCGCCCCAGCCCTTAGGCTTAGGGTGCCCCAGACCCGGGGCGCAACAGCCCTTAGGCTTAGGGAGCCCCAGACCTGGGGCGCCCCAGCCCTGGGTCGCCCCAGCCTTTAGCCATAGGGAGCCCCAGGCCTGGGGCGCCCATCCCTTAGGCTTAGTTAGCCCTAGTCCTGGGACGCCCCAGTCCTTAGGCTTAGGGAGCCTCAGGCCTGGGGCGCCCCAGCCCTAAGGCTTAGAGAGCCCCTGGCATGGGGCACCCCAGTCCTTAGGCTGTGGGAGCTCAAGGCCTGTGGCATCCCAGCCCTTAGGCTTTTGGAGCCCCCGGCTTGGGGCGCCCCAGCCCTTAGGCTTAGTTAGCCCCAGGCCTGGGGCGCCCCAGCTATTAAGCTTGGGAGCCCCAGGCCTGGGGCGCCCCAGCCCTTAGGCTTTGGGAGCCCCTGGCATGGGGCACCCCAGCCCTTAGGCTGTGGGAGCCCAAGTCCTGGGGCGCCCCAGCCCTTAGGCTTAGGGAGCCCCAGGTCTGGGGCGCCCCAGCTCTTAAGCTTGGGAGCCCCAGGCCTGGGGCGCCCCAGCCCTAGGGCTTTGGGAGCCCAAGACCTGGGGCGCCCCCGCCCTTAGGATATAGGAGCCCCAGGCCAGGGACGCCCCAGCCCTTGGGCATAGGGAGCCCCAGGCCTGGGGCGCCCCAGCCATTAGGCTTTGGGAGCCCCAGACCAGGGACGCCCAAGCCCATAGGTTTTGGGAGCGCCAGGCCTGGGGCGACCCCGCCATTCGGCGTAGGGAGCCCCAGACCTGGTGAGCCGCAGCGCTTTGACTTAGTGAGCCCTAGGCCAGGGTCGCCCCAGCCCTTAGGCTTATTGAGCCCCAGACCTGGGGCGCCCCAGCAATTAGGCTTAGGGAGCCCCAGGCCTGGGTCGCCCCAACCCTTAGGCTTAGAAAGCCCCAGGCCTGGGTCGCCCCAGCAATTAGGCTTAGGGAGCCCCAGGCCTGGGGTGCCCCAGCCCTTAGGATTAGGGATGCCCAGGCCTGGGGCGCCCCAGCCCTTAGGCTTTGGGAATCGCAGGCCTGGGGCGCCCCCGCCCTTAGGCTTAGGGAGCCCCAGGCCTGGTGCGCCCCAGCCCTTAGACTTTGGGAGCCCCAACCTGGGGCGCCCCAGCCCTTAGGCTTTGGGAACCCCAATCCTGGGGCGCCCCAGTCCTTAGGCTTAGGGAGCCCCAGGCCTGTGTCACCCCAGCCCTTAGGCTTAGGGAGCCCCGGGCCCGTCGCCCCAGCCCTTTGGCTTTGGGAGCTGCAAGCCTGGGTCGCCCTGCCCTTAGGCTTAGGGAGCCCCAGGCATGAGGCGCCCCAGCCTTTAGGCTTTGGGAGCCCCAGGCCGGGGGCGCCCCAGTCCTTAGGCTTAGGGAGCCCCAGGCAAGGGTCACCCAAGCCCTTAGGCTTAGAGAGCCCCAGACCTGGGGTGCCCCAGCAATTAGGCTTAGGGAGCCCAAGGCCTGGGGCATCCCAGCCGTCAGTATTTGGTATGGCCAGACCTGGGGCGCCCCAGCCATTAGTCTTAGGGAGCCCCCGGTCTGGGTCACCCCAGCCCTTAGGCTTAGGGAGCCCCAGGCCTGGGGCACTCCAGCCCTTAGGCTTAAGAAGCCCAAGGCCTGGGACGCCCCAGTCCTTAGGCCTTGATAGCTCCAGGTCTGGAGAGCCCCAGCCCTTAGTCTTAGTTAGCCCCAGGCCTGGGGTACCCCAGCCCTTAGGCTTTGGGAGCCCCAGGTCTGGGGCGCCCCAGACCTAACGCTTAGGGAGCCCCAGACTTGGGCGCCCTAGCCCTTAGATTTTGGGAGCCCGAGGCCAGGTCGCCCCAGCCCTTAGTCTTTGGGAGCCCCAGACCTGGTGCGCCCCAGCCCTTAGGCTTTGGGAGCCCCAGGCCTGGGGTGCCTCAGCCCTTAGGCTTTGGGAGGCCCAGGACTGGGACGTCCCTGACCATAGATTTTGGGAGCCCCAGGTCTGCGGCGCCCCAACCCTTATGCTTAGGGAGCCCCAGTCCTGGGACGCCCCAGCCCTTAAGCTTAGGGAGCCCCAGGCCTGGGGCGACCCAGCCCTTAGGATTAGGGAGCCCGAGGCCTGGGGCGCCCCAGCCCTTTGGCTTAGGGAGTCCCTGGCCTGGGTCGCGCCAGCCCTTAGGCTTTGGGAGCCCCAGACCTGGTGCACCCCAGCAATTAGGCTTAGGGAGCAGTAGGCCTGGGTCGCCCCAGCCCTTAGGCTTATAGAGCCCCAGACATGCGCCGCCGCAGCAATTAGGCTTAGGGAGCCCCAGGCCTGAGGCGCCCCAGCCCTTACGCTTTGGGAGCCCCAGGGCTGGGGCGCCACAGCCCTTAGGCTTTGAGAGCCCGAGGCCTGGGGCGCCGCAGCCCTTAGGCTTAGGGAGTCCCAGACCTGGGGTGCCACAGCCTTTAGCCTTAGGGAGCCCCAGGCCTGGGGCGCCCAGCCCTTATTCTTAGTTAGCCCCAGTCCTGGTGCGCCCCAGCCCTTATTCATAGTTAGCCCCAGGCCTAGGGTGCCCCAGCCCTAAGGCTTAGGGAGCCCCTGGCATGGGGCAACCCAGCCCTTAGGCTTAGGGGGCCCCAGGCCTGGGGCGCCCCAGACCTTAGGGTTTGGGATCCCCAGACTTGGGCCGCCCCAGCCCTTAGGCTTAGGGAGCGACAGGCCTGTGGCGCCCCAGGCCTTAGGCATTGGAACCCCAGTCATGGGGCGCCCCAGCCCTTGAGCTTTGGGAGCCCCAGGCCTGGGGCGCCCCAGCCCTTAAGTTTAGGGAGCCCCAGGCCTGGGACGCCCCAGCCCTTAAGTTTAGGGAGCCCCAGGCCTGGGGCTCCCCAGCCCTTAGGCTTAGGGAGCCCCAGGCCTGGAGCGCCCCAGGGCTTAGGCTTTGGGAGCGCCAGGCCTGTGGCGCCTCAGCCCTTAAGCTTTGGGAGCCCCAGGCAAGGGACGCCCAAGCCCATAGGTTTTGGGAGCGCCAGGCCTGGGGCGCCCCCGCCATTAGGCATAGTGAGCCCCAGGCCTAGTGAGCCCCAACTCTTAGACTTAGGGAGCCCCAGGCCAGGGTCGCCCTAGCCCTTAGGCTTATTGAGCCCCAGACCTGGGGCGCCCCAGCAATTAGGCTTAGGGAGACCCAGGCCTGGGTCGCCCCAGCCCTTAGGCTTAGAAAGCCCCAGATCTGGGGTGCCCCAACAATTAGGCTTACGGAACCCCAGGCCTGGGGTGCCCCAGCCCATAGGATTAGGGATGCCCAGGCCTGGGGCGCCCCAGCCCTTTTGTTTTGGGAACCCCAGTCCTGGGGAGCCCCAGCCTTTAGGCTTAGGGAACCCCAGGCCTGTGGCGCTCCAGCCCTTAGGCTTAGGTTGCCCCAGGCCTGGGGCGCCCCAGCCCGTAGATTTGGTAGCCCCAGGCCTGGTGAGCCCTAGCCCTTAGGCTTTGGGAACCCCAGGCCAGGGCGCCCCCGCCCTTAGGCGTAGGGAGCCCCAGGCCTGGTGAGCCCTAGCTCTTAGACATATGTAGCCCCTGGCCCCGGGTGCCCCAGCAC
This sequence comes from Tenrec ecaudatus, assembly GCF_050624435.1. Lineage (NCBI taxonomy): Eukaryota > Metazoa > Chordata > Mammalia > Afrosoricida > Tenrecidae > Tenrec > Tenrec ecaudatus. Next base: position 258,797 of record NW_027458304.1, on the reverse strand, counting down.
TTAGGCTAAGGGAGCCCCATGCCTGGGGCGCCCCAGCACTTAGGCTTAGGGAGCCCCAGGCCTAGGATGCCTCAGGCCTTAGGTTTTGGGAGCCCCAGGCATCAGGCGCCTCAGCCCTTAGGTTTTGGGAGCCCCAGGCCTGGGGCGCCCCATCTCTTAGGATTTGGGAGCCCCAGGCCTGGGGCGCCCCAGCCCTTAGGCTTAGGGAGCCTCAGGCCAGGGTCACCCCAGCAATTAAGCTTAAGGAGCCCCTGGCCTGGGGCGCACAGCCCTTAGGCTTTGGGAACCCCAGTCCTGGGGCGCCCCAGTCTTAGACTTAGGGAGCCTCAGGCCTGTGTCGCCCCAGCCCTTAGGCTTAGGGAGCCCCAGGCCCGTCGCCCCAGCCCTCAGACTTTGGGAGCCCCAAGCCTGGGGCGCCCCAGCCCTTAGGCTTAGGGAGCCCCAGGACTGAGGCGCCCCAGCCTTTAGGCTTTGGGGTCCCCAGGCCTGGGACGCCCCAGCCCTTAGGCTTTGGGAACCCCAGGGCTGGGGCGCCCCAGCCCTTAGTCTTTGGGATCTCCTGGCCTGGGGCGCCCCAGCCCTTAAGCTTAGGGAGCCCCATCGTGGGGCGCCCCAGCCCTTAGGCTTAGGGTGCCCCAGGCCCGGGGCGCCACAGCCCTTAGGCTTAGGGAGCCCCAGACCTGGGGCGCCCAAGCCCTGGGTCGCCCCAGCCTTTAGCCATAGGGAGCCCCAGGCCTGGGGCGCCCATCCCTTAGGCTTAGTTACCACTAGTCCTGGGACGCCCCAGCCCTTAGGCTTAGGGAGCCCCAGGCCTGGGGCGCCCCAGCTCTTAAGCTTGGGAGCCCCAGGCCTGTGGCACCCCAGCCCTTAGGCTTTTGGAGCCCCAGGCCTGGGGCGCCCCAGCCCTTAGGCTTAGTTAGCCCCGGGCCTGGGGCGCCCCAGCTCTTAAGCTTGGGAGCCCCAGGCCTGGGGCGCCCCAGCCCTTAGGCTTTGGGAGCACCTGGCATGGGGCACCCCAGCCCTTAGGCTGTGGGAGCCCAAGGCCTGGGGCGCCCCAGCCCTTAGGCTTAGGGAGCCCCAGCCCTTGTGCTTTGGGAGCCCAAGACCTGGGGCGCCCCAGCGCTTAGGCTTTGGGAGCCCCAGGCCAGGGGCGCGCCAGCCCTTAGGCTTAAGTAGCCCCAGACCTGGGGCGCCCCAGCCCTTAGGCTTAGGGAGCCCCAGGCCTGGGGCGCCCCAGCCCTTAGGCTTAGGGAGCCCCAGTCCTGGGGCGCCCCAGCCCTTAGGCTTTGGGAGCGCCAGGCCTGTGGCGCCCCAGCCCTTAGGATTTAGGAGCCCCAGGCCAGGGACGCCCCAGCCCTTAGGCTTAGGGAGCCCCAAGCCAGGGACGCCCAAGCCCATAGGTTTTGGGAGCGCCAGGCCTGGGGTACCACCACCATTCGGCGTAGGGAGCCCCAGGCCTGGTGAGCCGCAGCTCTTTGACTTAGGGAGCCCCAGGCCAGGGTCGCCCCAGCCCTTAGACTTATTGAGCCCCAGACTTGGGGCGCCCCAGCAATTAGGCTTAGGGAGCCCCAGGCCTGGGTCGCCCCAACCCTTAGGCTTAGAAAGCCCCAGACCTGGGTCGCCCCAGCAATGAGGCTTAGGGAGCCCCAGGCCTGGGGTGCCCCAGCCCTTAGGCTTTGGGAACCGCAGTCCTGGGGCGCCCCAGCCCTTAGGCTAAGGGGACCCCAGGCCTGTGGCGCTCCAGCCCTTAGGCTTAGGGAGACCCAAGCCTGGGTCTCCCCAGCCCTTAGGTTTTGGGAGCCCCAGGCCTGGGGCGCCCCCACCCTTAGGCTTAGGGAGCCCCAGGCTTGGGGCGCCCCAGCTCTGCGGCTTAGGGTGCCCCAGGCCTGGGTCGCCCCAGCCCTTAGACTTTGGGAGCCCCAGGCCTGGGGCGCCCCAGCTCTTAGGCTTTGGGAGCCCCAGGACAGGGAACCCCGCCCTTAGTCTTAGGGAGCCCCAGGCTAGGGTCTAACCAACCATTAGGCTTAGAGAGCCCCAGACCTGGGGCGCCCCAGCAATTAGGCTTAGGGAGCCCCATGCCTGGGGCGCCCCAGCCCTTAAGATTAGGGATGCCCAGGCCTCGGGCGCCCCAGCCCTTAGGCTTAGGGAGCCCCAGGCCTGTGTCGCCCCAGCCCTTAGGCTTAGGGAGCCCCAGGCCCGTCGCCCAAGCCCTTTGGCTTTGGGAGCCGCAAGCCCGGGGCGCCCCAGCTCTTAGGCTTTGGGAACCCCAGTACTGAGGGGCCCCAGTCATTAGGCTTAGGGAGCCCCAGGGCTGTGTCGCCCCAGCCCTTAGGCTTAGGGAGCCCCAGGCCCGTCACCCCAGCCCTTTGGCTTTGGGAGCCACAAGCCTAGGGCGCCCCAGCCCTTAGGCTTAGGGAGCCCCAGGCATGAGGCGCCCCAGCCTTTAGGCTTTGGGAGCCCCAGGCCGGGGTCGCCCCAGTCCTTAGGCTTAGGGAGCCCCAGGCCAGGGTCGCCCAAGCCCTTAGGATTAGAGAGCCCCAGACCTGGGGTGCCCCAGCAATTAGGCTTAGGGAGCCCCAGGCCTGGGTCGCCCCAGCCCTTAGGCTGAGAAAACCCCATTTGGGGCACCCCAGCAATTAGGCTTAGGGCGCCCCAGGCTGGGGCGCCCACCCCTTAGGATTACGGATGCCCAAGCCTGGGGTGCCCCAGCCCTTGGGCATTGGGAACCCCAGTGCTGGGGCGCCCCAGCCCTTAGGCTTAGGGAGCCCCAAGCCTGGGGCTCCCCAGCCCTTAGTTTTAGGGAGCCCCAGGCCTGAGTCGCCCCAGCCCTTAGTCTTTGGGAGCCCCTAGCCTGGGGCGCCCCAGCCTTTAGGCTTTGGGAGCCCCACACCTGGGGCGCCCCAGCCCTTAGGCTTAGAGATCCCCAGACCTTGGGCGCCCCAGCAATTAGGCTTAGGGAGCGCGTGGCCAGGGTCGCCCCGCCCCTTAGGCTTAGGGAGCCCCAGCCCCGGGGGGCCCCAGCATTTAGGCTTAGGGAGCCCAAGGCCATGTTAGCCCCAGCTCTTAGACTTTGGGAGCCCAGGGCTTGGGGCGCCCCACCCTTGGCCTTAGGGAGCCCCTGGCCTAGGACGCCTCAGTCCTTCGGCTTTGGGAGCCCCAGGACTGGGGCGCCCCAGCTCTTGGGCTTATAGAGCCCTAGGCCTGGGGAACCCCAGCACTTAGGCTTTGGGAGCCCAGGGCCTGGGACGCCCCAGCCCTTCGGCTTAGTGAGCTCCAAACCTGGGGTGCCCCCACACTTAGGCTTAGGGAACCCCTGGTCTGGGGCGCCCAAACCCTTAGGCTTAGACAGCCCCAGGCCTGAGGCGTCCCAGCCCGTAGTCTTAGATAGCCCCAGACCTGGGTCGCCCCAGCCCTTAGGCTTAGGGATCCCCAGGCCTGGGGCGCTCCAGCCCTTAGGCTTAGGGAGCCCCAGGCCTGGAGATCCCCAGCCCTTAGACTTTGGGGACCCCAGGCTTGGGACGCCCAGCCCTTAGGCTTTGGGAGACCCAGGCCTGGGGCTCCACAGCCCTTAGGCTTTGGGTGCGCCAGATCTAGGGTGCCCCAGCCCTTAGGCTTTGGGAGCCCCAGGCCTGGGACTCCTCATTCCTTGGGCTTTGGGAGCCCCAGGCCTGGCGCACCCCAGCCCTTGGGCTTAGACAACCCCAGGCCTGGGGTGCCCCAGCCCTTAGGCTTTGGGATCCCCAGGCCTGGGGTACCCCCGCCCTTACGCTTTGGGAGCCCCTAGCCTGGGGCGCCCCAGCCCTTGGGCTTTGGGAGCCCATGGCCGGGGGGACCCAGCCCTTAGGCTTTGGGAGCCCCAGGCCGGGGGCGCCCCAGCCCTTAGGCTTAGGGAGCCCCAGGCCAGGGTTGCCCAAGCCTTAGGCTTAGAGAGCCCCAGACCGGAGGTGCCCCAGCAATTAGGCTTTGGGAGCCACAGGCCTGGGTCGCCCCAGCCCTTAGTCTTAGAGAGCCCCAGACTTTGGGCACCCCAGCAATTAGGCTTAGGGAGCTCCACGCCTGGGGTGCCCCAGCCCTTAGGATTAGGGATGCCCAGGCCTGGGGCGCCCCAGCCCTTAGGCTTAGGGATCCCCAGGCCTGGGGCGCCCCAGCCCTTAGTTTTAGGGAGTCCCAGACCTGGGTCGCCCCAGCCCTTAGGCTTTGGGAGCCCCAAGCATGGGGTGCCCCAGCCCTTAGGCTTTGGGAGCCCCAGGCCTGGGTCGCCCCAGCCCTTGGGCTTAGAGATCCCCAGGCCTGGGGCGCCCCAGCAATTAGGCTTAGGGAGTGCCAGGCCAGGGTCTCCCCGGCCCTTAGGCTTAGGGAGCCCCAGGTCTGGGGCGCCCCAGCCCTTAGTTTTAGGGAGCCCCAGGCCTGGGTCGCCCCAGCCCTTAGGCTTTGGCAGCGCCAAGCCTGGGGTGCCCCAGCCCTTAGATTTCGGGAGCCCCAGGCCTGGAGAACCCCAGCCCTTAGGCTTAGAGATCCCCAGACCTGGGGCGCCCCAGCAATTAGGCTTAGGGAGCGCCAGGCCAGGGTCTCGCCGGCCCTTAGGCTTAGGGAGCCCCAGGTCTGGGGCGCCCCAATCCTTAGGCTTAGGGAGCCCAAGGCCTGGTGAGACCCAGTTCTTAGACTTAGGGAGCCCATAGCCTGGGCCGGCCCAATTCTTAGGATTTGGGAGCCCCAGGCCTGGGGCGCCCCAGCCCTTAGGCTTAGGGAGACTCAGGCCAGGGTAGCCCCAGCAATTAGGCTTAAGGAGCCCCTGGCCTGGGGTGGCCCAGCCCTTAGGCTTAGGGAGCCCCAGGCCTGGGGCATCCCAGCCCTTAGGCTTAGGGAGCCCCAGGCCTGGTGAGCCCCAGCTCTTAGACTTTGGGAGCCCCAGGCCTGGGGAGCCCAGCCCTTAGGCTTTGGGAGACCCAGGCCTGGGGCGCCCCAGCCCTTAGGCTTTGGGAGCCCCAGGCCTGGTGATCCCCAGCTCTTAGACTTAGGGAGCCCATGGCCTGGGGCGCCCCAGCCCTTAGGCTTTGGGAGCCCTAGGCCTGGTGATCCCCAGCTCTTAGACTTAGGGAGCCCATGGCCTGGGGCACCCAGCCCTTAGGCTTTGGGAGACCCAGGCTTGGGTCACACCAGCTCTTAGTCTTTGGGAGACCCTGGCATTGGGCGCCCCAGCCCTTAGGCTTAGGGAGCCCCAGGCCTGGGGCTCCCCAGCCTTTAGACTTAAGAAGCCCAAGGCTTGGGACGCCCCAGCCCTTAGTCATTGGGAGCCCCAGACCTGGGGCGCACCAGCCCTTAGGCTTTGGGAGCCCCAGGCCTGGGGCGCCTCAGCCCTTATGCTTTGGGAGCCCCAGGCATGCGGTGCCCCAGCCCTTAGGCTTTGATAGCCCCAGGTCTGGGGCGCCCCAGCCCTTAGGCTTAGATAGCCCCAGGCCTCGTTCGCCCTAGCCCTTATACTTTGGGAGCCCGAGGCCGGGTCACCCCAGCCCTTAGTCTTTGGGAGCCCCAGACCTGGGGCTCACCAGCCCTTAGGCTTTGGGTGCCCCAGGCCTGGGGCGCCTCAGCCCTTAGGCTTTGGGAGCCCCAGGCTTGCGGCGTCCCAGCCTTTAGGCTTTGGAACCCCAGGCATGGGGCGCCCCAGCCCTTAGTCTTTGGAACCCCAGCATGGGGCGCCCCAGCCCTTAGGCTTTGGGAGGCCCAGACCTGGGCCGCCCCAGCCCTTAGGCTTTGGGAGCCCCAGGCCTGGGGCGCCCCAGCCCTTGGGCTTAGACAGCCCCAGGCCTGGGGTGCCCCAGCCCTTAGGCTTTGGGATCCCCAGCCCTGGGGCGCCCCAGCCCTTAGGCTTTGGGAGCCCCAGGCCTGGGACTCCTCATTCCTTGGGCTTTGGGAGCCCCAGGCCTGGGGCGCCCCAGCCCTTATTCTTGGGTACCGCAGGCATGGGGCACCCCAGCCCTTAGTCTTTGGAACCCCACGCATGGGGAGCCCCAGCTCTTAGGCTTTGGGAGGCCCAGGCCTGGGGCGCCCCAGCCCTTAGTCTTTGGGAGTCCCAGGCCTGGGGCGCCCCAGCCCTTGGGGTTAGACAGCCCCAGGCCTGGGGTGCCCCAGACCTTAGGCTTTGGGAGCCCCAGGCCTGGGGCGCCCCAGCCTTTAGGCTTTGGGAGCCCCAGGCCTGGGACTCCTCATTCCTTGGGCTTTGGGAGCCCCAGGCCTGGGGCGCCCCAGCCCTTGGGCTTAGAAAGCCCCAGGGCTGAGGTGCCCCAGCCCTTAGGCTTTGGGATCCCCAGGCCTGGGGCGCCTCCGCCCTTACGCTTTGGGAGCCCCTGGCCTGGGGCGCCCCAGCCCTTGGGCTTTGGGAGCCCCTGGCCTGGGCAGACCCAGCCCTTAGGCTTTGGGAGCCCCAGGCCTGGGACTCCTCATTCCTTGGGCTTTGGGAGCCCCAGGCCTGGGGCGCCCCAGCCCTTGGGCTTAGACAGCCCCAGGGCTGGGGTGCCCCAGCCCTTAGGCTTTGGGATCCCCAGGCCAGGGGCGCCCCCGCCCTTACGCTTTTGCGCTTTGAGAGCCCCTGGCCTGGGGCGCCCCAGCCCTTGGGCTTTGGGAGCCCCTGGCCTGGGGGGACCCAGCCCTTAGGATTTGGGAGCCTCAGGCCTGCGGTGCCCCAGCCCTTAGGCTTTGATAGCCCCAGGTCTGGGGTGCCCCAGCCCTTAGGCTTAGTTAGCCCCAGGCCTCGTTCGCCCTAGCCCTTATACTTTGGGAGCCCGAGGCCGGGTCACCCCAGCCCTTAGTCTTTGGGAGCCCCAGACCTGGGGCACACCAGCCCTTAGGCTTTGGGAGCCCCAGGCCTGGGGCGCCTCAGCCCTTAGGCTTTGGGAGCCCCAGGCCTGCGGCGCCCCAGCCTTTAGGCTTTGGAACCCCAGGCATGGGGCGCCCCAGCCCTTAGTCTTTGGAACCCCAGCATGGGGCGCCCCAGCCCTTAGGCTTTGGGAGGCCCAGACCTGGGCCGCCCCAGCCCTTAGGCTTTGGGAGCCCCAGGCCTAGGGCGCCCCAGCCCTTGGGCTTAGACAGCCCCAGGCCTGGGGTGACCCAGCCCTTAGGCTTTGGGATCCCCAGCCCTGGGGCGCTCCAGCCCTTAGGCTTTGGGAGCCCCAGGCTGGGACTCCTCATTCCTTGGGCTTTGGGAGCCCCAGGCCTGGGGTGCCCCAGCCCTTATTCTTTGGAACCCCAGGCAGGGGCGCCCCAGCCCTTAGTCTTTGGAAACCCTCGCATGGGGCGCCCCAGCCCTTAGGCTTTGGGAGGCCCAGGCCTGGGGCGCCCCAGCCCTTAGGCTTTGGGAGTCCCAGGCCTGGGGCGCGCCAGCCCTTGGGGTTAGACAGCCCCAGGCCTGGGGTGCCCCAGTCCTTAGGCTTTGGGATCCCCAGGCCTGGGGCGCCCCAGCCCTTAGGCTTTGGGAGCGCCAGGCCTGTGGCGCCTCAGCCCTTAAGCTTTGGGAGCCCCAGGCAAGGGACGCCCAAGCCCATAGGTTTTGGGAGCGCCAGGCCTGGGGCGCCCCCGCCATTAGGCGTAGTGAGCCCCAGGCCTAGTGAGCCCCAACTCTTAGACTTAGGGAGCCCCAGGCCAGGGTCGCCCTAGCCCTTAGGCTTATTGAGCCCCAGACCTGGGGCGCCCCAGCAATTAGGCTTAGGGAGACCCAGGCCTGGGTCGCCCCAGCCCTTAGGCTTAGAAAGCCCCAGATCTGGGGTGCCCCAACAATTAGGCTTACGGAACCCCAGGCCTGGGGTGCCCCTGCCCATAGGATTAGGGATGCCCAGGCCTGGGGCGCCCCAGCCCTTTTGTTTTGGGAACCCCAGTCCTGGGGAGCCCCAGCCTTTAGGCTTAGGGAACCCCAGGCCTGTGGCGCTCCAGCCCTTAGGCTTAGGTTGCCCCAGGCCTGGGGCGCCCCAGCCCGTAGATTTGGGAGCCCCAGGCCTGGTGCGCCCTAGCCCTTAGGCTTTGGGAACCCCAGGCCAGGGCGGCCCTGCCCTTAGGCGTAGGGAGCCCCAGGCCTGGTGAGCCCTAGCTCTTAGACATATGTAGCCCCTGGCCCCGGGTGCCCCAGCACTTAGGCTAAGGGAGCCCCATGCCTGGGGCGCCCCAGCACTTAGGCTTAGGGAGCCCCAGGCCTAGGATGCCTCAGGCCTTAGGTTTTGGGAGCCCCAGGCATCAGGCGCCTCAGCCCTTAGGTTTTGGGAGCCCCAGGCCTGGGGCGCCCCATCTCTTAGGATTTGGGAGCCCCAGGCCTGGGGCGCCCCAGCCCTTAGGCTTAGGGAGCCTCAGGCCAGGGTCGCCCCAGCAATTAAGCTTAAGGAGCCCCTGGCCTGGGGCGCACAGCGCTTAGGCTTTGGGAACCCCAGTCCTGGGGCGCCCAGTCTTAGACTTAGGGAGCCTCAGGCCTGTGTCGCCCCAGCCCTTAGGCTTAGGGAGCCCCAGGACTGAGGCGCACCAGCCTTTAGGCTTTGGGGTCCCCAGGCCTGGGACGCCCCAGCCCTTAGGCTTTGGGAACCCCAGGGCTGGGGCAACACAGCCCTTAGTCTTTGGGATCTCCTGGCCTGGGGGCCCCAGCCCTTAAGCTTAGGGAGCCCCATCCTGGGGCGCCCCAGCCCTTAGGCTTAGGGTGCCCCAGGCCCGGGGCGCCACAGCCCTTAGGCCTAGGGAGCCCCAGACCTGGGGCGCCCAAGCCCTGGGTCGCCCCAGCTTTTAGCCATAGGGAGCCCCAGGCCTGGGGCGCCCATCCCTTAGGCTTAGTTACCCCTAGTCCTGGGACGCCCCAGCCCTTAGGCTTAGGGAGCCCCAGGCCTGGGGCGCCCCAGCTCTTAAGCTTGGGAGCCCCAGGCCTGTGGCACCCCAGCCCTTAGGCTTTTGGAGCCCCAGGCCTGGGGCGCCCCAGCCCTTAGGCTTAGTTAGCCCCGGGCCTGGGGCGCCCCAGCTCTTAAGCTTGGGAGCCCCAGGCCTGGGACGCCCCAGCCCTTAGGCTTAGGGAGCCCCAGCCCTGGGGCTCCCCAGCTCTTAAGCTTGGGAGCCCCAGGCCTGGGGCGCCCCAGCCCTTGTGCTTTGGGAGCCCAAGACCTGGGGCGCCCCAGCGCTTAGGCTTGGGAGCCCCAGGCCAGGGGCGCGCCAGCCCTTAGGCTTAAGTAGCCCCAGACCTGGGGCGCCCCAGCCCTTAGGCTTAGGGAGCCCCAGGCCTGGGGCGCCCCAGCCCTTAGGCTTAGGGAGCCCAAGTCCTGGGGCGCCCCAGCCCTTAGGCTTTGGGAGCGCCAGGCCTGTGGCGCCCCAGCCCTTAGGATTTAGGAGCCCCAGGCCAGGGACGCCCCAGCCCTTAGGTTTTGGGAGCGCCAGGCCTGGGGTGCCACCACCATTCGGCGTAGGGAACCCCAGGCCTGGTGAGCCGCAGCTCTTTGACTTAGGGAGCCCCAGGCCAGGGTCGCCCCAGCCCTTAGGCTTATTGAGCCCCAGACTTGGGGCGCCCCAGCAATTATGCTTAGGGAGCCCCAGGCCTGGGTCGCCCCAACCCTTAGGCTTAGAAAGCCCCAGACCTGGGTCGCCCCAGCAATGAGGCTTAGGGAGCCCCAGGCCTGGGGTGCCCCAGCCCTTAGGCTTTGGGAACCGCAGTCCTGGGGCGCCCCAGCCCTTAGGCTAAGGGGACCCCAGGCCTGTGGCGCTCCAGCCCTTAGGCTTAGGGAGACCCAGGCCTGGGTCTCCCCAGCCCTTAGGTTTTGGGAGCCCCAGGCCTGGGGCGCCCACACCCTTAGGCTTAGGGAGCCCCAGGCTTGGGGCGCCCCAGCTCTGCGGCATAGGGTGCCCCAGGCCTGGGTCGCCCCAGCCCTTAGACTTTGGGAGCCCCAGGCCTGGGGCGCCCCAGCCCTTAGGCTTTGGGAGCCCCAGGACAGGGAACCCCGCCCTTAGTCTTAGGGAGCCCCAGGCTAGGGTCTAACCAACCATTAGGCTTAGAGAGCCCCAGACCTGGGGCGCCCCAGCAATTAGGCTTAGGGAGCCCCATGCCTGGGGCGCCCCAGCCCTTAAGATTAGGGATGCCCAGGCCTGGGGCGCCCCAGCCCTTAGGCTTAGGGAGCCCCAGGCCTGTGTCGCCCCAGCCCTTAGGCTTAGGGAGCCCCAGGCCCGTCGCCCAAGCCCTTTGGCTTTGGGAGCCGCAAGCCCGGGGCGCCCCAGCCCTTAGGCTTTGGGAACCCCAGTCCTGAGGGGCCCCAGTCATTAGGCTTAGGGAGCCCCAGGGCTGTGTCGCCCCAGCCCTTAGGCTTAGGGAGCCCCAGGCCCGTCACCCCAGCCCTTTGGCTTTGGGAGCCGCAAGCCTGGGGCGCCCCAGCCCTTAGGCTTAGGGAGCCCCAGGCATGAGGCGCCCCAGCCTTTAGGCTTTGGGAGCCCCAGGCCGGGGGCGCCCCAGTCCTTAGGCTTAGGGAGCCCCAGGCCAGGGTCGCCCAAGCCCTTAGGCTTAGAGAGCCCCAGACCTGGGGTGCCCCAGCAATTAGGCTTAGGGAGCCCCAGGCCTGGGTCGCCCCAGCCCTTAGGCTGAGAAAACCCCATTTGGGGCACCCCAGCAATTAGGCTTAGGGCGCCCCAGGCTGGGGCGCCCACCACTTAGGATTACGGATGCCCAAGCCTGGGGTGCCCCAGCCCTTGGGCATTGGGAACCCCAGTGCTGGCGCGCCCCAGCCCTTAGGCTTAGGGAGCCCCAAGCCTGGGGTTCCCCAGCCCTTAGTTTTAGGGTGCCCCAGGCCTGAGTCGCCCCAGCCCTTAGTCTTTGGGAGCCCCTAGCCTGGGGCGCACCAGCCTTTAGGCTTTGGGAGCCCCACACCTGGGGCGCTCCAGCCCTTAGGCTTAGAGATCCCCAGACCTGGGGCGCCCCAGCAATTAGGCTTAGGGAGCGCGTGGCCAGGGTCGCCCAGCCCCTTAGGCTTAGGGAGCCCCAGCCCCGGGGGGCCCCAGCATTTAGGCTTAGGGAGCCCAAGGCCATGTTAGCCCCAGCTCTTAGACTTTGGGAGCCCAGGGCTTGGGGCGCCCCACCCTTGGCCTTAGGGAGCCCCTGGCCTAGGACGCCTCAGTCCTTCGGCTTTGGGAGCCCCAGGACTGGGGCGCCCCAGCTCTTGGGCTTATAGAGCCCTAGGCCTGGGGCACCCCAGCACTTAGGCTTTGGGAGCCCAGGGCCTGGGACGCCCCAGCCCTTCGGCTTAGTGAGCTCCAAGCCTGGGGTGCCCCCACACTTAGGCTTAGGGAGCCCCTGGTCTGGGGCGCCCAAACCCTTAGGCTAAGAGAGCCCCAGGCCTGAGGCGCCCCAGCCCTTAGTCTTAGATAGCCCCAGACCTGGGTCGCCCCAGCCCTTAGGCTTAGGGATCCCCAGGCTTGGGGCGCCCCAGCCCTTAGGCTTAGGGAGCCCCAGGCCTGGAGATCCCCAGCCCTTAGACTTTGGGAACCCCAGGCTTGGGACGCCCAGCCCTTAGGCTTTGGGAGACCCAGGCCTGGGGCTCCACAGCCCTTAGGCTTTGGGTGCGCCAGATCTAGGGTGCCCCAGCCCTTAGGCTTTGGGAGCCCAGGCCTGGGACTCCTCATTCCTTGGGCTTTGGGAGCCCCAGGCCTGGGGCGCGCCAGCCCTTGGGCTTAGACAACCCCAGGCCTGGGGTGCCCCAGCCCTTAGGTTTTGGGATCCCCAGGCCTGGGGCACCCCCGCCCTTACGCTTTGGGAGCCCCTGGCCTGGGGCGCCCCAGCCCTTGGGCTTTGGGAGCCCCTGGCCAGGGGGACCCAGCCCGTAGGCTTTGGGAGCCCCAGGCCGGGGGCGCCCCAGCCCTTAGGCTTAGGGAGCCCCAGGCCAGGGTTGCCCAAGCCTTAGGCTTAGAGAGCCCCAGACCGGAGGTGCCCCAGCAATTAGGCTTTGGGAGCCCCAGGCCTGGGTCGCCCCAGCCCTTAGTCTTAGAGAGCCCCAGACTTTGGGCACCCCAGCAATTAGGCTTAGGGAGCCCCAGGCCTGGGGCGCCCCAGCCCTTAGGATTAGGGATGCCCAGGCCTGGGGCGCCCCAGCCCTTAGGCTTAGGGATCCCCAGACCTGGGTCGCCCCAGCCCTTAGGCTTTGGGAGCCCCAAGCCTGGGGTGCCCCAGCCCTTAGGCTTTGGGAGCCCCAGGCCTGGAGAACCCCAGCCCTTGGGCTTAGAGATCCCCAGGCCTGGGGCGCCCCAGCAATTAGGCTTAGGGAGTGCCAGGCCAGGGTCTCCCCGGCCCTTAGGCTTAGGGAGCCCCAGGTCTGGGGCGCCCCAGCCCTTAGTTTTAGGGAGCCCCAGGCCTGGGTCGCCCCAGCCCTTAGGCTTTGGGAGCGCCAAGCCTGGGGTGCCCCAGCCCTTAGATTTCGGGAGCCCCAGGCCTGGAGAACCCCAGCCGTTAGGCTTAGAGATCCCCAGACCTGGGGCGCCCCAGCAATTAGGCTTAGGGAGCGCCAGGCCAGGGTCTCGCCGGCCCTTAGGCTTAGGGAGCCCCAGGTCTGGGGCGCCCCAATCCTTAGGCTTAGGGAGCCCAAGGCCTGGTGAGACCCAGTTCTTAGACTTAGGGTGCCCATAGCCTGGGGCGCCCCAGCTCTTAGGATTTGGGAGCCCCAGGCCTGGGGTGCCCCAGCCCTTAGGCTTAGGGAGACTCAGGCCTGGGTAGCCCCAGCAATTAGGCTTAAGGAGCCCCTGGCCTGGGGTGGCCCAGCCCTTAGGCTTAGGGAGCCGCAGGCCTGGGGCATCCCAGCCCTTAGACTTTGGGAGCCCCAGGCCTGGGGAGCCCAGCCCTTAGGCTTTGGGAGACCCAGGCCTGGGGCGCCCCAGCCCTTAGGCTTTGGGAGCCCCAGGCCTGGTGATCCCCAGCTCTTAGACTTAGGGAGCCCATGGCCTGGGGCGCCCCAGCCCTTAGGCTTTGGGAGCCCTAGGCCTGGTGATCCCCAGCTCTTAGACTTAGGGAGCCCATGGCCTGGGGCACCCAGCCCTTAGGCTTTGGGAGACCCAGGCTTGGGTCGCACCAGCTCTTAGTCTTTGGGAGACCCTGGCATTGGGCGCCCCAGCCCTTAGGCTTAGGGAGCCCCAGGCCTGGGGCTCCCCAGCCTTTAGACTTAAGAAGCCCAAGGCTTGGGACGCCCCAGCCCTTAGTCATTGGGAGCCCCAGACCTGGGGCGCACCAGCCCTTAGGCTTTGGGAGCCCCAGGCCTGGGGCGCCTCAGCCCTTATGCTTTGGGAGCCCCAGGCCTGCGGTGCCCCAGCCCTTAGGCTTTGATAGCCCCAGGTCTGGGGCGCCCCAGCCCTTAGGCTTAGATAGCCCCAGGCCTCGTTCGCCCTAGCCCTTATACTTTGGGAGCCCGAGGCCGGGTCACCCCAGCCCTTAGTCTTTGGGAGCCCCAGACCTGGGGCTCACCAGCCCTTAGGCTTTTGGAGCCCCAGGCCTGGGGCGCCCCAGCCCTTGGGCTTAGACAGCCCCATGCCTGGGGTGCCCCAGCCCTTAGGCTTTGGGATCCCCAGCATGGGGCGCCCCAGCCCTTAGGCTTTGGGATCCCCAGCATGGGGCGCCCCAGCCCTTAGGCTTTGGGAGCCCCAGGCCTGGGACTCCTCATTCCTTGGGCTTTGGGAGCCCCAGGCCTGGGGTACCAAAGAATAAGGGCTGGGGCGCCCCAGCCCTTAGTCTTTGGAACCCCACGCATGGGGAGCCCCAGCCCTTAGGCTTTGGGAGGCCCAGGCCTGGGGCACCCCAGCCCTTAGGCTTTGGGAGTCCCAGGCCTGGGGCGCCCCAGCCCTTGGGGTTAGACAGCCCCAGGCCTGGGGTGCCCCAGCCCTTAGGCTTTGGGAGCCCCAGGCCTGGGGCGCCCCAGCCTTTAGGCTTTGGGAGCCCCAGGCCTGGGACTACTCATTCCTTGGGCTTTGGGAGCCCCAGGCCTGGGGCGCCCCAGCCCTTGGGCTTAGACAGCCCCAGGGCTGAGGTGCCCCAGCCCTTAGGCTTTGGGATCCCCAGGCCTGGGGCGCCCCCGCCCTTACGCTTTGGGAGCCCCTGGCCTGGGGCGCCCCAGCCCTTGGGCTTTGGGAGCCCCTGGCCTGGGGGGACACAGCCCTTAGGCTTTGGGAGCCCCAGGCCTGGGACTCCTCATTCCTTGGGCTTTGGGAGCCCCAGGCCAGGGGCGCCCCCGCCCTTACGCTTTTGCGCTTTGGGAGCCCCTGGCCTGGGGCGCCCCAGCCCTTGGTCTTTGGGAGCCCCTGGCCTGGGGGGACCCAGCCCTTAGGATTTGGGAGCCTCAGGCCTGCGGTGCCCCAGCCCTTAGGCTTTGATAGCCCCAGGTCTGGGGTGCCCCAGCCTTTAGGCTTAGTTAGCCCCAGGCCTCGTTCGCCCTAGCCCTTATAATTTGGGAGCCCGAGGCCGGGTCACCCCAGCCCTTAGTCTTTGGGAGACCCAGACCTGGGGCACACCAGCCCTTAGGCTTTGGGAGCCCCAGGCCTGGGGCGCCTCAGCCCTTAGGCTTTGGGAGCCCCAGGCCTGCGGCGCCCCAGCCTTTAGGCTTTGGAACCCCAGGCATGGGGCGCCCCAGCCCTTAGTCTTTGGAACCCCAGCATGGGGCGCCCCAGCCCTTAGGCTTTGGGAGGCCCAGACCTGGGCCGCCCCAGCCCTTAGGCTTTGGGAGCCCCAGGCCTAGGGCGCCCCAGCCCTTGGGCTTAGACAGCCCCAGGCCTGGGGTGACCCAGCCCTTAGGCTTTGGGATCCCCAGCCCTGGGGCGCTCCAGCCCTTAGGCTTTGGGAGCCCCAGGCTGGGACTCCTCATTCCTTGGGCTTTGGGAGCCCCAGGCCTGGGGTGCCCCAGCCCTTATTCTTTGGAACCCCAGGCAGGGGCGCCCCAGCCCTTAGTCTTTGGAAACCCTCGCATGGGGCGCCCCAGCCCTTAGGCTTTGGGAGGCCCAGGCCTGGGGCGCCCCAGCCCTTAGGCTTTGGGAGTCCCAGGCCTGGGGCGCGCCAGCCCTTGGGGTTAGACAGCCCCAGGCCTGGGGTGCCCCAGTCCTTAGGCTTTGGGATCCCCAGGCCTGGGGCGCCCCAGCCCTTAGGCTTTGGGAGCGCCAGGCCTGTGGCGCCTCAGCCCTTAAGCTTTGGGAGCCCCAGGCAAGGGACGCCCAAGCCCATAGGTTTTGGGAGCGCCAGGCCTGGGGCGCCCCCGCCATTAGGCGTAGTGAGCCCCAGGCCTAGTGAGCCCCAACTCTTAGACTTAGGGAGCCCCAGGCCAGGGTCGCCCTAGCCCTTAGGCTTATTGAGCCCCAGACCTGGGGCGCCCCAGCAATTAGGCTTAGGGAGACCCAGGCCTGGGTCGCCCCAGCCCTTAGGCTTAGAAAGCCCCAGATCTGGGGTGCCCCAACAATTAGGCTTACGGAACCCCAGGCCTGGGGTGCCCCTGCCCATAGGATTAGGGATGCCCAGGCCTGGGGCGCCCCAGCCCTTTTGTTTTGGGAACCCCAGTCCTGGGGAGCCCCAGCCTTTAGGCTTAGGGAACCCCAGGCCTGTGGCGCTCCAGCCCTTAGGCTTAGGTTGCCCCAGGCCTGGGGCGCCCCAGCCCGTAGATTTGGGAGCCCCAGGCCTGGTGCGCCCTAGCCCTTAGGCTTTGGGAACCCCAGGCCAGGGCGGCCCTGCCCTTAGGCGTAGGGAGCCCCAGGCCTGGTGAGCCCTAGCTCTTAGACATATGTAGCCCCTGGCCCCGGGTGCCCCAGCACTTAGGCTAAGGGAGCCCCATGCCTGGGGCGCCCCAGCACTTAGGCTTAGGGAGCCCCAGGCCTAGGATGCCTCAGCCCTTAGGTTTTGGGAGCCCCAGGCATCAGGCGCCTCAGCCCTTAGGTTTTGGGAGCCCCAGGCCTGGGGCGCCCCATCTCTTAGGATTTGGGAGCCCCAGGCCTGGGGCGCCCCAGCCCTTAGGCTTAGGGAGCCTCAGGCCAGGGTCGCCCCAGCAATTAAGCTTAAGGAGCCCCTGGCCTGGGGCGCACAGCGCTTAGGCTTTGGGAACCCCAGTCCTGGGGCGCCCAGTCTTAGACTTAGGGAGCCTCAGGCCTGTGTCGCCCCAGCCTTTAGGCTTAGGGAGCCCCAGGACTGAGGCGCCCCAGCCTTTAGGCTTTGGGGTCCCCAGGCCTGGGACGCCCCAGCCCTTAGGCTTTGGGAACCCCAGGGCTGGGGCAACACAGCCCTTAGTCTTTGGGATCTCCTGGCCTGGGGCGCCCCAGCCCTTAAGCTTAGGGAGCCCCATCCTGGGGCGCCCCAGCCCTTAGGCTTAGGGTGCCCCAGGCCCGGGGCGCCACAGCCCTTAGGCCTAGGGAGCCCCAGACCTGGGGCGCCCAAGCCCTGGGTCGCCCCAGCTTTTAGCCATAGGGAGCCCCAGGCCTGGGGCGCCCATCCCTTAGGCTTAGTTACCCCTAGTCCTGGGACGCCCCAGCCCTTAGGCTTAGGGAGCCCCAGGCCTGGGGCGCCCCAGCTCTTAAGCTTGGGAGCCCCAGGCCTGTGGCACCCCAGCCCTTAGGCTTTTGGAGCCCCAGGCCTGGGGCGCCCCAGCCCTTAGGCTTAGTTAGCCCCGGGCCTGGGGCACCCCAGCTCTTAAGCTTGGGAGCCCCAGGCCTGGGACGCCCCAGCCCTTAGGCTTAGGGAGCCCCAGCCCTGGGGCTCCCCAGCTCTTAAGCTTGGGAGCCCCAGGCCTGGGGCGCCCCAGCCCTTGTGCTTTGGGAGCCCAAGACCTGGGGCGCCCCAGCGCTTAGGCTTGGGAGCCCCAGGCCAGGGGCGCGCCAGCCCTTAGGCTTAAGTAGCCCCAGACCTGGGGCGCCCCAGCCCTTAGGCTTAGGGAGCCCCAGGCCTGGGGCGCCCCAGCCCTTAGGCTTAGGGAGCCCAAGTCCTGGGGCGCCCCAGCCCTTAGGCTTTGGGAGCGCCAGGCCTGTGGCGCCCCAGCCCTTAGGATTTAGGAGCCCCAGGCCAGGGACGCCCCAGCCCTTAGGTTTTGGGAGCGCCAGGCCTGGGGTGCCACCACCATTCGGCGTAGGGAACCCCAGGCCTGGTGAGCCGCAGCTCTTTGACTTAGGGAGCCCCAGGCCAGGGTCGCCCCAGCCCTTAGGCTTATTGAGCCCCAGACTTGGGGCGCCCCAGCAATTATGCTTAGGGAGCCCCAGGCCTGGGTCGCCCCAACCCTTAGGCTTAGAAAGCCCCAGACCTGGGTCGCCCCAGCAATGAGGCTTAGGGAGCCCCAGGCCTGGGGTGCCCCAGCCCTTAGGCTTTGGGAACCGCAGTCCTGGGGCGCCCCAGCCCTTAGGCTAAGGGGACCCCAGGCCTGTGGCGCTCCAGCCCTTAGGCTTAGGGAGACCCAGGCCTGGGTCTCCCCAGCCCTTAGGTTTTGGGAGCCCCAGGCCTGGGGCGCCCACACCCTTAGGCTTAGGGAGCCCCAGGCTTGGGGCGCCCCAGCTCTGCGGCATAGGGTGCCCCAGGCCTGGGTCGCCCCAGCCCTTAGACTTTGGGAGCCCCAGGCCTGGGGCGCCCCAGCCCTTAGGCTTTGGGAGCCCCAGGACAGGGAACCCCGCCCTTAGTCTTAGGGAGCCCCAGGCTAGGGTCTAACCAACCATTAGGCTTAGAGAGCCCCAGACCTGGGGCGCCCCAGCAATTAGGCTTAGGGAGCCCCATGCCTGGGGCGCCCCAGCCCTTAAGATTAGGGATGCCCAGGCCTGGGGCGCCCCAGCCCTTAGGCTTAGGGAGCCCCAGGCCTGTGTCGCCCCAGCCCTTAGGCTTAGGGAGCCCCAGGCCCGTCGCCCAAGCCCTTTGGCTTTGGGAGCCGCAAGCCCGGGGCGCCCCAGCCCTTAGGCTTTGGGAACCCCAGTCCTGAGGGGCCCCAGTCATTAGGCTTAGGGAGCCCCAGGGCTGTGTCGCCCCAGCCCTTAGGCTTAGGGAGCCCCAGGCCCGTCACCCCAGCCCTTTGGCTTTGGGAGCCGCAAGCCTGGGGCGCCCCAGCCCTTAGGCTTAGGGAGCCCCAGGCATGAGGCGCCCCAGCCTTTAGGCTTTGGGAGCCCCAGGCCGGGGGCGCCCCAGTCCTTAGGCTTAGGGAGCCCCAGGCCAGGGTCGCCCAAGCCCTTAGGCTTAGAGAGCCCCAGACCTGGGGTGCCCCAGCAATTAGGCTTAGGGAGCCCCAGGCCTGGGTCGCCCCAGCCCTTAGGCTGAGAAAACCCCATTTGGGGCACCCCAGCAATTAGGCTTAGGGCGCCCCAGGCTGGGGCGCCCACCCCTTAGGATTACGGATGCCCAAGCCTGGGGTGCCCCAGCCCTTGGGCATTGGGAACCCCAGTGCTGGCGCGCCCCAGCCCTTAGGCTTAGGGAGCCCCAAGCCTGGGGTTCCCCAGCCCTTAGTTTTAGGGTGCCCCAGGCCTGAGTCGCCCCAGCCCTTAGTCTTTGGGAGCCCCTAGCCTGGGGCGCACCAGCCTTTAGGCTTTGGGAGCCCCACACCTGGGGCGCTCCAGCCCTTAGGCTTAGAGATCCCCAGACCTGGGGCGCCCCAGCAATTAGGCTTAGGGAGCGCGTGGCCAGGGTCGCCCCGCCCCTTAGGCTTAGGGAGCCCCAGCCCCGGGGGGCCCCAGCATTTAGGCTTAGGGAGCCCAAGGCCATGTTAGCCCCAGCTCTTAGACTTTGGGAGCCCAGGGCTTGGGGCGCCCCACCCTTGGCCTTAGGGAGCCCCTGGCCTAGGACGCCTCAGTCCTTCGGCTTTGGGAGCCCCAGGACTGGGGCGCCCCAGCTCTTGGGCTTATAGAGCCCTAGGCCTGGGGCACCCCAGCACTTAGGCTTTGGGAGCCCAGGGCCTGGGACGCCCCAGCCCTTCGGCTTAGTGAGCTCCAAGCCTGGGGTGCCCCCACACTTAGGCTTAGGGAGCCCCTGGTCTGGGGCGCCCAAACCCTTAGGCTAAGAGAGCCCCAGGCCTGAGGCGCCCCAGCCCTTAGTCTTAGATAGCCCCAGACCTGGGTCGCCCCAGCCCTTAGGCTTAGGGATCCCCAGGCTTGGGGCGCCCCAGCCCTTAGGCTTAGGGAGCCCCAGGCCTGGAGATCCCCAGCCCTTAGACTTTGGGAACCCCAGGCTTGGGACGCCCAGCCCTTAGGCTTTGGGAGACCCAGGCCTGGGGCTCCACAGCCCTTAGGCTTTGGGTGCGCCAGATCTAGGGTGCCCCAGCCCTTAGGCTTTGGGAGCCCCAGGCCTGGGACTCCTCATTCCTTGGGCTTTGGGAGCCCCAGGCCTGGGGCGCGCCAGCCCTTGGGCTTAGACAACCCCAGGCCTGGGGTGCCCCAGCCCTTAGGTTTTGGGATCCCCAGGCCTGGGGCACCCCCGCCCTTACGCTTTGGGAGCCCCTGGCCTGGGGCGCCCCAGCCCTTGGGCTTTGGGAGCCCCTGGCCAGGGGGACCCAGCCCGTAGGCTTTGGGAGCCCCAGGCCGGGGGCGCCCCAGCCCTTAGGCTTAGGGAGCCCCAGGCCAGGGTTGCCCAAGCCTTAGGCTTAGAGAGCCCCAGACCGGAGGTGCCCCAGCAATTAGGCTTTGGGAGCCCCAGGCCTGGGTCGCCCCAGCCCTTAGTCTTAGAGAGCCCCAGACTTTGGGCACCCCAGCAATTAGGCTTAGGGAGCCCCAGGCCTGGGGCGCCCCAGCCCTTAGGATTAGGGATGCCCAGGCCTGGGGCGCCCCAGCCCTTAGGCTTAGGGATCCCCAGACCTGGGTCGCCCCAGCCCTTAGGCTTTGGGAGCCCCAAGCCTGGGGTGCCCCAGCCCTTAGGCTTTGGGAGCCCCAGGCCTGGAGAACCCCAGCCCTTGGGCTTAGAGATCCCCAGGCCTGGGGCGCCCCAGCAATTAGGCTTAGGGAGTGCCAGGCCAGGGTCTCCCCGGCCCTTAGGCTTAGGGAGCCCCAGGTCTGGGGCGCCCCAGCCCTTAGTTTTAGGGAGCCCCAGGCCTGGGTCGCCCCAGCCCTTAGGCTTTGGGAGCGCCAAGCCTGGGGTGCCCCAGCCCTTAGATTTCGGGAGCCCCAGGCCTGGAGAACCCCAGCCGTTAGGCTTAGAGATCCCCAGACCTGGGGCGCCCCAGCAATTAGGCTTAGGGAGCGCCAGGCCAGGGTCTCGCCGGCCCTTAGGCTTAGGGAGCCCCAGGTCTGGGGCGCCCCAATCCTTAGGCTTAGGGAGCCCAAGGCCTGGTGAGACCCAGTTCTTAGACTTAGGGAGCCCATAGCCTGGGGCGCCCCAGCTCTTAGGATTTGGGAGCCCCAGGCCTGGGGCGCCCCAGCCCTTAGGCTTAGGGAGACTCAGGCCTGGGTAGCCCCAGCAATTAGGCTTAAGGAGCCCCTGGCCTGGGGTGGCCCAGCCCTTAGGCTTAGGGAGCCGCAGGCCTGGGGCATCCCAGCCCTTAGATTTTGGGAGCCCCAGGCCTGGGGAGCCCAGCCCTTAGGCTTTGGGAGACCCAGGCCTGGGGCGCCCCAGCCCTTAGGCTTTGGGAGCCCCAGGCCTGGTGATCCCCAGCTCTTAGACTTAGGGAGCCCATGGCCTGGGGCGCCCCAGCCCTTAGGCTTTGGGAGCCCTAGGCCTGGTGATCCCCAGCTCTTAGACTTAGGGAGCCCATGGCCTGGGGCACCCAGCCCTTAGGCTTTGGGAGACCCAGGCTTGGGTCGCACCAGCTCTTAGTCTTTGGGAGACCCTGGCATTGGGCGCCCCAGCCCTTAGGCTTAGGGAGCCCCAGGCCTGGGGCTCCCCAGCCTTTAGACTTAAGAAGCCCAAGGCTTGGGACGCCCCAGCCCTTAGTCATTGGGAGCCCCAGACCTGGGGCGCACCAGCCCTTAGGCTTTGGGAGCCCCAGGCCTGGGGCGCCTCAGCCCTTATGCTTTGGGAGCCCCAGGCCTGCGGTGCCCCAGCCCTTAGGCTTTGATAGCCCCAGGTCTGGGGCGCCCCAGCCCTTAGGCTTAGATAGCCCCAGGCCTCGTTCGCCCTAGCCCTTATACTTTGGGAGCCCGAGGCCGGGTCACCCCAGCCCTTAGTCTTTGGGAGCCCCAGACCTGGGGCTCACCAGCCCTTAGGCTTTTGGAGCCCCAGGCCTGGGGCGCCCCAGCCCTTGGGCTTAGACAGCCCCATGCCTGGGGTGCCCCAGCCCTTAGGCTTTGGGATCCCCAGCATGGGGCGCCCCAGCCCTTAGGCTTTGGGAGCCCCAGGCCTGGGACTCCTCATTCCTTGGGCTTTGGGAGCCCCAGGCCTGGGGCGCCCCAGCCCTTATTCTTTGGTACCCCAGGCATGGGGCGCCCCAGCCCTTAGTCTTTGGAACCCCACGCATGGGGAGCCCCAGCCCTTAGGCTTTGGGAGGCCCAGGCCTGGGGCACCCCAGCCCTTAGGCTTTGGGAGTCCCAGGCCTGGGGCGCCCCAGCCCTTGGGGTTAGACAGCCCCAGGCCTGGGGTGCCCCAGCCCTTAGGCTTTGGGAGCCCCAGGCCTGGGGCGCCCCAGCCTTTAGACTTTGGGAGCCCCAGGCCTGGGACTACTCATTCCTTGGGCTTTGGGAGCCCCAGGCCTGGGGCGCCCCAGCCCTTGGGCTTAGACAGCCCCAGGGCTGAGGTGCCCCAGCCCTTAGGCTTTGGGATCCCCAGGCCTGGGGCGCCCCCGCCCTTACGCTTTGGGAGCCCCTGGCCTGGGGCGCCCCAGCCCTTGGGCTTTGGGAGCCCCTGGCCTGGGGGGACCCAGCCCTTTGGCTTTGGGAGCCCCAGGCCTGGGACTCCTCATTCCTTGGGCTTTGGGAGCCCCAGGCCAGGGGCGCCCCCGCCCTTACGCTTTTGCGCTTTGGGAGCCCCTGGCCTGGGGCGCCCCAGCCCTTGGTCTTTGGGAGCCCCTGGCCTGGGGGGACCCAGCCCTTAGGATTTGGGAGCCTCAGGCCTGCGGTGCCCCAGCCCTTAGGCTTTGATAGCCCCAGGTCTGGGGTGCCCCAGCCTTTAGGCTTAGTTAGCCCCAGGCCTCGTTCGCCCTAGCCCTTATAATTTGGGAGCCCGAGGCCGGGTCACCCCAGCCCTTAGTCTTTGGGAGACCCAGACCTGGGGCACACCAGCCCTTAGGCTTTGGGATCCCCAGGCCTGGGGCGCCTCAGCCCTTAGGCTTTGGGAGCCCCAGGTCTGCGGCGCCCCAGGCTTTAGGCTTTGGAACCCCAGGCATGGGGCGCCCCAGCCCTTAGCCTTTGGAACCCCAGCATGGGGCGCCCCAGCCCTTAGGCTTTGGGAGGCCCAGACCTGGGCCGCCCCAGCCCTTAGGCTTTGGGAGCCCCAGGCCTAGGGCACCCCAGCCCTTAGGCTTTGGGAGTCCCAGGCCTGGGGCGCGCCAGCCCTTGGGGTTAGACAGCCCCAGGCCTGGGGTGCCCCAGTCCTTAGGCTTTGGGATCCCCAGGCCTGGGGCGCCCCAGCCCTTAGGCTTTGGGAGCCCCAGGCCTGGGACTCCTCATTCCTTGGGCTTTGGGAGCCCCAGCCCTGGGCGGCCAGCCCTTGGGCTTTGGGAGCCCCAGGCCTGGGGCGCCCCAGCCCTTGGGCTTAGACAGCCCCAGGGCTGGGGTGCCCCAGCCCTTAGGCTTTGGGATCCCCAGGCCTGGGGCGCCCCCGCCCTTACGCTTTGGGAGCCCCTGTCCTGGGGTGCCCCAGCCCTTGGGCTTTGGGAGCCCCTGGCCTGGGGGGACCCAGCCCTTAGGCTTTGGGAGCCCCAGGCCTGGGACTCCTCATTCCTTGGGCTTTGGGAGCCCCAGGCCTGGGGCGCCCCAGCCCTTGGGCTTAGACAGCCCCAGGCCTGGGGTGCCCCAGCCCTTAGGCTTTGGGATCCCCAGGCCTGGGGCGCCCCAGCCCTTAGGCTTTGGTAGCCCCAGGCCTGGGACTCCTCATTCCTTGGGCTTTGGGAGCCCCAGCCTGGGGCGCCCCAAATCTTAGCTTTAGGGAGGCACAGGCCTGGAGCACCCAGCCCTTAGGCTTTGGGAGACCCAGGCTTGGGTCGCCCCATCTCTTAGTCTTTGGGAGACCCTGGCCTTGTGCGCCCCAGCCCTTAGGCTTAGGGAGCCCCAGGCCTGGGGCTCCCCAGCCTTTAGACTTAAGAAGGCCAAGGCTTGGGACGCCCCAGCCCTTAGTCTTTGGGAGCCCCAGACCTGGGGCGCACCAGCCTTTTGGCTTTGGGAGCCCCAGGCCTGGGGCGCCTCAGCCCTGAGGCTTTGGGAACCCCAGGCCTGCGGTGTCCCAGCCCTTAGGCTTTGATAGCCCCAGGTCTGGGGCGCCCCAGCCCTTAGGCTTAGTTAGCCCCAGGCCTCGTTCGCCCTAGCCCTTATACTTTGGGAGCCCGAGGCCGGGTCACCCCAGCCCTTAGTCTTTGGGAGCCCCAGACCTGGGGCTCACCAGCCCTTAGGCTGTGGAAGCCCCAGGCCTGGGGCGCCTCAGCCCTTAGGCTTTGGGAGCCCCAGGCCTGCGGCACCCCAGCCTTTAGGCTTTGGAACCCCAGGCATGCGGCGCCCCAGCCCTTAGTCTTTGGAACCCCAGGCCTGGGCCGCCCCAGCCCTTAGGCTTTGGGAGCCCCAAGCCTGGGGCGCCCCAGCCCTTGGGCTTAGACAACCCCAGGCCTGGGGTGCCCCAGCCCTTAGGCTTTGGGATCCCCAGCCCTGGGGCGCCCCAGCCCTTAGGCTTTGGGAGCCCCAGGCCTGGGACTCCTCATTCATTGGGCTTTGGGAGCCCCAGGCCTGGGGCGCCCCAGCCCTTAGTCTTTGGAACCCCACGCATGGGGCGTCCCAGCCCTTGGGCTTTGGGAGGCCCAGGCCTGGGCCACCCCAGCCCTTAGGCTTTGGAAGACCCAGGCCTGGGGCGCCCCAGCCCTTGGGCTTAGACAGCCCCAGGCCTGGGGTGCCCCAGCCTTTAGGCTTTGGGATCCCCAGGCCTGGGGCGCCCCAGCCCTTAGGTTTTGGGAGCCCCAGGCCTGGGACTCCTCATTCCTTGGGCTTTGGGAGCCCCAGGCCTGGGGCGCCCCAGCCCTTGGGCTTAGACAGCCCCAGGTCTGGGGTGCCCCAGCCCTTAGGCTTTGGGATCCCCAGGCCAGGGGCTCCCAAAGCGTAACGGCGGTGGCGCCCCAGCCCTTGGGCTTTGGGAGCCCCTGGCCTGGGGGTCCCAGCCCTTAGGTTTGAGAACCCCAGGCCAGGGGCGCCCCAGCCCTTAGGCTTAGGGAGCTCCAGGCCAGGGTCGCCCAAGCCTTAGGCTTAGAGAGCCCCAGACCGGGGGTGCCCCAGCAATTAGGCTTTGGAGCCCCAGGCCTGGGTCGCCCCAGCCCTTAGGCTTAGAGAGCCCCAGACTTGGGGCACCCCAGCAATTAGGCTTAGGGAGCCCCAGACCTGGGGCGCACCAGCCCTTAGGCTTTGGGAGCCCCAGGCCTGGGGCGCCTCAGCCCTTAGGCTTTGGGAGCCCCAGGCCTGCGGTGCCCCAGCCCTTAGGCTTTGATAGCCCCAGGTCTGGGGCGCCCCAGCCCTTAGGCTTAGTTAGCCCCAGGCCTCGTTCGCCCTTGCCCTTATACTTTGGGAGCCCAAGGCCGTGTCACCCCAGCCCTTAGTCTTTGGGAGCCCCAGACCTGGGGCGCCCCAGCCCTTAGGCTTTGGGAGTCCCAGGCCTGGGGCGCGCCAGCCCTTGGGGTTAGACAGCCCCAGGCCTGGGGTGCCCCAGTCCTTAGGCTTTGGGATCCCCAGGCCTGGGGCGCCCCAGCCCTTAGGCTTTGGGAGACCCAGGCCTGGGACTCCTCATTCCTTGGGCTTTGGGAGCCCCAGCCCTGGGCGGCCAGCCCTTGGGCTTTGGGAGCCCCAGGCCTGGGGCGCCCCAGCCCTTGGGCTTAGACAGCCCCAGGGCTGGGGTGCCCCAGCCCTTAGGCTTTGGGATCCCCAGGCCTGGGGCGCCCCCGCCCTTACGCTTTGGGAGCCCCTGTCCTGGGGTGCCCCAGCCCTTGGGCTTTGGGAGCCCCTGGCCTGGGGGGACCCAGCCCTTAGGCTTTGGGAGTCCCAGGCCTGGGACTCCTCATTCCTTGGGCTTTGGGATCCCCAGGCCTGGGGCGCCCCAGCCCTTGGGCTTAGACAGCCCCAGGCCTGGGGTGCCCCAGCCCTTAGGCTTTGGGATCCCCAGGCCTGGGGCGCCCCAGCCCTTAGGCTTTGGTAGCCCCAGGCCTGGGACTCCTCATTCCTTGGGCTTTGGGAGCCCCAGCCTGGGGGGCCCCAGCCCTTGGGCTTAGACAGCCCCAGGGCTGGGGTGCCCCAGCCCTTAGGCTTTGGGAGCCCCTGGCCTGGGGCTCCCCAGCCCTTGGGCTTTGGGAGCTCCTGGCCTGGGGGGACCCAGCCCTTAGGCTTTGGGAGCCCCAGGACTGGGACTCCTCATTCCTTGGACTTTGGGAGCCCCAGGCCTGGGGCGCCCCCGCCCTTACGCTTTGGGAGCCCCTGGCCTGGGGTGCCCCAGCCCTTGGGCTTTAGGAGCTCCTGGCCTGGGGGGACCCAGCCCTTAGGCTTTGGGAGCCCCAGGCCTGGGACTCCTCATTCCTTGGGCTTTGGGAGCCCCAGGCCTGGGGCGCCCCAGTCCTTGGGCTTAGACAGCCCCAGGCCTGGGGTGCCCCAGCCCTTAGGCTTTGGGATCCCCAGGCCTGGGGCACCCCCGCCCTTACGCTTTGGCGCTTTGGGAGCCCCTGGCCTGGGGCGCCCCAGCCCTTGGGCTTTGGGAGCCCCTGGCCTGGGGGGACCCAGACCTTAGGATTAGGGATGCCCAGGCCTGGGGCGCCTCAGCCCTTAGGCTTAGGGATCCCCAGGCCTGGGGCGCCCCAGCCCTTAGTTTTAGGGAGCCCCAGACCTGGTTCGCCCCAGCCCTTAGGCTTTGGGAGCCCCAAGCCTGGTGTGCCCCAGCCCTTAGGCTATGGGAGCCCCAGGCCTGGAGAACCCCAGCCCTTGGGCTCAGAGATCCCCAGGCCTGGGTCGCCCCAGCAATTAGGCTTAGGGAGTGCCAGGCCAGGGTCTCCCCGGCCCTTAGGCTTAGGGAGCCCAGGTCTGGGGCGCCCCAGCCCTTAGTTTTAGGGAGCCCCAGGCCTGGGTCGCCCCAGCCCTTAGGCTTTCGGAGCCCCAAGCTTGGGGTGCCCCAGCCCATAGGCTTCGGGAGCCCCAGGCCTGGAGAACCCCAGCCCTTAGGCTTAGAGATCCCCAGACCTGGGGCGCCTCAGCAATTAGGCTTAGGGAGCGCCAGGCCAGGCTCTCGCCGGCCCTTAGGCTTGGGGAGCACCAGGTCTGGGGCGCCCCAATCCTTAGGCTTAGGGAGCCCAAGGCCTGGTGAGCCCCAGTGCTTAAACTTTGGGAGCCCCAGCCTGGGGCACTCCAGCCCTCAGTATTTTGTATGCCCAGACCTGGGGCACTCCAGCCATTAGGCTTAGGGAGCCCCAGACCTGGGTTGCCCCAGCCCTTAGGCTTAGGGAGCCCAAGGCCTGGGGCACCCCAGCCCTTAGGCTTAGTGAGCCCCAGGCCTGGTGAGCCCCAGCTCTTAGACTTTGGGAGCCCCAGGAATGGGGCGCCCAGCCCTTAGGCTTTCGGAGACCCAGGCCTGGGGCGCCCCAACCCTTAGGCTTTGGGAGCCCCAGACCTGGTGATCCCCAGCTCTTCGACTTAGGGAGCCCAGGGCATGGGGTGCCCCAGCCCTTAGGCTTTGGGAGCCCCAGGCCTGGGGCGCCCCAAATCTTAGCTTTAGGGAGGCACAGGCCTGGAGCACCCAGCCCTTAGGCTTTGGGAGACCCAGGCTTGGGTCGCCCCATCTCTTAGTCTTTGGGAGACCCTGGCCTTGTGCGCCCCAGCCCTTAGGCTTAGGGAGCCCCAGGCCTGGGGCTCCCCAGCCTTTAGACTTAAGAAGCCCAAGGCTTGGGACGCCCCAGCCCTTAGTCTTTGGGAGCCCCAGACCTGGGGCGCACCAGCCCTTTGGCTTTGGGAGCCCCAGGCCTGGGGCGCCTCAGCCCTTAGGCTTTGGGAACCCCAGGCCTGCGGTGTCCCAGCCCTTAGGCTTTGATAGCCCCAGGTCTGGGGCGCCCCAGCCCTTAGGCTTAGTTAGCCCCAGGCCTCGTTCGCCCTAGCCCTTATACTTTGGGAGCCCGAGGCCGGGTCACCCCAGCCCTTAGTCTTTGGGAGCCCCAGACCTGGGGCTCACCAGCCCTTAGGCTGTGGAAGCCCCAGGCCTGGGGCGCCTCAGCCCTTAGGCTTTGGGAGCCCCAGGCCTGCGGCACCCCAGCCTTTAGGCTTTGGAACCCCATGCATGGGGCGCCCCAGCCCTTAGTCTTTGGAACCCCAGGCCTGGGCCGCCCCAGCCCTTAGGCTTTGGGAGCCCCAAGCCTGGGGCGCCCCAGCCCTTGGGCTTAGACAACCCCAGGCCTGGGGTGCCCCAGCCCTTAGGCTTTGGGATCCCCAGGCCTGGGGCGCCCCAGCCCTTAGGCTTTAGGAGCCCCAGGCCTGGGACCCCTCATTCATTGGGCTTTGGGAGCCCCAGGCCTGGGGCGCCCCAGCCCTTAGTCTTTGGAACCCCACGCATGGGGCGTCCCAGCCCTTGGGCTTTGGGAGGCCCAGGCCTGGGCCGCCCCAGCCCTTAGGCTTTGGAAGACCCAGGCCTGGGGCGCCCCAGCCCTTGGGCTTAGACAGCCCCAGGCCTGGGGTGCCCCAGCCTTTAGGCTTTGGGATCCCCAGGCCTGGGGCGCCCCAGCCCTTAGGTTTTGGGAGCCCCAGGCCTGGGACTCCTCATTCCTTGGGCTTTGGGAGCCCCAGGCCTGGGGCGCCCCAGCCCTTGGGCTTAGACAGCCCCAGGGCTGGGGTGCCCCAGCCCTTAGGCTTTGGGATCCCCAGGCCAGGGGCTCCCAAAGCGTAACGGCGGGGGCGCCCCAGCCCTTGGGCTTTGGGAGCCCCTGGCCTGGGGGTCCCAGCCCTTAGGTTTGAGAACCCCAGGCCGGGGGCGCCCCAGCCCTTAGGCTTAGGGAGCTCCAGGCCAGGGTCGCCCAAGCCTTAGGCTTAGAGAGCCCCAGACCGGGGGTGCCCCAGCAATTAGGCTTTGGGAGCCCCAGGCCTGGGTCGCCCCAGCCCTTAGGCTTAGAGAGCCCCAGACTTGGGGCACCCCATCAATTAGGCTTAGGGAGCCCCAGACCTGGGGCGCACCAGCCCTTAGGCTTTGGGAGCCCCAGGCCTGGGGCGCCTCAGCCCTTAGGCTTTGGGAGCCCCAGGCCTGCGGTGCCCCAGCCCTTAGGCTTTGATAGCCCCAGGTCTGGGGCGCCCCAGCCCTTAGGCTTAGTTAGCCCCAGGCCTCGTTCGCCCTTGCCCTTATACTTTGGGAGCCCAAGGCCGTGTCACCCCAGCCCTTAGTCTTTGGGAGCCCCAGACCTGGGGCGCCCCAGCCCTTAGGCTTTGGGAGTCCCAGGCCTGGGGCGCGCCAGCCCTTGGGGTTAGACAGCCCCAGGCCTGGGGTGCCCCAGTCCTTAGGCTTTGGGATCCCCAGGCCTGGGGCGCCCCAGCCCTTAGGCTTTGGGAGCCCCAGGCCTGGGACTCCTCATTCCTTGGGCTTTGGGAGCCCCAGCCCTGGGCGGCCAGCCCTTGGGCTTTGGGAGCCCCAGGCCTGGGGCGCCCCAGCCCTTGGACTTAGACAGCCCCAGGGCTGGGGTGCCCCAGCCCTTAGGCTTTGGGATCCCCAGGCCTGGGGCGCCCCCGCCCTTACGCTTTGGGAGCCCCTGTCCTGGGGTGCCCCAGCCCTTGGGCTTTGGGAGCCCCTGGCCTGGGGGGACCCAGCCCTTAGGCTTTGGGAGTCCCAGGCCTGGGACTCCTCATTCCTTGGGCTTTGGGAGCCCCAGGCCTGGGGCGCCCCAGCCCTTGGGCTTAGACAGCCCCAGGCCTGGGGTGCCCCAGCCCTTAGGCTTTTGGATCCCCAGGCCTGGGGCGCCCCAGCCCTTAGGCTTTGGTAGCCCCAGGCCTAGGACTCCTCATTCCTTGGGCTTTGGGAGCCCCAGGCCTGGGGCGCCCCAGCCCTTGGGCTTAGACAGCCCCAGGGCTGGGGTGCCCCAGCCCTTAGGCTTTGGGAGCCCCTGGCCTGGGGCGCCCCAGCCCTTGGGCTTTGGGAGCTCCTGGCCTGGGGGGACCCAGCCCTTAGGCTTTGGGAGCCCCAGGACTGGGACTCCTCATTCCTTGGACTTTGGGAGCCCCAGGCCTGGGGCGCCCCAGCCCTTGGGCTTAGACAGCCCCAGACCTGGGGTGCCCCAGCCCTTAGGCTTTGGGATCCCCAGGCCTGGGGCACCCCCGCCCTTACGCTTTGGCGCTTTGGGAGCCCCTGGCCTGGGGCGCCCCAGCCCTTGGGCTTTGGGAGCCCCTGGCCTGGGGGGACCCAGACCTTAGGATTAGGGATGCCCAGGCCTGGGGCGCCTCAGCCCTTAGGCTTAGGGAGCCCCAGGCCTGGGGCGCCCCAGCCCTTAGTTTTAGGGAGCCCCAGACCTGGTTCGCCCCAGCCCTTAGGCTTTGGGAGCCCCAAGCCTGGTGTGCCCCAGCCCTTAGGCTATGGGAGCCCCAGGCCTGGAGAACCCCAGCCCTTGGGCTCAGAGATCCCCAGGCCTGGGTCGCCCCAGCAATTAGGCTTAGGGAGTGCCAGGCCAGGGTCTCCCCGGCCCTTAGGCTTAGGGAGCCCAGGTCTGGGGCGCCCCAGCCCTTAGTTTTAGGGAGCCCCAGGCCTGGGTCGCCCCAGCCCTTAGGCTTTCGGAGCCCCAAGCTTGGGGTGCCCCAGCCCTTAGGCTTCGGGAGCCCCAGGCCTGGAGAACCCCAGCCCTTAGGCTTAGAGATCCCCAGACCTGGGGCGCCTCAGGAATTAGGCTTAGGGAGCGCCAGGCCAGGCTCTCGCCGGCCCTTAGGCTTGGGGAGCACCAGGTCTGGGGCGCCCCAATCCTTAGGCTTAGGGAGCCCAAGGCCTGGTGAGCCCCAGTGCTTAAACTTTGGGAGCCCCAGCCTGGGGCACTCCAGCCCTCAGTATTTTGTATGCCCAGACCTGGGGCACTCCAGCCATTAGGCTTAGGGAGCCCCAGACCTGGGTTGCCCCAGCCCTTAG
Source organism: Tenrec ecaudatus (assembly GCF_050624435.1). Taxonomy (NCBI): domain Eukaryota; kingdom Metazoa; phylum Chordata; class Mammalia; order Afrosoricida; family Tenrecidae; genus Tenrec; species Tenrec ecaudatus. The sequence goes on along the minus strand of NW_027458304.1, from coordinate 228,652 downwards.
GCTTAGGGAGCCCAAGGCCTGGGGCACCCCAGCCCTTAGGCTTAGTGAGCCCCAGGCCTGGTGAGCCCCAGCTCTTAGACTTTGGGAGCCCCAGGAATGGGGCGCCCAGCCCTTAGGCTTTCGGAGACCCAGGCCTGGGGCGCCCCAACCCTTAGGCTTTGGGAGCCCCAGACCTGGTGATCCCCAGCTCTTCGACTTAGGGAGCCCAGGGCCTGGGGTGCCCCAGCCCTTAGGCTTTGGGAGCCCCAGGCCTGGGGCGCCCCAAATCTTAGCTTTAGGGAGGCACAGGCCTGGAGCACCCAGCCCTTAGGCTTTGGGAGACCCAGGCTTGGGTCGCCCCATCTCTTAGTCTTTGGGAGACCCTGGCCTTGTGCGTCCCAGCCCTTAGGCTTAGGGAGCCCCAGGCCTGGGGCTCCCCAGCCTTTAGACTTAAGAAGCCCAAGGCTTGGGACGCCCCAGCCCTTAGTCTTTGGGAGCCCCAGACCTGGGGCGCACCAGCCCTTTGGCTTTGGGAGCCCCAGGCCTGGGGCGCCTCAGCCCTTAGGCTTTGGGAACCCCAGGCCTGCGGTGTCCCAGCCCTTAGGCTTTGATAGCCCCAGGTCTGGGGCGCCCCAGCCCTTAGGCTTAGTTAGCCCCAGGCCTCGTTCGCCCTAGCCCTTATACTTTGGGAGCCCTAGGCCGGGTCACCCCAGCCCTTAGTCTTTGGGAGCCCCAGACCTGGGGCTCACCAGCCCTTAGGCTGTGGAAGCCCCAGGCCTGGGGCGCCTCAGCCCTTAGGCTTTGGGAGCCCCAGGCCTGCGGCGCCCCAGCCTTTAGGCTTTGGAACCCCAGGCATGGGGCGCCCCAGCCCTTAGTCTTTGGAACCCCAGGCCTGGGCCGCCCCAGCCCTTAGGCTTTGGGAGCCCCAAGCCTGGGGCGCCCCAGCCCTTGGGCTTAGACAACCCCAGGCCTGGGGTGCCCCAGCCCTTAGGCTTTGGGATCCCCAGCCCTGGGGCGCCCCAGCCCTTAGGCTTTGGGAGCCCCAGGCCTGGGACTCCTCATTCATTGGGCTTTGGGAGCCCCAGGCCTGGGGCGCCCCAGCCCTTAGTCTTTGGAACCCCACGCATGGGGCGTCCCAGCCCTTGGGCTTTGGGAGGCCCAGGCCTGGGCCGCCCCAGCCCTTAGGCTTTGGAAGACCCAGGCCTGGGGCGCCCCAGCCCTTGGGCTTAGACAGCCCCAGGCCTGGGGTGCCCCAGCCTATAGGCTTTGGGATCCCAAGGCCTGGGGCGCCCCAGCCCTTAGGTTTTGGGAGCCCCAGGCCTGGGACTCCTCATTCCTTGGGCTTTGGGAGCCCCAGGCCTAGGGCGCCCCAGCCCTTGGGCTTAGACAGCCCCAGGGCTGGGGTGCCCCAGCCCTTAGGCTTTGGGATCCCCAGGCCAGGGGCTCCCAAAGCGTAACGGCGGGGGCGCCCCAGCCCTTGGGCTTTGGGAGCCCCTGGCCTGGGGGTCCCAGCCCTTAGGTTTGAGAACCCCAGGCCGGGGGCGCCCCAGCCCTTAGGCTTAGGGAGCTCCAGGCCAGGGTCGCCCAAGCCTTAGGCTTAGAGAGCCCCAGACCGGGGGTGCCCCAGCAATTAGGCTTTGGGAGCCCCAGGCCTGAGTCGCCCCAGCCCTTAGGCTTAGAGAGCCCCAGACTTGGGGCACCCCAGCAATTAGGCTTAGGGAGCCCCAGACCTGGGGCGCACCAGCCCTTAGGCTTTGGGAGCCCCAGGCCTGGGGCGCCTCAGCCCTTAGGCTTTGGGAGCCCCAGGCCTGCGGTGCCCCAGCCCTTAGGCTTTGATAGCCCCAGGTCTGGGGCGCCCCAGCCCTTAGGCTTAGTTAGCCCCAGGCCTCGTTCGCCCTTGCCCTTATACTTTGGGAGCCCAAGGCCGTGTCACCCCAGCCCTTAGTCTTTGGGAGCCCCAGACCTGGGGCTCACCAGCCCTTAGGCTTTGGGAGCCCCAGGCCTGGGGCGCCTCAGCCCTTAGCCTTTGGGAGCCCCAGGCCTGCGGCGCCCCAGCCTTTAGGCTTTGGAACCCCAGGCATGGGGCGCCCCAGCCCTTAGTCTTTGGAACCCCAGGCCTGGGCCGCCCCAGCCCTTAGGCTTTGGGAGCCCCAGGCCTGGGGCGCCCCAGCCCTTGGGCTTAGACAGCCCCAGGCCTGGGGTGTCCCAGCCCTTAGGCTTTGGGATCCCCAGGCCTGGGGCGCCCCAGCCCTTAGGCTTTGGGAGCCCCAGGCCTGGGACTCCTCATTCATTGGGCTTTGGGAGCCCCAGGCCTGGGGCGCCCCAGCCCTTAGCCTTTGGAACCCCACGCATGGGGCGTCCCAGCCCTTAGGCTTTGGGAGGCCCAGGCCTGGGCCGCCCCAGCCCTTAGGCTTTGGGAGCCCCAGGCCTGGGGCGCCCCAGCCCTTGGGCTTAGACAGCCCCAGGCCTGGGGTGCCCCAGCCCTTAGGCTTTGGGAACCCCAGGCCTGGGGCGCCCCAGCCCTTAGGCTTTGGGAGCCCCAGGCCTGGGACTCCTCATTCCTTGGGCTTTGGGATCCCCAGGCCTGGGGCGCCCCAGCCCTTACGCTTTGGGAGCCCCTGGCCTGGGGCGCCCAAGCCCTTGGGCTTTGGGAGCCCCTGGCCTGGGGGGACCCAGCCCTTAGGCTTTGAGAACCCAAGGCCGGGGGCGCCCCAGCCCTTAGGCTTAGGGAGCTCCAGGCCAGGGTCGCCCAAGCCTTAGGCTTAGAGAGCCCCAGACCGGGGGTGCCCCAGCAATTAGGCTTTGGGAGCCCCAGGCCTGGGTCGCCCCAGCCTTTAGGCTTAGAGAGCCCCAGACTTGGAGCACCCCAGCAATTAGGCTTTGGAAGCCCCAGGCCTGGGGCGCACCAGCCCTTAGGCTTTGGGAGCCCCAGGCCTGGGGCGCCTCAGCCCTTAGGCTTTGGGAGCCCTAGGCCTGCGGTGCCCCAGCCCTTAGGCTTTGATATCCCCAGTCTGGGGCACCCCAGCCCTTAGGCTTAGTTAGCCCCAGGCCTCGTTCGCCCTAGCCCTTATACTTTGGGAGCCCGAGGCCGGGTCACCCCAGCCCTTAGTCTTTGGGAGCCCCAGACCTGGGGCTCACCAGCCCTTAGGCTTTGGGAGCCCCAGGCCTGGGGCGCCCCAGCCCTTGGGCTTAGACAGTCCCAGGCCTGGGCTGCCCCAGCCCTTAGGCTTTGGGATCCCCAGCCCTGGGGCGCCCCAGCCTGTGCTTAGACAGCTCCAGGCCTGGGGTGCCCCAGCCCTTAGGCTTGGGATCCCCAGGCCTGGGGCGCCCCAGCCCTTAGGCTTTGGGAGCCCCAGGCCTGGGACTCCTCATTCCTTGGGCTTTGGGAGCCCCAGGCCTGGGGCGCCCCAGCCCTTGGGCTTAGACAGCCCCAGGGCTGGGGTGCCCCAGACCTTAGGCTTTGGGATCCCCAGGCCTGGGGCGCCCCCGCCCTTACGCTTTGGGAGCCCCCGGCCTGGGGCGCCCCAGCCCTTGGGCTTTGGGAGCCCCTGGCCTGGTGGGACCCAGCCCTTAGGCTTTGGGAACCCCTGGCCGGGGGCGCCCCAGCCCTTAGGCTTAGGTAGCCCCAGGCCAGGGTCGCCCAAGCCTTAGGCTTAGAGAGCCCCACACCGGGGGTGCCCCAGCAATTAGGCTTTGGGAGCCCCAGGCCTGGGTCGCCCCAGTCCTTAGGCTTAGAGAGCCCCAGACTTGGGGCACCCCAGCAATTAGGCTTAGGGAGCCCTAGGCCTGCGGCGCCCCAGCCCTTTGGCTTTGGGAGCCCCAAGCCTGGGGTGCCCCAGCCCTTAGGCTTTGGTAGCCCCAGGACTGGAGAACCCCAGCCCTTGGGCTCAGAGATCCCAGGCCTGGGGCGCCCCAGCAATTAGGCTTAGGGAGTGCCAGGCCAGGGTCTCCCCGGCCCTTAGGCTTAGGGAGCCCAGGTCTGGGGCGCCCCAGCCCTTAGTTTTAGGGAGCCCCAGGCCTGGGTCGCCCCAGCCCTTAGGCTTTCGGAGCCCCAAGCTTGGGGTGCCCCAGCCCTTAGGCTTCGGGAGCCCCAGGCCTGGAGAACCCCAGCCCTTAGGCTTAGAGATCCCCAGACCTGGGGCGCCCCAGCAATTAGGCTTTGGGAGCGCCAGGCCAGGGTGTCGCCGGCCCTTAGGCTTGAGGAGCCCCAGGTCTGGGGCGCCCCAATCCTTAGGCTTAGGGAGCCCAAGGCCTGGTGAGCCCCAGTTCTTAAATTTTGGGAGCCCCAGCCTGGGGCGCCTAGCCCTTAGGCTTTGGGAGCCCCAGGCTTGGGGCACTCCAGCCCTCAGTATTTTGTATGCCCAGACCTGGGGCACTCCAGCCATTAGGCTTAGGGAGCCCCAGACCTGGGTTGCCCCAGCCCTTAGGCTTAGGGAGCCCCAGGCCTGGGGCATCCCAGCCCTTAGGCTTAGGGAGCCCCAGACCTGGGTTGCCCCAGCCCTTAGGCTTAGGGAGCCCCAGGCCTGGGGAATTCCAGCCCTTAGGCTTAGGGAGCCCCAGGCCTGGTGATCCCCAGCTCTTAGATTTTGGGAGCCCCAGGCCTGGGGTGCCCAGCCCTTAGGTTTTGGGAGACCCAGGCCTGGGGCGCCCCAGGCCTTAGGCTTTAGGAGACCCAGGCCTGGGGCGCCCCAGGCCTTAGGCTTTGGGAGCCCCAGGCCTGGTGATCCCCAGCTCTTAGACTTAGGGAGCCCATGGCCTGGGGCGCCCCAGCCCTTAGGCTTTTGGAGCCCCAGGCCTGGGGCGCCCCAAACCTTAGCCTTAGGGAGGCACAGGCCTGGGGCACCCAGCCCTTAGGCTTCGGGAGACCCAGGCTTGGGTCGCACCAGCTCTTAGTCTTTGGGAGACCCTGGCCTTGGGCGCCCCAGCCCTTAGGCTTAGGGAGCTCCAGGCCAGGGTCGCCCAAGCCTTAGGCTTAGAGAGCCCCAGATCGGTGGTGCCCCAGCAATTCGGCTTAGGGAGCCCCAGACCTGGGGTGCACCAGCCCTTAAGCTTTGGGAGCCCCAGGCCTGGGGCGCCTCATCCCTTAGGCTTTGGGAGCCCCAGGCCTGCGGTGCCCCAGCCCTTAGGCTTTGGGATCCCCAGCCCTGGGGCCCCCCAGCCCTTAGGCTTTGGGAGCCCCAGGCCTGGGACTCCTCATTCATTGGGCTTTGGAAGCCCCAGGCCTGGGGCGCCCCAGCCCTTAGTCTTTTGAACCCCACGCATGGGGCGTCCCAGCCCTTAGGCTTTGGGAGGCCCAGGCCTGGGCTGCCCCAGCCCTTAGGCTTTTGGATCCCCAGGCCTGGGGCGCCCCAGCCCGTGGGCTTAGACAGCCCCAGGCCTGGGGTGCCCCAGCCCTTAGGCTTTGGGATCCCCAGGCCTGGGGCGCCCCAGCCCTTAGGCTTTGGGAGCCCCAGGCCTGGGACTCCTCATTCCTTGGGCTTTGGGAGCCCCAGGCCTGGGGCGCCCCAGCCCTTGGGCTTAGACAGCCCCAGGGCTGGGGTGCCCCAGCCCTTAGGCTTTGGGATCCCCAGGCCTGGGGCGCCCCCGCCCTTACGCTTTGGGAGCCCCTGGCCTGGGGCGCCCCAGCCCTTGGGCTTTGGGAGCCCCTGGCCTGGGGGGACCCAGCCCTTGGGCTTTGGGAGCCCCTGGCCTGGGGGGACCCAGCCCTTAGGCTTTGAGAACCCCAGGCCGGGGGCGCCCCAGCCCTTAGGCTTAGGGAGCTCCAGGCCAGGGTCGCCCAAGCCTTAGGCTTAGAGAGCCCCAGACCGGGGGTGCCCCAGCAATTAGGCTTTGGGAGCCCCAGGCCTGGGTAGCCCCAGCCCTTAAGGTTAGAGAGCCCCAGACTTGGGGCACCCCAGCAATTAGGCTTTGGAATCCCCAGGCCTGGGTCGCCCCAGCCCTTAGGCTTAGAGAGCCCCAGACTGGGGCACCCCAGCAATAAGGCTTAGGGAGCCCCAGACCTGGGGCGCACCAGCCCTTAGGCTTTGGGAGCCCCAGGCCTGGGGCGCCTCAGCCCTTAGGCTTTGGGAGCACTAGGCCTGCGGTGCCCCAGCCCTTAGGCTTAGTTAGCCCCAGGCCTCGTTCGCCCTAGCCCTTATACTTTGGGAGCCCGAGGCCGGGTCACCCCAGCCCTTAGTCTTTGGGAGCCCCAGACCAGGGGCTCACCAGCCCTTAGGTTTTGGGAGCCCCAGGCCTGGGGCGCCTCAGCCCTTAGGCTTTGGGAGCCCCAGGCCTGCGGCGCCCCAGCCTTTAGGCTTTGGAACCCCAGGCATGGGGCGCCCCAGCCCTTAGTCTTTGGAACCCCAGGCATTTGGCGCCCCAGCCCTTAGGCTTTGGGAGGTCCAGGCCTGGGCCGCCCCAGCCTTTAGGCTTTTGGAGCCCCAGGCCTGGGGCTCCCCAGCCCTTGGGCTTAGACAGTCCCAGGCCTGGGCTGCCCCAGCCCTTAGGCTTTGGGATCCCCAGCCCTGGGGCGCCCCAGCCTGTGCTTAGACAGCTCCAGGCCTGGGGTGCCCCAGCCCTTAGGCTTGGGATCCCCAGGCCTGGGGCGCCCCAGCCATTAGGCTTTGGTAGCCCCAGGCCTGGGACTCCTCATTCCTTGGGCTTTGGGAGCCCCAGGCCTGGGGCGCCCCAACCCTTGGGCTTAGACAGCCCCAGGGCTGGGGTGCCCCAGCCCTTAGGCTTTGGGATCCCCAGGCCTGGGGCGCCCCCGCCCTTACACTTTGGGAGCCCCTGGCCTGTGGCGCCCCAGCCCTTGGTCTTTGGGAGCCCCTGGCCTGGGGGGACCCAGCCATTAGGCTTTGGGAGCCCCAGGCCTGGGACTCCTCATTCCTTGGGCTTTGGGAGCCCCAGGCCTGGGGCGCCCCAGCCCTTGGGCTTAGACAGCCCCAGGGCTGGGGTTCCCCAGCCCTTAGGCTTTGGAATCCCCAGGCCTGGGGCGCCCCCGCCCTTACGCTTTGGGAGCCCCTGGCCTGGGGCGCCCCAGCCCTTGGGCTTTGGGAGCCCCTGGCCTGGTGGGACCCAGCCCTTAGGCTTTGGGAACCCCTGGCCGGGGGCGCCCCAGCCCTTAGGCTTAGGTAGCCCCAGGCCAGGGTCGCCCAAGCCTTAGGCTTAGAGAGCCCCACACCGGGGGTGCCCCAGCAATTAGGCTTTGGGAGCCCCAGGCCTGGGTTGCCCCAGTCCTTAGGCTTAGAGAGCCCCAGACTTGGGGCACCCCAGCAATTAGGCTTAGGGAGCCCCAGGCCTGCGGCGCCCCAGCCCTTAGGATTAGGGATGCCCAGGCCTGGGGCGCCCCAGCCCTTAGGCTTAGGGATCCCCAGGCCTGGGGTGCCCCAGCCCTTAGTTTTAGGGAGCCCCAGACCTGGGTCGCCCCAGCCCTTAGGCTTTGGGAGCCCCAAGCCTGGGGTGCCCCAGCCCTTAGGCTTTGGTAGCCCCAGGACTGGAGAACCCCAGCCCTTGGGCTCAGAGATCCCCAGGCCTGGGGCGCCCCAGCAATTAGGCTTAGGAATTGCCAGGCCAGGGTCTCCCCGGCCCTTAGGCTTAGGGAGCCCAGGTCTGGGGCGCCCCAGCCCTTAGTTTTAGGGAGCCCCAGGCCTGGGTCGCCCCAGCCCTTAGGCTTTGGGAGCCCCAAGCTTGGGGTGCCCCAGCCCTTAGGCTTCGGGAGCCCCAGGCCTGGAGAACCCCAGCCCTTAAGCTTAGAGATCCCCAGACCTGGGGCGCCCCAGCAATTAGGCTTTGGGAGCGCCAGGCCAGGGTGTCGCCGGCCCTTAGGCTTGGGGAGCCCCAGGTCTGGGGCGCCCCAATCCTTAGGCTTAGGGAGCCCATGGCCTGGTGAGCCCCAGTTCTTAAATTTTGGGAGCCCCAGCCTGGGGCGCCTAGCCCTTAGGCTTTGGGAGCCCCAGGCTTGGGGCACTCCAGCCCTCAGTATTTTGTATGCCCAGACCTGGGGCACTCCAGCCATTAGGCTTAGGGAGCCCCAGACCTGGGTTGCCCCAGCCCTTAGGCTTAGGGAGCCCCAGGCCTGGGGCATCCCAGCCCTTAGGCTTAGGGAGCCCCAGATCTGGGTTGCCCCAGCCCTTAGGCTTAGGGAGCCCCAGGCCTGGGGAATTCCAGCCCTTAGGCTTAGGGAGCCCCAGGCCTGGTGATCCCCAGCTCTTAGATTTTGGGAGCCCCAGGCCTGGGGTGCCCAGCCCTTAGGATTTGGGAGACCCAGGCCTGGGGCGCCCCAGGCCTTAGGCTTTAGGAGACCCAGGCCTGGGGCGCCCCAGACCTTAGGCTTTGGGAGCCCCAGGCCTGGTGATCCCCAGCTCTTAGACTTAGGGAGCCCATGGCCTGGGGCGCCCCAGCCCTTAGGCTTTGGGAGCCCCAGGCCTGGGGCGCCCCAAACCTTAGCCTTAGGGAGGCACAGGCCTGGGGCACCCAGCCCTTAGGCTTCGGGAGACCCAGGCTTGGGTCGCACCAGCTCTTAGTCTTTGGGAGACCCTGGCCTTGGGCGCCCCAGCCCTTAGGCTTAGGGAGCTCCAGGCCAGGGTCGCCCAAGTCTTAGGCTTAGAGAGCCCCAGACCGGGGGTGCCCCAGCAATTCGGCTTAGGGAGCCCCAGACCTGGGGCGCACCAGCCCTTAAGCTTTGGGAGCCCCAGGCCTGGGGCGCCTCATCCCTTAGGCTTTGGGAGCCCCAGGCCTGCGGTGCCCCAGCCCTTAGGCTTTGGGATCCCCAGCCCTGGGGCCCCCCAGCCCTTAGGCTTTGGGAGCCCCAGGCCTGGGACTCCTCATTCATTGGGCTTTGGGAGCCCCAGGCGGGGGCGCCCCAGCCCTTATTCTTTTGAACCACACGCATGGGGCATCCCAGCCCTTAGGTTTGGGAGGCCCAGGCCTGGGCTGCCCCAGCCCTTAGGCTTTGGGATCCCCAGGCCTGGGGCGCCCCAGCCCTTGGGCTTAGACAGCCCCAGGCCTGGGGTGCCCCAGCCCTTAGGCTTTGGGATCCCCAGGCCTGGGGCGCCCCCGCCCTTACGCTTTGGGAGCCCCTGGCCTGGGGCGCCCCAGCCCTTGGGCTTTGGGAGCCCCTGGCCTGGGGGGACCCAGCCCTTGGGCTTTGGGAGCCCCTGGCCTGGGGGGACCCAGCCCTTAGGCTTTGAGAACCCCAGGCCGGGGGCGCCCCAGCCCTTAGGCTTAGGGAGCTCCAGGCCAGGGTCGCCCAAGCCTTAGGCTTAGAGAGCCCCAGACCGGGGGTGCCCCAGCAATTAGGCTTTGGAAGCCCCAGGCCTGGGTCGCCCCAGCCCTTAGGCTTAGAGAGCCCCAGACTGGGGCACCCCAGCAATTAGGCTTAGGGAGCCCCAGACCTGGGGCGCACCAGCCCTTAGGCTTTGGGAGCCCCAGGCCTGGGGCGCCTCAGCCCTTAGGCTTTGGGAGCACTAGGCCTGCGGTGCCCCAGCCCTTAGGCTTTGATAGCCCCAGGTCTGGGGCGCCCCAGCCCTTAGGCTTAGTTAGCCCCAGGCCTCGTTCGCCCTAGCCCTTATACTTTGGGAGCCCGAGGCCGGGTCACCCCAGCCCTTAGTCTTTGGGAGCCCCAGACCTGGGGCTCACCAGCCCTTAGGCTTTGGAAGCCCCAGGCCTGGGGCGCCTCAGCCCTTAGGCTTTGGGAGCCCCAGGCCTGCGGCGCCCCAGCCTTTAGGCTTTGGAACCCCAGGCATGGGGCGCCCCAGCCCTTAGTCTTTGGAACCCCAGGCATTTGGTGCCCCAGCCCTTAGGCTTTGGGAGGTCCAGGCCTGGGCCGCCCCAGCCCTTAGGCTTTTGGAGCCCCAGGCCTGGGGCTCCCCAGCCCTTGGGCTTAGACAGTCCCAGGCCTGGGCTGCCCCAGCCCTTAGGCTTTGGGATCCCCAGCCCTGGGGCGCCCCAGCCTGTGTTTAGACAGCTCCAGGCCGGGGTGCCCCAGCCCTTAGGCTTGGGATCCCCAGGCCTGGGGCGCCCCAGCCCTTAGGCTTTGGTAGCCCTAGGCCTGGGACTCCTCATTCCTTGGGCTTTGGGAGCCCCAGGCCTGGGGCGCCCCAACCCTTGGGCTTAGACAGCCCCAGGGCTGGGATGCTCCAGCCCTTAGGCTTTGGGATCCCCAGGCCTGGGGCGCCCCCGCCCTTACGCTTTGGGAGCCCCTGGCCTGTGGCGCCCCAGCCCTTGGGCTTTGGGAGCCCCTGGCCTGGGGGGACCCAGCCATTAGGCTTTGGGAGCCCCAGGCCTGGGACTCCTCATTCCTTGGGCTTTGGGAGCCCCAGGCCTGGGGCGCCCCAGCCCTTGGGCTTAGACAGCCCCAGGGCTGGGGTGCCCCAGCCCTTAGGCTTTGGGATCCCCAGGCCTGGGGCGCCCCCGCCCTTATGCTTTGGGAGCCCCTGGCCTGGGGCGCCCCAGCCCTTGGGCTTAGACAGCCCCAGGCCTGGGGTGCCCCAGCCCTTAGGCTTTGGGATCCCCAGCCCTGGGGCCCCCCAGCCCTTAGGCTTTGGGAGCCCCAGGCCTGGGACTCCTCATTCATTGGGCTTTGGGAGCCCCAGGCCTGGGGCGCCCCAGCCCTTAGTCTTTTGAACCCCACGCATGGGGCGTCCAGCCCTTAGGCTTTGGGAGGCCCAGGCCTGGCCCGCCCCAGCCCTTAGGCTTTGGGATCCCCAGGCCTTGGGCGCCCCAGCCCTTGGGCTTAGACAGCCCCAGGCCTGGGGTGCCCCAGCCCTTAGGCTTTGGGATCCCCAGGCCTGGGGCGCCCCAGCCCTTAGGCTTTGGGAGCCCCAGGCCTGGGACTCCTCATTCCTTGGGCTTTGGGAGCCCCAGGCCTGGGGCGCCCCAGCCCTTGGGCTTAGACAGCCCTAGGGCTGGGGTGCCCCAGCCCTTAGGCTTTGGGAGCCCCAGGCCTGGGACTCCTCATTCCTTGGGCTTTGGGAGCCCCAGGCCTGGGGCGCCCCAGCCCTTGGGCTTAGACAGCCCTAGGGCTGGGGCGCCCCAGCCCTTACGCTTTGGGAGCCCCTGGCCTGGGGCGCCCCAGCCCTTGGGCTTTGGGAGCCCCTGGCTTGGGGGGACCCAGCCCTTAGGCTTTGAGAACCCCAGGCCGGGGGCGCCCCAACCCTTAGGCTTAGGGAGCTCCAGGCCAGGGTCGCCCAAGCCTTAGGCTTAGAGAGCCCCAGACCGGGGGTGCCCCAGCAATTAGGCTTTGGGAGCCCCAGGCCTGGGTCGCCCCAGCCTTTAGGCTTAGAGAGCCCCAGACTTGGGGCACCCCACCAATTAGGCTTTGGAAGCCCCAGGCCTGGGTCGCCCCAGCCCTTAGGCTTAGAGAGCCCCAGACTTGGGGCACCCCAGCAATTAGGCTTAGGGAGCCCCAGACCTGGGGCGCACCAGCCCTTAGGCTTTGGGAGCCCCAGGCCTGGGGCGCCTCAGCCCTTAGGCTTTGGGAGCCCTAGGCCTGCGGTGCCCCAGCCCTTAGGCTTTGATAGCCCCAGGTCTGGGGCGCCCCAGCCCTTAGGCTTAGTTAGCCCCAGGCCTCGTTCGCCCTAGCCCTTATACTTTGGGAGCCCGAGGCCGGGTCACCCCAGCCCTTAGTCTTTGGGAGCCCCAGACCTGGGGCTCACCAGCCCTTAGGCTTTGGGAGCCCCAGGCCTGGGGAGCCTCAGCCCTTAGGCTTTGGGAGCCCCAGGCCTGCGGCGCCCCAGCCTTTAGGCTTTGGAACCCCAGGCATGGGGCGCCCCAGCCCTTAGTCATTGGAACCCCAGGCATTTGGCGCCCCAGCCCTTAGGCTTTGGGAGGCCCAGGCCTGGGCCGCCCCAGCCCTTAGGCTTTTGGAGCCCCAGGCCTGGGGCGCCCCAGCCCTTGGGCTTAGACAGTCCCAGGCCTGGGCTGCCCCAGCCCTTAGGCTTTGGGATCCCCAGCCCTGGGGCGCCCCAGCCTGTGCTTAGACAGCTCCAGGCCTGGGGTGCCCCAGCCCTTAGGCTTGGGATCCCCAGGCCTGGGGCGCCCCAGCCCTTAGGCTTTGGGAGCCCCAGACCTGGGACTCCTCATTCCTTGGGCTTTGGGAGCCCCAGGCCTGGGGCGCCCCAACCCTTGGGCTTAGACAGCCCCAGGGCTGGGGTGCCCCAGCCCTTAGGCTTTGGGATCCCCAGGCCTGGGGCGCCCCCGCCCTTACGCTTTGGGAGCCCCTGGCCTGTGGCGCCCCAGCCCTTGGGCTTTGGGAGCCCCTGGCCTGGGGGGACCCAGCCATTAGGCTTTGGGATCCCCAGGCCTGGGACTCCTCATTCCTTGGGCTTTGGGAGCCCCAGGCCTGGGGCGGCCCAGCCCTTGGGCTTAGACAGCTCCAGGGCTGGGGTGCCCCAGCCCTTAGGCTTTGGGATCCCCAGGCCTGGGGCGCCCCCGCCCTTATGCTTTGGGAGCCCCTGGCCTGGGGCGCCCCAGCCCTTGGGCTTTGGGAGCCCCTGGCCTGGTGGGACCCAGCCCTTAGGCTTTGGGAACCCCTGGCCGGGGGCGCCCCAGCCCTTAGGCTTAGGGAGCCCCAGGCCATGGTCGCCCAAGCCTTAGGCTTAGAGAGCCCCACACCGGTGGTGCCCCAGCAATTAGGCTTTGGGAGCCCCAGGCCTGGGTCGCCCCAGTCCTTAGGCTTAGAGAGCCCCAGACTTGGGGCACCCCAGCAATTAGGCTTAGGGAGCCCCAGGCCTGCAGCGCCCCAGCCCTTAGGATTAGGGATGCCCAGGCCTGGGGCGCCCCATCCCTTAGGCTTAGGGATCCCCAGGCCTGGGGTGCCCCAGCCCTTAGTTTTAGGGAGCCCCAGACCTGGGTCGCCACAGCCCTTAGGGTTTGGGAGCCCCAAGCCTGGGGTGCCCCAGCCCTTAGGCTTTGGTAGCCCCAGGACTGGAGAACCCCAGCCCTTGGGCTCAGAGATCCCCAGGCCTGGGGCGCCCCAGCAGTTAGGCTTAGGGGGTGCCAGGCCAGGGTCTCCCCGGCCCTTAGGCTTAGGGAGCCCAGGTCTGGGGCGCCCCAGCCCTTAGTTTTAGGGAGCCCCAGGCCTGTGTCGCCCCAGCCCTTAGGCTTTGGGAGCCCCAAGCTTGGGGTGCCCCAGCCCTTAGGCTTTGGGAGCCCCAGGCCTGGAGAACCCCAGCCCTTAGGCTTAGAGATCCCCAGACCTGGGGCGCCCCAGCAATTAGGCTTTGGGAGCGCCAGGCCAGGGTGTCGCCGGCCCTTAGGCTTGGGGAGCCCCAGGTCTGGGGCGCCCCAATCCTTAGGCTTAGGGAGCCCAAGGCCTGGTGAGCCCCAGTTCTTAAATTTTGGGAGCCCCAGCCTGGGGCGCCTAGCCCTTAGGCTTTGGGAGCCCCAGGCTTGGGGCACTCCAGCCCTCAGTATTTTGTATGCCCAGACCTGGGGCATTCCAGCCATTAGGCTTAGGGAGCCCCAGACCTGGGTTGCCCCAGCCCTTAGGCTTAGGGAGCCCCAGGCATGGGCCATCCAAGCCCTTAGGCTTAGGGAGACCCAGACCTGGGTTGCCCCAGCCCTTAGGCTTAGGGAGCCCCAGGCCTGGGGAATCCCAGCCCTTAGGCTTAGGGAGCCCCAGGCCTGGTGAGCCCCAGCTCTTAGATTTTGGGAGCCCCAGGCCTGGGGTGCCCAGCCCTTAGGCTTTGGGAGACCCAGGCCTGGGGCGCCCCAGCCCTTAGGCTTTGGGAGCCCCAGGCCTGGTGATCCCCAGCTCTTAGACTTAGGGAGCCCATGGCCTGGGGCGCCCCAGCCCTTAGGCTTTGGGAGCCCCAGGCCTGGGGCGCCCCAAAACTTAGCCTTAGGGAGGCACAGGCCTGGGGCACCCAGCCCTTAGGTTTCGGGAGACCCAGGCTTGGGTCGCACCAGCTCTTAGTCTTTGGGAGACCCTGGCCTTGGGCGCCCCAGCCCTTAAGCTTAGGGAGCCCTAGGCCTGGGGCTCCCCTGCCTTGAGAATTAAGAAGCCCAAGGCTTGGGACGCCCCAGCCCTTAGTCTTTGGGAGCCCCAGACCTGGGGTGCACCAGCCCTTAGGCTTTGGGAGCCCCAGGCCTGGGGCGCCTCAGCCCTTAGGCTTTGGGAGCCCCAGGCCTGCGGTGCCCCAGCCCTTAGGCTTTGATAGCCCCAGGTCTGGGGCGCCCCAGCCCTTAGGCTTAGTTAGCCCCAGGCCTCGTTCGCCCTAGCCCTTATACTTTGGGAGCCCGAGGCCGGGTCACCCCAGCCCTTAGTCTTTGGGAGCCCCAGACCTGGGGCTCACCAGCCCTTAGGCTTTGGGAGCCCCAGGCCTTTGGCGCCCCAGCCTTTAGGCTTTGGAACCCCAGGCATGGGGCGCCCCAGCCCTTAGTCTTTGGAACCCCAGGCATGGTGCGCCCCAGCCCTTAGGCTTGGGGAGGCCCAAGCATGGGGCGACCAAGCCCTTAGATTTAGGGAGCCCCAGGCCTGGGGCACCGCAGTACTTAGGCTTTGGGAGCCCGAGGCCTGGGGCACCGCAGCCCTTAGGCTTAGGGAGCCCCAGACCTGGGGCGCCACAGCCTTTAGCATTAGGGAGCCCCAGGCCTGGGGCCCCCAGCCCTTATTCTTAGTTAGCCCCAGTCCTGGGGCGCCCCAGCCCTTATTCTTAGTTAGCCCCAGGCCTAGGGCGCCCCAGCCCTTAGGCTTAGGGAGCCTCAGGCCTGGGGCGCCCCAGCCCTAAGGCTTAGGGAGCCCCTGGCATGGGGCACCCCATCCCTTAGGCTGTGGCAGCCCAAGGCCTGGGGCGCCCCTGCTCTTAGGCTTAGGGAACCCAAGGCCTGGGGCCCCCCAGCCCTTAAGCTTGGTAGCCCCAGGCCTGGGTCGTCTCAGCCGTTAGGCTTTGGGAGCCCAAGGCCTGGGTCGCACCAGCCCTTAGGCTTTGGGAGCCCCAGCCCTACGGCGCGCCAGCCCTTAGGCCTTGGGAGCACCAGGATTGGGACACCGCAGCCCATAGGTTTTGGGAGCCTCAGGCCTGGGGCGCGCCAGCCCTTAGGCTTAAGTAGCCCCAGACCTGGGGCACCCCAGGTCTTAGGCTTTGGAACCCCAGACCTGGGGCCCCCCAGCCTTAAGACTTAGGGAGCCCCAGGCCTGGGGCGCCCCAGCCCTTAGGCTTTGGGAGCGCCAGGCCTGTGGCGCCACAGCCCTTAGGCTTTGGGAGCCCCAGGCAAGGGACGCCCAAGCCCATAAGTTTTGGGAGCACCAGGCCTGGGGTGCCCCCGCCATTACGCGTAGTGAGCCCCAGGCCTGATGAGCCCCAACTCTGAGACTTATGGAGCCCCAGGCCAGGGTCGCCCCAGCTCTTAGGCTTATTGAGCCCCAGACCTGGGGTGCCCCAGCAATTAGGCTTAGGGAGCCCCAGGCCTGTGGCGCTAGAGCCCTTAGGCTTTGGGAGCCCCAGGCCTGGGTTGCCCCAGCCCTTGGGCTTTGGGAGCCCCAGGCCTGGGGCGCCCCAACCCTTAGGCTTAGGGAGTCCCAGGCCTGGGGCGCCCCAGCTCTGCGGCTTAGGTTGCCCCAGGCCTGGGGTGCCTCAGCCCGTAGACTTTGGGAGCCCCAGGCCTGGGGTGCCCCAGCCCTTAGGCTTTTGGAGCCCCAGGCCAGGGAGCCCCTGCCCTTAGGCGTAGGGAGCCCCAGGCCTGGTGAGCCATAGCTCTTAGACTTAGGTAGCCCCTGGCACCGGGTGCCCCAGCACTTAGGCTTAGGGAGCCCCATGCCTGGGGCACCCCAGCACTTAGGCTTAGGGAGCCCCAGGCCTGGGGCACATAAGCCCTTAGGCTTTGGGAGCTCCAGGCCTGGGGTACCCCAGCCCTTAGGATTTGGGAGCCCCAGGCCTGGGGCGCCCCAGCCCTTATGCTTAGGGAGCCTCAGGCCAGGGTCGCCCCAGCAATTAGGCTTAGGGAGCCCCTGGCCTGGGGCGCCCCAGACCTTAGGCTTTGGGAACCCCAGTCCTGGGGCGCCCCAGTCTTAGACTTAGGGAGCCTCAGGCCAGTGTTGCCCCAGCCCTTAGGCTTTGGGAGCCCCAAGCCTGGGGCGCCCCAACCCTTAGGCTTAGGGAGCCCCAGGACTGAGGCGCCCCAGCCTTTAGGCTTTGGGAGCTCCAGGCCTGGGGCGCCCCAGCACTTAGGCTTAGGGATCCCGAGGCCTGAGGCGCCCCAGCCCTTAGGCTTATGGAGCCCCAGGCCTGGGGCGCCCAATCCCTTAGGCTTTGGGAACCCCAGGGCTGGGGCGACCCAGCCCTTAGTCTTTGGGATCTCCTGGCTTGGGACGCCGCAGGCCTTAAGCTTAGGGAGCCCCATCCTGGGGTGCCCCAGCCCTTAGGCTTTGGGTGCCCCAGTCCTGGGCCACCCCAGCCTTTAGCCATAGGGAGCCCCAGGCCTGGGGCGCCCATCAATTAGGCTTAGTTAGCCCTAGTCCTGGGGCGCCCCAGCCCTTAGGCTTTGGGAGACCCAGGCCTAGGGCGCCCCAGCCCTTAGTTTTAGGGAGCCCCAGGCCTGGGTCGCCCCAGCCGTTAGGCTTTGGGAGCCCCAAGCCTGGTGTGCCCCAGCCGTTAGGCTTTGGAAGCCCCAGGCCTGGAGAACCCCAGCCCTTGGGCTTAGAGATCCCCAGGCCTGGGGTGCCCCAGCAATTTGGCTTAGGGAGTGCCAGGCCAGGGTCTCCCCGGCCCTTAGGCTTAGGGAGCGCCAGGTCTGGGGCGCCCCAATCCTTAGGCTTAGGGAGCCCAAGGCCTGGTGAGCCCCAGTGCTTAAACTTTGGGAGCCCCAGCCTGGGGCACTCCAGCCCTCAGTATTTTGTATGCCCAGACCTGGGGCACTCCAGCCATTAGGCTTAGGGAGCCCCAGACCTGGTTTGCCCCAGCCCTTAGGCTTAGGGAGCCCAAGGCCTGGGGCACCCCAGCCCTTAGGCTTAGTGAGCCCCAGGCCTGGTGAGCCCCAGCTCTTAGACTTTGGGAGCCCCAGGAATGGGGCGCCCAGCCCTTAGGCTTTGGGAGACCCAGGCCTGGGGCGCCCCAGCCCTTAGGCTTTGGGAGCCCCAGACCTGGTGATCCCCAGCTCTTCGA
This sequence comes from Tenrec ecaudatus, assembly GCF_050624435.1. Taxonomy (NCBI): domain Eukaryota; kingdom Metazoa; phylum Chordata; class Mammalia; order Afrosoricida; family Tenrecidae; genus Tenrec; species Tenrec ecaudatus. Next base: position 211,589 of record NW_027458304.1, on the reverse strand, counting down.
ATTAGGGAGCCCAGGGCCTGGGGTGCCCCAGCCCTTAGGCTTTGGGAGCCCCAGGCCTGGGGCGCCCCAAATCTCAGCTTTAGTGAGGCACAGGCCTGGGGCACCCAGCCCTTAGGCTTTGGGAGACCCAGGCTTGGGTCGCCCCATCTCTTAGTCTTTGGGAGACCCTGGCCTTGTGCGCCCCAGCCCTTAGGCTTAGGGAGCCCCAGGCCTGGGGCTCCCCAGCCTTTAGACTTAAGAAGCCCAAGGCTTGGGACGCCCCAGCCCTTAGTCTTTGGGAGCCCCAGACCTGGGGCGCACCAGCCCTTTGGCTTTGGGAGCCCCAGGCCTGGGGCGCCTCAGCCCTTAGGCTTTGGGAGCCCCAGGCCTGCGGTGCCCCAGCCCTTAGGCTTTGATAGCCCCAGGTCTGGGGCGCCCCAGCCCTTAGGCTTAGTTAGCCCCAGGCCTCGTTCGCCCTAGCCCTTATACTTTGGGAGCCCGAGGCCGGGTAACCCCAGCCCTTAGTCTTTGGGAGCCCCAGACCTGGGGCGTCCCAGCCCTTAGTCTTTGGAACCCCAGGCCTGGGCCGCCCCAGCCCTTAGGCTTTGGGAGCCCCAAGCCTGGGGCGCCCCAGCCGTTGGGCTTAGACAGCCCCAGGCCTGGGGTGCCCCAGCCCTTAGGCTTTGGGATCCCCAGGCCTGGGGCGCCCCAGCCCTTAGGTTTTGGGAGCCCCAGGCCTGGGACTCCTCATTCATTGGGCTTTGGGAGCCCCAGGCCTGGGGCGCCCCAGCCCTTAGTCTTTGGAACCCCACGCATGGGGGGTCCCAGCCCTTTGGCTTTGGGAGGCCCAGGCCTGGGCCGCCCCAGCCCTTAGGCTTTGGGAGCCCCAGGCCTGGGGCGCCCCAGCCCTTGGGCTTAGACATCCCCAAGCCTGGGGTGCCCCAGCCCTTAGGCTTTGGGATCCCCAGGCCTGGGGCGCCCCAGCCCTTAGGCTTTGGGAGCCCCAGGCCTGGGACTCCTCATTCCTTGGACTTTGGGAGACCCAGGCCTGGGGCGCCCCAGCCCTTGGGCTTAGACAGCCCCAGGGCTGGGGTGCCCGAGCCCTTAGGCTTTGGGATCCCCAGGCCAGGGGCTCCCAAAGCGTAAGGGCGGGGGCGCCCCAGCCCTTGGGCTTTGGGAGTCCCTGGCCTGGGGGGACCCAGCCCTTAGGCTTTGAGAACCCCAGGCCGGGGGCGCCCCAGCCCTTAGGCTTAGGGAGCTCCAGGCCAGGGTCGCCCAAGCCTTAGGCTTAGAGAGCCCCAGACCGGGGGTGCCCCAGCAATTAGGCTTTGGGAGCCCCATGCCTGGGTCGCCCCAGCCCTAAGGCTTAGAGAGCCCCAGACTTGGGGCACCCCAGCAATTAGGCTTAGGGAGCCCCAGACCTGGGGCGCACCAGCCCTTAGGCTTTGGGAGCCCCAGGCCTGGGGCGCCTCAGCCCTTAGGCTTTGGGAGCCCCAGGCCTGCGGTGCCCCAGCCCTTAGGCTTTGATAGCCCCAGGTCTGGGGCGCCCCAGCCCTTAGGCTTAGTTAGCCCCAGGCCTCGTTCGCCCTAGCCCTTATATTTTGGGAGCCCAAGGCCAGGTCACCCCAGCCCTTAGTCTTTGGGAGCCCCAGACCTGGGGCTCACCAGCCCTTAGGCTTTGGAGCCCCAGGCCTGGGGCGCCTCAGCCCTTAGGCTTTGGGAGCCCCAGGCCTGCGGCGCCCCAGCCTTTAGGCTTTGGAACCCCAGGCATGGGGCGCCCCAGCCCTTAGTCTTTGGAACCCCAGGCCTGGGCCGCCCCAGCCCTTAGGCTTTGGGAGCCCCAAGCCTGGGGCGCCCCAGCCCTTGGGCTTAGACACCCCAGACCTGGGGTGCCCCAGCCCTTAGGCTTTGGGATCCCCAGCCCTGGGGCGCCCCAGCCCTTAGGCTTTGGGAGCCCCAGGCCTGGGACTCCTCATTCATTGGGCTTTGGGAGCCCCAGGCCTGGGGCGCCCCAGCCCTTAGTCTTTGGAACCCCACGCATGGGGGGTCCCAGCCCTGTGGCTTTGGGATGCCCAGGCCTGGGCCGCCCCAGCCCTTAGGCTTTGGGAGCCCCAGGCCTGGGGCGCCCCAGCCCTTGGGCTTAGACAGCCCCAGGCCTGGGGTGCCCCAGCCCTTAGGCTTTGGGATCCCCAGGCCTGGGGCGCCCCAGCCCTTAGGCTTTGGGAGCCCCAGGCCTGGGACTCCTCATTCCTTGGGCTTTGGGAGACCCAGGCCTGGGGCGCCCCAGCCCTTGGGCTTAGACAGCCCCAGGGCTGGGGTGCCCCAGCCCTTAGGCTTTGGGATCCCCAGGCCAGGGGCTCCCAAAGCGTAAGGGCGGGGGCGCCCCAGCCCTTGGGGTTTGGGAGCCCCTGGCCTGGGGGGACCCAGCCCTTAGGCTTTGAGAACCCCAGGCCGGGAGCGCCCTAGCCCTTAGGCTTAGGGAGCTCCAGGCCAGGGTCGCCCAAGCCTTAGGCTTAGAGAGCCCCAGACCGGGGGTGCCCCAGCAATTAGGCTTTGGGAGCCCCATGCCTGGGTCGCCCCAGCCCTTAGGCTTAGAGAGCCCCAGACTTGGGGCACCCCAGCAATTAGGCTTAGGGAGCCTCAGACCTGGGGCGCACCAGCCCTTAGGCTTTGGGAGCCCCAGGCCTGGGGCGCCTCAGCCCTTAGGCTTTGGGAGCCCCAGGCCTGCGGTGCCCCAGCCCTTAGGCTTTGATAGCCCCAGGTCTGGGGCGCCCCAGCCCTTAGGCTTAGTTAGCCCCAGGCCTCTTTCGCCCTAGCCCTTATACTTTGGGAGCCCAAGGCCGGGTCACCCCAGCCCTTAGTCTTTGGGAGCCCCAGACCTGGGGCTCACCAGCCCTTAGGCTTTGGGAGCCCCAGGCCTGGGGCGCCTCAGCCCTTAGGCTTTGGGAGCCCCAGGCCTGCGGCGCCCCAGCCTTTAGGCTTTGGAACCCCAGGCATGGGGCGCCCCAGCCCTTAGTCTTTGGAACCCCAGGCCTTGGCCGCCCCAGCCCTTAGGCTTTGGGATCCCCAGCCCTGGGGCGCCCCAGCCCTTAGGCTTTGGGAGCCCCAGGCCTGGGACTCCTCATTCATTGGGCTTTGGAAGCCCAGGCCTGGGGCGCCCCAGCCCTTAGTCTTTGGAACCCCACGCATGGGGCGTCCCAGCCCTTAGGCTTTGGGAGGCACAGGCCTGTGCCGCCCCAGCCCTTAGGCTTTGGGAGCCCCAGGCCTGGGGCGCCCCAGCCCTTGGGCTTAGACAGCCCCAGGCCTGGGGTGCCCCAGCCTTTAGGCTTTGGGATCCCCAGGCCTGGGGCGCACCAGCCCTTAGGCTTTGGGAGCCCCAGGCCTGGGACTCCTCATTCCTTGGGCTTTGGGAGCCCCAGGCCTGGGGCGCCCCAGCCCTTACACTTTGGGAGCCCCTGGCCTGGGGCGCCCCAGCCCTTGGGCTTTGGGAGCCCCTGGCCTGGGGGGACCCAGCCCTTAGGCTTTGAGAACCCCAGGCAGGGGGCGCCCCAGCCCTTAGGCTTAGGGAGCTCCAGGCCAGGGTCGCCCAAGCCTTAGGCTTAGAGAGCCCCAGACCGGGGGTGCCCCAGCAATTAGGCTTTGGGAGCCCCAGGCCTGGGTCGCCCCAACCCTTAGGCTTAGAGAGCCCCAGACTTGGAGCACCCCAGCAATTAGGCTTTGGAAGCCCCAGGCCTGGGTCGCCCCACCCCTTAGGCTTAGAGAGCCCCAGACTTGGGGCACCCCAGCAATTAGGCTAAGGGAGCCCCAGACCTGGGGCGCACCAGCCCTTAGGCTTTGGGAGCCCCAGGCCTGAGGCGCCTCAGCCCTTAGGCTTTGGGAGCCCTAGGCCTGCGGTGCCCCAGCCCTTAGGCTTTGATAGCCCCAGGTCTGGGGCGCCCCAGCCCTTAGGCTTAGTTAGCCCCAGGCCTCGTTCGCCCTAGCCCTTATACTTTGGAAGCCGAGGCCGGGTCACCGCAGCCCTTAGTCTTTGGGAGCCCCAGACCTGGGGATCACAAGCCCTTAGGCTTTGGGAGCCCCAGGCCTGGGGCGCCTCAGCCTTTAGGCTTTGGGAGCCCCAGGCCTGCGGCGCCCCAGCCTTTAGGCTTTGGAACCCCAGGCATGGGGCGCCCCAGATCTTAGTCTTTGGAACCCCAGGCATTTGGCGCCCCAGCCCTTAGGCTTTGGGAGGTCCAGGCCTGGGCCGCCCCAGCCCTTAGGCTTAGTTAGCCCCAGGCCTCGTTCGCCCTAGCCCTTATACTTTGGGAGCCCGAGGCCGGGTCACCGCAGCCCTTAGTCTTTGGGAGCCCCAGACCTGGGGCTCACCAGCCCTTAGGCTCTGGGAGCCCCAGGCCTGGGGCGCCTCAGCCCTTAGGCTTTGGGAGCCCCAGGCCTGCGGTGCCCCAGCCCTTAGGCTTTGATAGCCCCAGGTCTGGGGCGCCCCAGCCCTTAGGCTTAGTTAGCCCCAGGCCTCGTTCGCCCTAGCCCTTATACTTTGGGAGCCCGAGGCCGGGTAACCCCAGCTCTTAGTCTTTGGGAGCCCCAGACCTGGGGCTCACCAGCCCTTAGGCTTTGGGAGCCCCAGGCCTGGGGCGCCTCAGCCCTTAGGCTTTGGGAGCCCCAGGCCTGCGGCGCCCCAGCCTTTAGGCTTTGGAACCCCAGGCATGCTGTGCCCCAGCCCTTAGTCTTTGGAACCCCAGGCCTGGGCCGCCCCAGCCCTTAGGCTTTGGGATCCCCAGCTCTGGGGCGCCCCAGCCCTTAGGCTTTGGGAGCCCCAGGCCTGGGACTCCTCATTCATTGGGCTTTGGGAGCCCCAGGCCTGGGGCGCCCCAGCCCTTAGTCTTTGGAACCCCACGCATGGGGGGTCCCAGCCCTTTGGCTTTGGGAGGCCCAGGCCTGGGCCGCCCCAGCCCTTAGGCTTTGGGAGCCCCAGGCCTGGGGCGCCCCAGCCCTTGGGCTTAGACATCCCCAAGCCTGGGGTGCCCCAGCCCTTAGGCTTTGGAATCCCCAGGCTTGGGGCGCCCCAGCCCTTAGGCTTTGGGAGCCCCAGGCCTGGGACTCCTCATTCCTTGGGCTTTGGGAGACCCAGGCCTGGGGCGCCCCAGCCCTTGGGCTTAGACAGCCCCAGGGCTGGGGTGCCCCAGCCCTTAGGCTTTGGGATCCCCAGGCCAGGGGCTCCCAAAGCGTAAGGGCGGGGGCGCCCCAGCCCTTGGGCTTTGGGAGCCCCTGGCCTGGGGGGACCCAGCCCTTAGGCTTTGAGAACCCCAGGCCGGGGGCGCCCCAGCCCTTAGGCTTAGGGAGCTCCAGGCCAGGGTCGCCCAAGCCTTAGGCTTAGAGAGCCCCAGACCGGGGGTGCCCCAGCAATTAGGCTTTGGGAGCCCCATGCCTGGGTCGCCCCAGCCCTAAGGCTTAGAGAGCCCCAGACTTGGGGCACCCCAGCAATTAGGCTTAGGGAGCCCCAGACCTGGGGCGCACCAGCCCTTAGGCTTTGGGAGCCCCTGGCCTGGGGCGCCTCAGCCCTTAGGCTTTGGGAGCCCCAGGCCTGCGGTGCCCCAGCCCTTAGGCTTTGATAGCCCCAGGTCTGGGGCGCCCCAGCCCTTAGGCTTAGTTAGCCCCAGGCCTCGTTCGCCCTAGCCCTTATATTTTGGGAGCCCAAGGCCAGGTCACCCCAGCCCTTCGTCTTTGGGAGCCCCAGACCTGGGGCTCACCAGCCCATAGGCTTTGGAGCGCCAGGCCTGGGGCGCCTCAGCCCTTAGGCTTTGGGAGCCCCAGGCCTGCGGCGCCCCAGCCTTTAGGCTTTGGAACCCCAGGCATGGGGCGCCCCAGCCCTTAGTCTTTGGAACCCCAGGCCTGGGCCGCCCCAGCCCTTAGGCTTTCGGAGCCCCAAGCCTGGGGCGCCCCAGCCCTTGGACTTAGACAGCCCCAGACCTGGGGTGCCCCAGCCCTTAGGCTTTGGGATCCCCAGCCCTGGGGCGCCCCAGCCCTTAGGCTTTGGGAGCCCCAGGCCTGGGACTCCTCATTCATTGGGCTTTGGGAGCCCCAGGCCTGGGGCGCCCCAGCCCTTAGTCTTTGGAACCCCACGCATGGGGGGTCCCAGCCCTGTGGCTTTGGGAGGCCCAGGCCTGGGCCGCCCCAGCCCTTAAGCTTTGGGAGCCCCAGGCCTGGGGCGCCCCAGCCCTTGGGCTTAGACAGATCCAGGGCTGGGGTGCCCCAGCCCTTAGGCTTTGGGATCCCCAGGCCAGGGGCTCCCAAAGCGTAAGGGCGGGGGCGCCCCAGCCCTTGGGGTTTGGGAGCCCCTGGCCTGGGGGGACCCAGCCCTTAGGCTTTGAGAACCCCAGGCCGGGGGCGCCCTAGCCCTTAGGCTTAGGGAGCTCCAGGCCAGGGTCGCCCAAGCCATAGGCTTAGAGAGCCCCAGACCGGGGGTGCCCCAGCAATTAGGCTTTGGGAGCCCCATGCCTGGGTCGCCCCAGCCCTTAGGCTTAGAGAGCCCCAGACTTGGGGCACCCCAGCAATTAGGCTTAGGGAGCCCCAGACCTGGGGCGCACCAGCCCTTAGGCTTTGGGAGCCCCAGGCCTGGGGCGCCTCAGCCCTTAGGCTTTGGGAGCCCCAGGCCTGCGGTGCCCCAACCCTTAGGCTTTGATAGCCCCAGGTCTGGGGCGCCCCAGCCCTTAGGCTTAGTTAGCCCCAGGCCTCGTTCGCCCTAGCCCTTATACTTTGGGAGCCCAAGGCCGGGTCACCCCAGCCCTTAGTCTTTGGGAGCCCCAGACCTGGGGCTCACCAGCCCTTAGGCTTTGGGAGCCCCAGGCCTGGGGCGCCTCAGTCCTTAGGCTTTGGGAGCCCCAGGCCTGCGGCGCCCCAGCCTTTAGGCTTTGGAACCCCAGGCATGGGGCGCCCCAGCCCTTAGTCTTTGGAACCCCAGGCCTTGGCCGCCCCAGCCCTTAGGCTTTGGGATCCCCAGCCCTGGGGCGCCCCAGCCCTTAGGCTTTGGGAGCCCCAGGCCTGGGACTCCTCATTCATTGGGCTTTGGAAGCCCCAGGCCTGGGGCGCCCCAGCCCTTAGTCTTTGGAACCCCACGCATGGGGCGTCCCAGCCCATAGGCTTTGGGAGGCCCAGGCCTGTGCCGCCCCAGCCCTTAGGCTTTGGGAGCCCCAGGCCTGGGGCGCCCCAGCCTTTGGGCTTAGACAGCCCCAGGCCTGGGGTGCCCCAGCCTTTAGGCTTTGGGATCCCCAGGCCTGGGGCGCCCCAGCCCTTAGGCTTTGGGAGCCCCAGGCCTGGGACTCCTCATTCCTTGGGCTTTGGGAGCCCCAGGCCTGGGGCGCCCCAGCCCTTACACTTTGGGAGCCCCTGGCCTGGGGCGCCCCAGCCCTTGGGCTTTGGGAGCCCCTGGCCTGGGGGGACCCAGCCCTTAGGCTTTGAGAACCCCAGGCAGGGGGCGCCCCAGCCCTTAGGCTTAGGGAGCTCCAGGCCAGGGTCGCCCAAGCCTTAGGCTTAGAGAGCCCCAGACCGGGGGTGCCCCAGCAATTAGGCTTTGGGAGCCCCAGGCCTGGGTCGCCCCAACCCTTAGGCTTAGAGAGCCCCAGACTTGGAGCACCCCAGCAATTAGGCTTTGGAAGCCCCAGGCCTGGGTCGCCCCAGCCCTTAGGCTTAGAGAGCCCCAGACTTGGGGCACCCCAGCAATTAGGCTAAGGGAGCCCCAGACCTGGGGCGCACCAGCCCTTAGGCTTTGGGAGCCCCAGGCCTGGGGCGCCTCAGCCCTTAGGCTTTGGGAGCCCTAGGCCTGCGGTGCCCCAGCCCTTAGGCTTTGATAGCCCCAGGTCTGGGGCGCCCCAGCCCTTAGGCTTAGTTAGCCCCAGGCCTCGTTCGCCCTAGCCCTTATACTTTGGGAGCCCGAGGCCGGGTCACCGCAGCCCTTAGTCTTTGGGAGCCCCAGACCTGGGGCTCACCAGCCCTTAGGCTTTGGGAGCCCCAGGCCTGGGGCGCCTCAGCCTTTAGGCTTTGGGAGCCCCAGGCCTGCGGCGCCCCAGCCTTTAGGCTTTGGAACCCCAGGCATGGGGCGCCCCAGATCTTAGTCTTTGGAACCCCAGGCATTTGGCGCCCCAGCCCTTAGGCTTTGGGAGGTCCAGGCCTGGGCCGCCCCAGCCCTTAGGCTTTGGAAGCCCCAGGCCTGGGGCGCCCCAGCCCTTGGGCTTAGACAGTCCCAGGCCTGGGCTGCCCCAGCCCTTAGGCTTTGGGATCCCCAGCCCTGGGGCGCCCCAGCCTGTGCTTAGACAGCTCCAGGCCTGGGGTGCCCCAGTCCTTAGGCTTGGGATCCCCAGGCCTGGGGCGCCCCAGGCCTTAGGCTTTGGGAGCCCCAGGCCTGGGACTCCTCATTCCTTGGGCTTTGGGAGCCCCTGGCCTGGGGGACCCAGCCATTAGGCTTTGGGAGCCCCAGGCCTGGGACTCCTCATTCCTTGGGCTTTGGGAGCCCCAGGCCTGGGGCGCCCCAGCCCTTGGGCTTAGACAGCCCCAGGGCTGGGGTGCCCCAGCCCTTAGGCTTTGGGATCCCCAGGCCTGGGGCGCGCCCGCCCTTACGCTTTGGGAGCCCCTGGCCTGGGGCGCCCCAGCCCTTGGGCTTTGGGAGCCCCTGGCCTGGTGGGACCCAGCCCTTAGGCTTTGGGAACCCCTGGCCGGGGGCGCCCCAGCCCTTAGGCTTAGGGAGCCCCAGGCCAGGGTCGCCCAAGCCTTAGGCTTAGAGAGCCCCACACCGGGGGTGCCCCAGCAATTAGGCTTTGGGAGCCCCAGGCCTGGGTCGCCCCAGTCCTTAGGCTTAGAGAGCCCCAGACTTGGGGCACCCCAGCAATTAGGCTTAGGGAGCCCCAGGCCTGCGGCGCCCCAGCCCTTAGGCTAGGGATCCCCAGGCCTGGGGTGCCCCAGCCCTTAGTTTTAGGGAGCCCCAGACCTGGTTCGCCCCAGCCCTTAGACTTTGGGAGCCCCAAGCCTGGCGTGCCCCAGCCCTTAGGCTTTGGTAGCCCCAGGACTGGAGAACCCCAGCCCTTGGGCTCAGAGATCCCCAGGCCTGGAGCGCCCCAGCAATTAGGCTTAGGGAGTGCCAGGCCAGGGTCTCCCCGGCCCTTAGGCTTAGGGAGCCCAGGTCTGGGGCGCCCCAGCCCTTAGTTTTAGGGAGCCCCAGGCCTGGGTCGCCCCAGCCCTTAGGCTTTGGGAGCCCCAAGCTTGGGGTGCCCCAGCCCTTAGGCTTCGGGAGCCCCAGGCCTGGAGAACCCCAGCCCTTAGGCTTAGAGATCCCCAGACTTGGGGCGCCCCAGCAATTAGGCTTTGGGAGCGCCAGGCCAGGGTGTCGCCGGCCCTTAGGCTTGGGGAGCCCCAGGTCTGGGGCACCCCAATCCTTAGGCTTAGGGAGCCCAAGGCCTGGTGAGCCCCAGTTCTTAAATTTTGGGAGCCCCAGCCTGGGGCGCCTAGCCCTTAGGCTTTGGGAGCCCCAGGCTTGGGGCACTCCAGCCCTCAGTATTTTGTATGCCCAGACCTGGGGCACTCCAGCCATTAGGCTTAGGGAGGCCCAGACCTGGGTTGCCCCAGCCCTTAGGCTTAGGGAGCCCCAGGCCTGGGGCATCCCAGCCCTTAGGCTTAGGGAGCCCCAGACCTGGGTTGCCCCAGCCCTTAGGCTTAGGGAGCCCCAGGCCTGGGGAATCCCAGCCCTTAGGCTTAGGGAGCCCCAGGCCTGGTGAGCCCCAGCTCTTAGATTTTGGGAGCCCCAGGCCTGGGGTGCCCAGCCCTTAGGCTTTGGGAGACCCAGGCCTGGGGCGCCCCAGCCCTTAGGCTTTGGGAGCCCCAGGCCTGGTGATCCCCAGCTCTTAGACTTAGGGAGCCCATGGCCTGGGGCGCCCCAACCCTTAGGCTTTGGGAGCCCCAGGCCTGGGGCGCCCCAAACCTTAGCCTTAGGGAGGCACAGGCCTGGGGCACCCAGCCCTTAGGCTTCGGGAGACCCAGGCTTGGGTCGCACCAGCTCTTAGTCTTTGGGAGACCCTGGCCATGGGCGCCCCAGCCCTTAGGCTTAGGGAGCTCCAGGCCAGGGTCGCCCAAGCCTTAGGCTTAGAGAGCCCCAGACCGGGGGTGCCCCATCAATTAGGCTTTGGGAACCCCAGGCCTGGGTCGCCCCAGCCCTTAGGCTTATAGAGCCCTAGACATGGGGCACCCCAGCAATTCGGCTTAGGGAGCCCCAGACCTGGGGCGCACCAGCCCTTAGGCTTTGGGAGCCCCAGGCCTGGGGCGCCTCAGCCCTTAGGCTTTGCGAGCCCCAGGCCTGCGGTGCCCCAGCCCTTAGGCTTTGATAGCCCCAGGTCTGGGGCTCCCCAGCCCTTAGGCTTAGTTAGCCCCAGGCCTCGATCGCCCTAGCCCTTATACTTTGGGAGCCCGAGGCCATGTCACCCAAGCCCTTAGTCTTTGGGAGCCCCAGGCCTGGGTCGCCCCAGCCCTTAGGCTTATAGAGCCCCAGACTTGGGGCACCCCAGCAATTCGGCTTAGGGAGCCCCAGACCTGGGGCGCACCAGCCCTTAGGCTTTGGGAGCCCCAGGCCTGGGCCGCCCCAGCCCTTAGGCTTTGGGATCTCCAGCCCTGGGGCCCCCCAGCCCTTGGGCTTTGGGAGCCCCAGGCCTGGGACTCCTCATTCATTGGGCTTTGGGAGCCCCAGGCCTGGGGCGCCCCAGCCCTTAGTCTTTGGAACCCCACGCATGGGGCGTCCTAGCCCTTAGGCTTTGGGAGGCCCAACCCTGGGCCGCCCCAGCCCTTAGGCTTTGGGAGCCCCAGGCCTGGGGCGCCCCATCCCTTGGGCTTAGACAGCCCCAGGCCTGGGGTGCCCCAGCCCTTAGGCTTTGGGATCCCCAGGCCTGGGGCGCCCCAGCCCTTTGGCTTTGGGAGCCCCAGGCCTGGGACTCCTCATTCATTGGGCTTTGGGAGCCCCAGGCCTGGGGCGCCCCAGCCCTTAGTCTTTGGAACCCCACGCATGGGGCGTCCCAGCCCTTAGGCTTTGGGAGGCCCAGGCCTGGGCCGCCCCAGCCCTTAGGCTTTTGGAGCCCCAGGCCTGGGGCGCCCCAGCCCTTGGGCTTAGACAGCCCCAGGCCTGGGGTGCCCCAGCCCTTAGGCTTTGGGATCCCCAGGCCTGGGGCGCCCCAGCCCTTACGGTTGGGAGCCCCAGGCCTGGGATTCCTCATTCCTTGGGCTTTGGGAGCCCCAGGCTGGGGCGCCCCAGCCCTTGGGCTTAGACAGCCCCAGGCCTGGGGTGCCCCAGCCCTTAGGCTTTGGGATCCCCAGGCCTGGGGCGCCCCCGCCCTTACGCTTTGGGAGCCCCTGGCCTGGGGCGCCCCAGCCCTTGGGCTTTGGGAGCCCCTGGCCTGGGGGGACCCAGCCCTTAGGCTTTGAGAACCCCAGGCCGGGGGCGCCCCAGCCCTTAGGCTTAGGGAGCTCCAGGCCTGGGTCGCCCAAGCCTTAGGCTTAGAGAGCCCCAGACCGGGGTGCCCCAGCAATTAGGCTTTGGGAGCCCCAGGCCTGGGTAGCCCCAGCCCTTAAGGTTAGAGAGCCCCAGACTTGGGGCACCCCAGCAATTAGGCTTTGGAAGCCCCAGGCCTGGGTCGCCCCACCCCTTAGGCTTAGAGAGCCCCAGACTTGGGGCACCCCAGCAATTAGGCTTAGGGAGCCCCAGACCTGGGGCGCACCAGCCCTTAGGGTTTGGGAGCCCCAGGCCTGGGGCGCCTCAGCCCTTAGGCTTTGGGAGCACTAGGCCTGCGGTGCCCCAGCCCTTAGGCTTTGATAGCCCCAGGTCTGGGGCGCCCCAGCCCTTAGGCTTAGTTAGCCCCAGGCCTCGTTCGCCCTAGCCCTTATACTTTGGGAGCCCGAGGCCGGGTCACCCCAGCCCTTAGTCTTTGGGAGCCCCAGACCTGGGGCTCACCAGCCCTTAGGCTTTTGGAGCCCCAGGCCTGGGGCGCCTCAGCCCTTAGGCTTTGGGAGCCCCAGGCCTGCGGCGCCCCAGCCTTTAGGCTTTGGAACCCCAGGCATGGGGCGCCCCAGCCCTTAGTCTTTGGAACCCCAGGCATTTGGCGCCCAAGCCCTTAGGCTTTGGGAGGCCCAGGCCTGGGCCGTCCCAGCCCTTAGGCTTTGGGAGCCCCAGGCCTGGGCTGCCCCAGCCCTTAGGCTTTGGGATCCCCAGCCCAGGGGCGCCCCAGCCTGTGCTTAGACAGCTCCAGGCCTTGGGTGCCCCAGCCCTTAGGCTTGGGATCCCCAGGCCTGGGGCGCCCCAGCCCTTAGGCTTTGGGAGCCCCAGGCCTGGGACTCCTCATTCCTTGGGCTTTGGGAGCCCCAGGCCTGGGGCGCCCCAACCCTTGGGCTTAGACAGCCCCAGGTCTGGGGTGCCCCAGCCCTTAGGCTTTGGGATCCCCAGGCCTGGGGCGCCCCCGCCCTTACGCTTTGGGAGCCCCTGGCCTGTGGCGCCCCAGCCCTTGGGCTTTGGGAGCCCCTGGCCTGGGGGGACCCAGCCATTAGGCTTTGGGAGCCCCAGGCCTGGGACTCCTCATTCCTTGGGCTTTGGGAGCCCAAGGCCTGGGGTGCCCCAGCCCTTGGGCTTAGACAGCCCCAGGGCTGGTGTGCCCCAGCCCTTAGGCTTTGGGATCCCCAGGCCTGGGGCGCCCCCGCCGTTATGCTTTGGGAGCCCCTGGCCTGGGGCGCCCCAGCCCTTGGGCTTTGGGAGCCCCTGGCCTGGGGCGCCCCAGCCCTTGGGCTTTGGGAGCCCCTGGCCTGGTGGGACCCAGCCCTTAGGCTTTGGGAACCCCTGGCCGGGGGCGCCCCAGCCCTTAGGCTTAGCGAGCCCCAGGCCATGGTCGCCCAAGCCTTAGGCTTAGAGAGCCCCACACCGGGGGTGCCCCAGCAATTAGGCTTTGGGAGCCCCAGGCCTGGGTCGCCCCAGTCCTTAGGCTTAGAGAGCCCCAGACTTGGGGCACCCCAGCAATTAGGCTTAGGGAGCCCCAGGCCTGCGGCGCCCCAGCCCTTAGGATTAGGGATGCCCAGGCCTGGGGCGCCCCAGCCCTTAGGCTTAGGGATCCCCAGGCCTGGGGTGCCCCAGCCCTTAGTTTTAGGGAGCCTCAGACCTGGGTCGCCCCAGCCCTTAGGGTTAGGGAGCCCCAAGCCTGGGGTGCCCCAGCCCTTAGGCTTTGGTAGCCCCAGGACTGGAGAACCCCAGCCCTTGGGCTCAGAGATCCCCAGGCCTGGGGCGCCCCAGCAATTAGGCTTAGGGAGTGCCAGGCCAGGGTCTCCCCGGCCCTTAGGCTTAGGGAGCCCAGGTCTGGGGCGCCCCAGCCCTTAGTTTTAGGGAGCCCCAGGCCTGGGTCGCCCCAGCCCTTAGGCTTTGGGAGCCCCAAGCTTGGGGTGCCCCAGCCTTAGGCTTCGGGAGCCCCAGGCCTGGAGAACCCCAGCCCTTAGGCTTAGAGATCCCTAGACCTGGGGCGCCCCAGCAATTAGGCTTTGGGAGCGCCAGGCCAGGGTGTCGCCGGCCCTTAGGCTTGGGGAGCCCCAGGTCTGGGGCGCCCCAATCCTTAGGCTTAGGGAGCCCAAGGCCTGGTGAGCCCCAGTTCTTAAATTTTGGGAGCCCCAGCCTGGGGCGCCTAGCCCTTAGGCTTTGGGAGCCCCAGGCTTGGGGCACTCCAGCCCTCAGTATTTTGTATGCCCAGACCTAGGGCACTCCAGCCATTAGGCTTAGGGAGCCGCAGACCTGGGTTGCCCCAGCCCTTAGGCTTAGGGAGCCCCAGGCCTGGGGCATCCCAGCCCTTAGGCTTAGGGAGCCCCAGACCTGGGTTGCCCCAGCCCTTAGGCTTAGGGAGCCCCAGGCCTGGGGAATCCCAGCCCTTAGGCTTAGGGAGCCCCAGGCCTGGTGAGCCCCAGCTCTTAGATTTTGGGAGCCCCAGGCCTGGGGTGCCCAGCCCTTAGGCTTTGGGAGACCCAGGCCTGGGGTGCCCCAGCCCTTAGGCTTTGGGATCCCCAGGCCTGGGGCGCCCCCGCCCTTACGCTTTGGGAGCCCCTGGCCTGGGGCGCCCCAGCCCTTGGGCTTTGGGAGCCCCTGGCCTGGGGGGACCCAGCCCTTAGGCTTTGAGAACCCCAGGCCGGGGGCGCCCCAGCCCTTAGGCTTAGGGAGCTCCAGGCCTGGGTCGCCCAAGCCTTAGGCTTAGAGAGCCCCAGACCGGGGTGCCCCAGCAATTAGGCTTTGGGAGCCCCAGGCCTGGGTAGCCCCAGCCCTTAAGGTTAGAGAGCCCCAGACTTGGGGCACCCCAGCAATTAGGCTTTGGAAGCCCCAGGCCTGGGTCGCCCCACCCCTTAGGCTTAGAGAGCCCCAGACTTGGGGCACCCCAGCAATTAAGCTTAGGGAGCCCCAGACCTGGGGCGCACCAGCCCTTAGGGTTTGGGAGCCCCAGGCCTGGGGCGCCTCAGCCCTTAGGCTTTGGGAGCACTAGGCCTGCGGTGCCCCAGCCCTTAGGCTTTGATAGCCCCAGGTCTGGGGCGCCCCAGCCCTTAGGCTTAGTTAGCCCCAGGCCTCGTTCGCCCTAGCCCTTATACTTTGGGAGCCCGAGGCCGGGTCACCCCAGCCCTTAGTCTTTGGGAGCCCCAGACCTGGGGCTCACCAGCCCTTAGGCTTTTGGAGCCCCAGGCCTGGGGCGCCTCAGCCCTTAGGCTTTGGGAGCCCCAGGCCTGCGGCGCCCCAGCCTTTAGGCTTTGGAACCCCAGGCATGGGGCGCCCCAGCCCTTAGTCTTTGGAACCACAGGCATTTGGCGCCCAAGCCCTTAGGCTTTGGGAGGCCCAGGCCTGGGCCGTCCCAGCCCTTAGGCTTTGGGAGCCCCAGGCCTGGGCTGCCCCAGCCCTTAGGCTTTGGGATCCCCAGCCCAGGGGCGCCCCAGCCTGTGCTTAGACAGCTCCAGGCCTTGGGTGCCCCAGCCCTTAGGCTTGGGATCCCCAGGCCTGGGGCGCCCCAGCCCTTAGGCTTTGGGAGCCCCAGGCCTGGGACTCCTCATTCCTTGGGCTTTGGGAGCCCCAGGCCTGGGGCGCCCCAACCCTTGGGCTTAGACAGCCCCAGGTCTGGGGTGCCCCAGCCCTTAGGCTTTGGGATCCCCAGGCCTGGGGCGCCCCCGCCCTTACGCTTTGGGAGCCCCTGGCCTGTGGCGCCCCAGCCCTTGGGCTTTGGGAGCCCCTGGCCTGGGGGGACCCAGCCATTAGGCTTTGGGAGCCCCAGGCCTGGGACTCCTCATTCCTTGGGCTTTGGGAGCCCAAGGCCTGGGGTGCCCCAGCCCTTGGGCTTAGACAGCCCCAGGGCTGGTGTGCCCCAGCCCTTAGGCTTTGGGATCCCCAGGCCTGGGGCGCCCCCGCCGTTATGCTTTGGGAGCCCCTGGCCTGGGGCGCCCCAGCCCTTGGGCTTTGGGAGCCCCTGGCCTGGGGCGCCCCAGCCCTTGGGCTTTGGGAGCCCCTGGCCTGGTGGGACCCAGCCCTTAGGCTTTGGGAACCCCTGGCCGGGGGCGCCCCAGCCCTTAGGCTTAGCGAGCCCCAGGCCATGGTCGCCCAAGCCTTAGGCTTAGAGAGCCCCACACCGGGGGTGCCCCAGCAATTAGGCTTTGGGAGCCCCAGGCCTGGGTCGCCCCAGTCCTTAGGCTTAGAGAGCCCCAGACTTGGGGCACCCCAGCAATTAGGCTTAGGGAGCCCCAGGCCTGCGGCGCCCCAGCCCTTAGGATTAGGGATGCCCAGGCCTGGGGCGCCCCAGCCCTTAGGCTTAGGGATCCCCAGGCCTGGGGTGCCCCAGCCCTTAGTTTTAGGGAGCCTCAGACCTGGGTCGCCCCAGCCCTTAGGGTTAGGGAGCCCCAAGCCTGGGGTGCCCCAGCCCTTAGGCTTTGGTAGCCCCAGGACTGGAGAACCCCAGCCCTTGGGCTCAGAGATCCCCAGGCCTGGGGCGCCCCAGCAATTAGGCTTAGGGAGTGCCAGGCCAGGGTCTCCCCGGCCCTTAGGCTTAGGGAGCCCAGGTCTGGGGCGCCCCAGCCCTTAGTTTTAGGGAGCCCCAGGCCTGGGTCGCCCCAGCCCTTAGGCTTTGGGAGCCCCAAGCTTGGGGTGCCCCAGCCTTAGGCTTCGGGAGCCCCAGGCCTGGAGAACCCCAGCCCTTAGGCTTAGAGATCCCTAGACCTGGGGCGCCCCAGCAATTAGGCTTTGGGAGCGCCAGGCCAGGGTGTCGCCGGCCCTTAGGCTTGGGGAGCCCCAGGTCTGGGGCGCCCCAATCCTTAGGCTTAGGGAGCCCAAGGCCTGGTGAGCCCCAGTTCTTAAATTTTGGGAGCCCCAGCCTGGGGCGCCTAGCCCTTAGGCTTTGGGAGCCCCAGGCTTGGGGCACTCCAGCCCTCAGTATTTTGTATGCCCAGACCTAGGGCACTCCAGCCATTAGGCTTAGGGAGCCGCAGACCTGGGTTGCCCCAGCCCTTAGGCTTAGGGAGCCCCAGGCCTGGGGCATCCCAGCCCTTAGGCTTAGGGAGCCCCAGACCTGGGTTGCCCCAGCCCTTAGGCTTAGGGAGCCCCAGGCCTGGGGAATCCCAGCCCTTAGGCTTAGGGAGCCCCAGGCCTGGTGAGCCCCAGCTCTTAGATTTTGGGAGCCCCAGGCCTGGGGTGCCCAGCCCTTAGGCTTTGGGAGACCCAGGCCTGGGGCGCCCCAGCCCTTAGGCTTTGGGAGCCCCAGGCCTGGGGCCCCCCAAACCTTAGCCTTAGGGAGGCACAGGCCTGGGGCACCCAGCCCTTAGGCTTCGGGAGACCCAGGCTTGGGTCGCACCAGCTCTTAGTCTTTGGGAGACCCTGGCCTTGGGCGCCCCAGCCCTTAGGCTTAGGGAGCCCTAGGCCTGGGGCTCCTCTGCCTTGAGACTTAAGAAGCCCAAGGCTTGGGACGCCCCAGCCCTTAGTCTTTGGGAGCCCCAGACCTGGGGTGCACCAGCCCTTAGGCTTTGGGAGCCCCAGGCCTGGGGCGCCTCAGCCCTTAGGCTTTGGGAGCCCCAGGCCAGCGGTGCCCCAGCCCTTAGGCTTTGATAGCCCCAGGTCTGGGGCGCCCCAGCCCTTAGGCTTAGTTAGCCCCAGGCCTCGTTCGCCCTAGCCCTTATACTTTGGGAGCCCGAGGCCGGGTCACCCCAGCCATTAGTCTTTGGGAGCCCCAGACCTGGGGCTCACCAGCCCTTAGGCTTTGGGAGCCCCAGGCCAGGGAGCCCCTGCCCTTAGGCGTAGGGAGCCCCAGGCCTGGTGAGCCATAGCTCTTAGACTTAGGTAGCCCCTGGCACCGGGTGCCCCAGCACTTAGGCTTAGGGAACCCCATGCCTGGGCGCCCCAGCACTTAGGCTTAGGGAGCCCCAGGCCTGGGGCACCTAAGCCCTTAGGCTTTGGGAACTCCAGGCCTGGGGCACCCCAGCCCTTAGGATTTGGGAGCCCCAGGCCTGGGGCGCCCCAGCCCTTACGCTTAGGGAGCCTCAGGCCAGGGTCGCCCCAGCAATTAGGCTTAGGGAGCCCCTGGCCTGGGGCGCCCCAGCCCTTAGGCTTTGGGAACCCCAGTCCTGGGGCGCCCCAGTCTTAGACTTAGGGAGCCTCAGGCCAGTGTCGCCCCAGCCCTTAGGCTTAGGGAGCCCCAGGCCCGTCGCCCCAGCCCTTAGGCTTTGGGAGCCCCAAGCCTGGGGCGCCCCAACCCTTAGGCTTAGGGAGCCCCAGGACTGAGGCGCCCCAGCCTTTAGGCTTTGGGAGCTCCAGGCCTGGGGCGCCCCAGCACTTAGGCTTAGGGATCCCGAGGCCTGACGCGCCCTAGCCCTTAGGCTTAGGGAGCCCCAGGCCTGGGGCGCCCAATCCCTTAGGCTTTGGGAACCCCAGGGCTGGGGCGACCCAGCCCTTAGTCTTTGGGATCTCCTGGCCTGGGACGCCGCAGGCCTTAAGCTTAGGGAGCCCCATCCTGGGGTGCCCCAGCCCTTAGGCTTCGGGTGCCCCAGGCCTGGGCCACCCCAGCCTTTAGCCATAGGGAGCCCCAGGCCTGGGGCGCCCATGAATTAGGCTTAGTTAGCCCTAGTCCTGGGGCGCCCCAGCCCTTAGGCTTTGGGAGACCCAGGCCTAGGGCGCCCCAGCCCTTAGATTTAGGGAGCCCCAGGCCTGGGTCGCCCCAGCCGTTAGGCTTTGGGAGCCCCAAGCCTGGGGTGCCCCAGCCGTTAGGCTTTGGGAGCCCCAGGCCTGGAGAACCCCAGCCCTTGGGCTTAGAGATCCCCAGGCCTGGGGCGCCCCAGCAATTTGGCTTAGGGAGTGCCAGGCCAGGGTCTCCCCGGCCCTTAGGCTTAGGGAGCCCCAGGTCTGTGGCGCCCCAGCCTTTAGTTTTTGGGATCCCCTGGCCTGGGGCGACCTAGCCCTTAGGCTTTGGGAGTCCCAGGCCGGGGGCGCCCCAGCCCTTAGGCTTAGGGAGCCCCAGGCCAGGGTCGTCCAAGCCTTAGGCTTAGAGAGCCCCAGACTTGGGGCACCCCAGCAATTAGGCTTTGGGAGCCCCAGGCCTGCGGCGCCCCAGCCCTTAGGATTAGGGATGACCAAGCCTGGGGCGCCCCAGCCCTTAGTTTTAGGGAGACCCAGGCCTGGGTCGCCCCAGCCCTTAGCCTTTGGAGCCCCAAGCCAGGGGTAACCCAGCCCTTAGGCTTTCGGAGCCCCAAGCCTGGGGTGCCCCAGCCCTCAGGCTTTAGAGCGCCAGGCCTGGAGAACCCCAGCCCTTGGAGTTAGAGATCCCCAGGTCTGGGGCGCCCCAGCAATTAGGCTTACGGAGTGCCAGGCCAGGGTCTCCCCGGCCCTTAGGCTTAGGGAGCCCAGGTCTGGGGCGCCCCAGCCCTTAGTTTTAGGGAGCCCCAGGCCTGGGTCGCCCCAGGCCTTAGGCTTTGGGAGCCCCAAGCCTGGGGTGCCCCAGTCCTTAGGCTTTGGGAGCCCCAGGCCTGGTGAACCCCAGCCCTTAGGCTTAGAGATCCCCAGACCTGGGGCTCCCCAGCAATTAGGCTTAGGGAGCGCCAGGCCAGGGTCTCGCCGGCCCTTTGGATTAGGGAGCCCCAGGTCTGGGGCGCCCCAATCCTTAGGCTTAGGGAGCACAAGGCCTGGTGAGCCCCAGTTCTTAGACTTTGGGAGCCCCAACCTGGGGCGCCTAGCCCTTAGACATTGGGAGCCCCAGACTTGGGGCACTCCAGCCCTCAGTATTTTGTATGCCCAGACCTGGGGCGCTCCAGCCATTAGGCTTAGGGAGCCCCAGACCTGGGTTGCCCCAGCCCTTAGGCTTAGGGAGCCCCAGGCCTGGGGCACCCCAGCCCTTAGGCTTTGGTAGACCCTGGCCTGGTGATCCCCAGCCCTGGGTCGCCCCAGCCTTTAGCCATAGGGAGCCCCAGGCCTGGGGTGCCCCAGCCCTTAGGCATAGTTAGCCCTAGTCCTGGGGTGCCCCAGCCCTTAGGCTTTGGGAGACCCAGGCCTAGGGCGCCCCAGCCCTTAGTTTTAGGGAGCCCCAGGCCTGGGTCGCCCCAGCCGTTAGGCTTTGGGAGCCCCAAGCCTGGGGTGCCCCAGCCCTTAGGCTTTGGGAGCCCCATGCCTGGAGAACCCCAGCCCTTGGGCTTAGAGATCCCCAGGCCTGGGGCGCCCCAGCAATTAGGCTTAGGGAGTGCCAGGCCAGGGTCTCCCCGGCCCTTAGGCTTAGGGAGCCCCAGCCCTTAGTTGTTGGGAGCCCCTGGCCTGGGGCGCACCAGCCCTTGGGCTTTGGGAGCCCCTGGCCTGGGGCGACCCAGCCCTTAGGCTTTGGGAGCCCCAGGCCGGGGGCGCCCCAGCCCTTAGGCTTAGGGAGCCCCAGGCCAGGGTCGCCCAAGCCTTAGGCTAGAGAGCCCCAGACCGGGGGTGCCCCAGCAATTAGGCTTTGGGAGCCCCAGGCCTGGATCGCCCCAGCCCTTAGGCTTAGAGAGCCCCAGACTTGGGGCACCCCAGCAATTAGGCTTAGGGAGCCCCAGGCCTGCGGCGCCCCAGCCCTTAGGATTAGGGATGACCAAGCCTGGGGCTCCCCAGCCCTTAGGCTTAGGGATCCCCAGGCCTGGGGCGCCCCAGCCCTTAGTTTTAGCGAGATCCAGGCCTGGGTCGCCCCAGCCCTTAGGCTTTGGGAGCCCCAAGCCTGGGGTGCCCCAGCCCTTAGGCTTTGGGAGCGCCAGGCCTGGAGAACCCCAGCCCTTGGGCTTAGAGATCCCCAGACCTGGGGCTCCCCAGCAATTAGGTTTAGGGAGTGCCAGGCCTGAGGCGCCCCATTCCTTAGGCTTTGGGAGCCCCAGGCCTGGAGCGCCCCAGCCCTTAGGCTTTGGGAGCCCCAGGCTTGGGGCACCCCATCCCTTAGGCTTTGGGAGCCCTTGCCTGGGGGGCCCCAGCCCTTAGGATTAGGGAGCACCAGGCCAGGGTCGCCCCAGCCCTTAGGCTTAGAGAGCTCCAGACCTGGAGCCCCCCAGCAATTAGGCTCAGGGAGCCCAAGGCCTGGGGCATCCCAGCCCTCAGTATTTTGTATGGCCAGACCTGGGGCGCCCCAGCCATTACTCTTAGGGAGCCCCAGGCCTGGGGCACCCCAGCCCTTAGACTTAGGGAGAACCAGGCCTGGGATGCCCCAGCCCTTATACTTAGGGAGCCCCAGTCCTGGGACGCCCCAGCCCTTATGCTTAGGGAGCCCCTGGCCTTGGGCTCCCCAGCCCTTAGGCTTTGGGAGGCCCAGGCCTTAGACGCCCCTGACCATAGATTTTGGGAGCCCCAGGCCTGTGGCGCCCCAACCCTTAGGCTTTGGAACCCCAGGCATGGGGCGCCCCAGCCCTTAAGCTTTGGGAGGCCCCGCCTCTTGCACCCAGCCCTTAGACTTAGGGAGAACCAGGCCTGGGATGCCCCAGCCCTTATACTTAGGGAGCCCCAGTCCTGGGACGCCCCAGCCCTTAAGCTTAGGGAGCCCCAGGCCTGGGGCGCCCCAGCCCTTAGGATTAGGGAGCCCGAGGCCTGGGGCGCCCAGCCCTTAGGCTTAGGGAGTCCCAGGCCTGGGTCGCGCCAGCCCTTAGGCTTTGGGAGCCCCAGGCCTGGGGCACCCAGCCCTTAGGCTTTGGGAGTCCCAGGCCTGGTGATCCCCAGCTCTTTGACTTAGGGAGCCCATGGCCTGGGGCTCCCCAGCCCTTAGGCTTTAGGAGCCCCAGGCCTGGGACGCCCCAGCACATAGGCTTTGGGAACCCCAGGGCTGGGGCGACCCAGCCCTTAGTCTTTGGGATCTCCTGGCCTGGGGCGCCCCAGCCCTTAAGCTTAGGGAGCCCCATCCTGGGGCCCCACAGCCCTTAGGCTTAGGGAGCCCCAGACCCGGGGCGCCCCAGCCCTGGGTCGCCCCTGCCTTTAGCTATAGGGAGCCCCAGGCCTGGGGCACCCATCCATTAGGCTTAGTTAGCCCTAGTCCTGGGGCGCCCCAGCCCTTAGGCTTTGGGAGACCCAGGCCTAGGGCGCCCCAGCCCATAGGCTTAGGAAGCCTCAGGCCTGGGGCGCCCCAGCCCTAAGGCTTAGGGAGCCCCTGGCATGGGGCACCCCAGCCCTTAGGCTTTGGGAGCCCCAGGCCTACGGCGCCCCAGCCCTTAGGCTTTTGGAGCACCAGGACTGGGACACCCCAGCCCATAGGATTTGGGAGCCCCAGGCCTGGGGCGCACTAGCCATTAGGCTTATGTAGCCCCAGACCTGGGGCACCCCAGCTCTTAGGCTTTGGAACCCCAGACCTGGGGCCCCCCAGCCTTAAGACTTAGGGAGCCCCAGGCCTGGGGCGCCCCAACCCTTAGGCTTGGGGAGCCCCAGGCCTGGGGCGCCCCAGCCCTTAGGCTTTGGGAGCGCCAGGCCTGTGGCACTGCAGCCCTTAGGCTTTGGGAGCCCCAGGCAAGGGACGCCCAAGCCCATAGGTTTTGGGAGCGCCAGGCCTGGGGTGCCCCCGCCATTAGGCGTAGTGAGCCCCAGGCCTGGTGAGCCCCAACTCTTAGACTTAGGGAGCCCTAGGCCAGGGTCGCTCCAGCTCTTAGGCTTATTGAGCCCCAGACCAGGGTCGCCCCAGCAATTAGGCTTAGGGAGCCCCAGGCCTGTGGCGCTCCAGCCCTTAAGCTTAGGGAGCCCCAGGCCTGGGTTGCCCCAGCCCTTGGGCTTTGGGAGCCCCAGGCCAGGGGCGCCCCAGCCCATAGGCTTAGGGAGCCCCAGGCCTGGGGCGCCCCAGCTCTGCGGCTTAGGTTGCCCCAGGCCTGGGGTGCCCCAGCCTGTAGACTTTGGGAGCCCCAGGCCTGGGGCGCCCTAGCCCTTAGGCTTTTGGAGCCCCAGGCCAGGGCGCCCCTGCCTTTAGGCGTAGGGAGCCCCAGGCCTGGTGAGCCATAGCTCTTAGACTTAGGTAGCCCCTGGCACCGGGTGCCCCAGCACTTAGGCTTAGGGAGCCCCATGCCTGGGGCGCCCCAGCACTTAGGCTTAGGGAGCCCCAGGCCTGGGGCACCTCAGCCCTTAGGCTTTGGAAGCCCCAGGCATCAGGGCGCCTCAGCCCTTAGGCTTTGGGAGCCCCAGGCCTGGGGCGCCCCAGCCTTTAGGATTTGGGAGCCCCAGGCCTGGGGCGCCCCAGCCCTTAGGCTTAGGGAGCCTCAGGCCAGGGTCGCCCCAGCAATTAGGCTTAGGGAGCCCCTGGCCTGGGGCGCCCCAGCTCTTAGGCTTTGGGAACCCCAGTCCTGGGGCGTCCCAGTCTTAGACTTAGCGAGCCTCAGGCCTGTGTCGCCCCAGCCCTTAGGCTTAGGGAGCCCCAGGCCCGTCGCCCCAGCCCTTAGGCTTTGGGAGCCCCAAGCCTGGGGCGCCCCAACACTTAGACTTAGGGAGCCCCAGGACAGAGGCGCCCCAGCCTTTAGGCTTTGGGAGCTCCAGGCCTGGGGCGCCCCAGCACTTAGGCTTAGGGATCCCGAGGCCTGAGGGGCCCCAGCCCTTAGGCTTAGGGAGCCCCAGGCCTGGGGCACCCAATCCCTTAGGCTTTGGGAACCCCAGGGCTGGGGCAACCCAGCCCTTAGTCTTTGGGATCTCCTGGCCTGGGGCGCCGCAGCCCTTAAGCTTAGGGAGCCCCACCCTGGGGCGCCCCAGTCCTTAGGCTTCGGGTGCCCCAGGCCTGGGGCGCCGCAGCCCTTAGGCTTAGGGAGCCCCAGACTTGGGGCGCCCCAGCCCTGGGTCGCCCCAGCCTTTAGCCATAGGGAGCCCCAGGCCTGGGGCGCCCATCACTTAGGCATAGTTAGCCCTAGTCCTGGGGCGCCCCAGCCCTTAGGCTTTGGGAGACCCAGGCCTAGGGCGCCCCAGCCCTTAGTTTTAGGGAGCCCCAGGCCTGGGTCGCCCCAGCCCTTAGGCTTTGTGAGCCCCAAGCTTGGCGTGCCCCAGCCCTTAGGCTTTAGGAGCCCCAGGCCTGGAGAACCCCAGCCCTTGGGCTTAGAGTTCCCCAGGCCTGGGGACCCCAGCAATTAGGCTTAGGGAGTGCCAGGCCAGGGTCTCCCCGGCCCTTAGGCTTAGGGAGCCTCAGGTCTGGGGCGCCCCAGCCCTTAGTTTTTGGGAGCCCCTGGTCTGGGGCGCACCAGCCCTTGGGCTTTGGGAGCCCCTGGCCTGGGGCGACCCAGCCCTTAGGCTTTGGGAGCCCCAGGCCGGGGGCACCCAGCCCTTAGGCTTAGGGAGCCCCAGGCCAGGGTCGCCCAAGCATTAGGCTTAGAGAGCCCCAGATCGGGGGTGCCCCAGCAATTAGGCTTTGGGAGCCCAAGGCCTGGATCGCCCCAGCCCTTATGCTTAGAGAGCCCCAGACTTGGGGCACCCCAGCAATTAGGCTTAGGGAGCCCCAGGCCTGCTGCGCCCCAGCCCTTAGGATTAGGGATGACCAAGCCTGGGGCGCCCCAGCCCTTAGTCTTAGGGATCCCCAGGCCTGGGGCGCCGCAACCCTTAGTTTTAGGGAGACCCAGGCCTGGGTCGCCCCAGTCCTTAGGCTTTGGGAGCTCCAGGCCTGGGGCGCCCCAGCACTTAGGCTTAGGGATCCCGAGGCCTGAGGGGCCCCAGCCCTTAGGCTTAGGGAGCCCCAGGCCTGGGGCACCCAATCCCTTAGGCTTTGGGAACCCCAGGGCTGGGGCAACCCAGCCCTTATTCTTTGGGATCTCCTGGCCTGGGGCGCCGCAGCCCTTAAGCTTAGGGAGCCCCACCCTGGGGCGCCCCAGTCCTTAGGCTTCGGGTGCCCCAGGCCTGGGGCGCCGCAGCCCTTAGTCTTAGGGAGCCCCAGACTTGGGGCGCCCCAGCCCTGGGTCGCCCCAGCCTTTAGCCATAGGGAGCCCCAGGCCTGGGGCGCCCATCACTTAGGCATAGTTAGCCCTAGTCCTGGGGCGCCCCAGCCCTTAGGCTTTGGGAGACCCAGGCCTAGGGCGCCCCAGCCCTTAGTTTTAGGGAGCCCCAGGCCTGGGTCGCCCCAGCCCTTAGGCTTTGGGAGCCCCAAGCTTGGCGTGCCCCAGCCCTTAGGCTTTGGGAGCCCCAGGCCTGGAGAACCCCAGCCCTTGGTCTTAGAGTTCCCCAGGCCTGGGGCGCCCCAGCAATTAGGCTTAGGGAGTGCCAGGCCAGGGTCTCCCCGGCCCTTAGGCTTAGGGAGCCTCAGGTCTGGGGCGCCCCAGCCCTTAGTTTTTGGGAGCCCCTGATCTGGGGCGCACCAGCCCTTGGGCTTTGGGAGCCCCTGGCCTGGGGCGACCCAGCCCTTAGGCTTTGGGAGCCCCAGGCCGGGGGCACCCAGCCCTTAGGCTTAGGGAGCCCCAGGCCAGGGTCGCCCAAGCATTAGGCTTAGAGAGCCCCAGATCGGGGGTGCCCCAGCAATTAGGCTTTGGGAGCCCAAGGCCTGGATCGCCCCAGCCCTTATGCTTAGAGAGCCCCAGACTTGGGGCACCCCAGCAATTAGGCTTAGGGAGCCCCAGGCCTGCCGCGCCCCAGCCCTTAGGATTAGGGATGACCAAGCCTGGGGCGCCCCAGCCCTTAGGCTTAGGGATCCCCAGGCCTGGGGCGCCGCAACCCTTAGTTTTAGGGAGACCCAGGCCTGGGTCGCCCCAGTCCTTAGGCTTTGGGAGCCCCAAGCCTGGGGTGCCCCAGCCCTTAGGCTTTGGGAGCCCAGGCCTGGAGAACCCCAGCCCTTGGGCTTAGAGATCCCCAGGCCTGGGGCACCCCAGCAATTAGGCTTAGGGAGTGCCAGGCCAGGGTCTCCCCGGCCCTTAGGCTTAGGGAGCCCCAGGTCTGGGGCGCCCCAGCCCTTAGTTTTAGGGAGCCCCAGGCCTGGGTCGCCCCAGCCCTTAGGCTTTGGGAGCCCCAAGCCTGGGGTGCCCCAGCCCTTATTCTTGGGAGCCCCAGGCCTGGGTCGCCCAAGTCCTTAGATTTTGGGAGCCCGAGGCCGGGTCGCCCCAGCCCTTAGTCTTTGGGAGCCCAGACCTGGTGCGCCCCAGCCCTTAGGCTTTGGGAGCCCCAGGCCTGGGGCGCCTCAGCCCTTAGGCTTTGGGAGGCTCAGGCCTGGGACGCCCCTGACCATAGATTTTGGGAGCCCCAGGCCTGCGGTGCCCCAACCCTTAGGCTTTGGAACCCCAGGCCTGGGACGCCCCTGACCATAGATTTTGGGAGCCCCAGGCCTGCGGTGCCCCAACCCTTAGGCTTTGGAACCCCAGGCATGGGGCGCCCCAGCCCTTAAGCTTTGGGAAGCCCCGGCCTCTTGCACCCAGCCCTTAGACTTAGGGAGAACCAGGGCTGGGACGCCCCAGCCCTTATGCTTAGGGAGCCCCTGGCATGGGGCACCACAGCCCTTAGGTTTTGGGAGCCAGAGGCCGGGTCGCCCCAGACCTTAGTCTTAGGGAGCCCCAGGCCTGGTGCGCCGCCGCCCATAGGTTTTGGGAGCCCCAGGCCTGTGGCGCCCCACACTTAGGCTTAGGGAGCCCGAGGCCTGAGGCAACCCAGACCTTAGGCTTAGGGAGCCCCAGCACTGAGGCGCCCCGTTCCTTAGGCTTTGGGAGCCCCAGGCCTGGGGCGCCCCAGCCCTTAGTCTTTGAGAGCCCCAGGCTCGGGGCGCCCCATCCCTTAGGCTTTGGGACCCCAAGGCCTGGGGGGCCCCAGCCCTTAGGCTTAGGGAGCGCCAGGCCAGGGTGGCCCAAGCCCTTAGGCTTAGAGAGCCCCAGACATGGGGCCCCCCCAGCAATTAGGCTTAGGGTGCCCAAGGCCTGGGGCATCCCAGCCCTCAGTATTTGGTATGGCCAGACCTGGGGCGCCCCAGCCATTAGTCTTAGGGAGCCCCAGGCCTGGGTCGCCCCAGCCCTTAGGCTTTGGGAGCCCGAGGCCTGGGGCGCCGCAGCCCTTAGGCTTAGGGAGCCCCAGACCTGGGGCGGCACAGCCTTTAGCCTTAGGGAGCCCCAGGCCTGGGGCGCCCAGCCCTTATTCTTAGTTAGCCCCAGTTCTGGGCGCCCCAGCCCTTAGGCTTAGGGAGCCCCTGGCATGGGGCACCCCAGCCCTTAGGCTTAGGGAGCCCCAGGCCTGGGGCGCCCCAGCCCTTAGGTTTTGGGAGCCCCAGACCTGGGGCGCCCCAGCCCTTAGGCTTTGGGAGCGACAGTCCTGTGGCGCCCCAGGCCTTAGGCTTTGGAACCCCAGGCATGGGGCGCCCCAGCCCTTAGGCTTTGGGAGCCCCAGTCCTGAGGCGCCCCAGCCCTAAGGCTTAGGGAGCCCCTGGCATGGGGCTCCCCAGCCCTTAGGCTTAGGGAGGCCCAGGCCTGGGGCGCCCCAGCCCTTAGGCTTTGGCAGCGACAGGCCTGTGGCTCCCCAGGCCTTAGGTTTTGGAACCCCAGGCATGGGGCGCCCCAGCCCTTAGGCTTTGGGAGCCCCAGGCCTGGGTCGCCCCAGCCATAAGGCTTTGGGAGCCCCAGTACTGGGGCTCCCCAGCCCTTAGGCTTTGGGAGCGCCAGGCCTGGGGCGCCCCCACACTTAGGCTTAGGGAGCCCGAGGCCTGAGGCTCCCCAGACCTTAGGCTTGGGGAGCCCAGGCCTGAGGCGCCCCATTCCTTAGGCTTTGGGAGCCCCAGGCCTGGGGCGCCCCAGCCCTTAGGCTTTGGGAGCCCCAGGCTTGGGGCACCCCATCCCTTAGGCTTTTGGAGCCCCTGCTTGGGGGGCCCCAGCCCTTAGGCTTAGGGAGCGCCAGGCCAGGGTCGCCCCAGCCCTTAGGCTTAGAGAGCCCCAGACCTGGGGCCCCCCAGCAATTAGGCTTAGGGAGCCCAAGGCCTGGGGCATCCCAGCCCTCAGTATTTGGTATGGCCAGACCTGGGGCGCCCCAGCCATTAGTCTTAGGGAACCCCAGGCCTGTGGCGCCCCAGCCCTTAGGCTTTGGGAGCCCTAGGTCTGGGGCGCCCCAGCCCTAACGCTTAGGGAGCCACAGACTTGGGGCGCCCCAGGCCTTAGGCTTAGGGAGCCCCTGGCCTGGGTCTCCCCAGCCCTGAGGCTGGGGAGCCTCAGGCCTGGGTCGCCCTAGCCCTTAGATTTTGGGAGCCCGAGGCAGGGTCGCCCCAGCCCTTAGTCTTTGGGAGCCCCAGACCTGGTGCGCCCCAGCCCTTAGGCTTTGGGAGCCCCAGGCCTGGGGCGCCTAAGCCCTTAGGCTTTGGGAGGCCCAGGCCTGGGACGCCCCTGACCATAGATTTTGGGAGCCCCAGGCCTGCGGCGCCCCAACCCTTAGGCTTTGGAACCCCAGGCATGGGGGCGCCCCAGCCATTAAGCTTTGGGAGGCCCCGCCTCTTGCACCCAGCCCTTAGACTTAGGGAGAACCAGGCCTGAGACGCCCCAGCCCTTATGCTTAGGGAGCCCCAGTCCTGGGACGCCCCAGCCCTTAAGCTTAGGGAGCCCCAGGCCTGGGGCGCCCCAGCCCTTAGGATTAGGGAGCCCGAGGCCTGGGGCGCCCCAGCCCTTAGGCTTAGGGAGTCCCAGGCCTGGGTCGCGCCAGCCCTTAGGCTTTGGGAGCCCCAGGCCTGTGGCGCCCCAGCCATTAGGCTTTGAGAGCCCCAGGTCTGAAGCGCCCCAGCCCTTAGGCTTAGAGATCCCCAGACCTGGTGCGCCCTAGAAATTAGGCTTAGGGAGCCCCATGCCTGGTGCACCCCAGCAATTAGGCTTAGGGAGCACTAGGCCTGGGTCGCCCCAGCCCTTAGGTTTAGAGAGCCCCAGACATGCGCCGCCCCAGCAATTAGGCTTAGGGAGCCCCAGGCCTGAGACGCCCCAGCCCTTACGCTTTGGGAGCCCCAGGCCTGGGGCGCCGCAGCCCTTAGGCTTTGGGAGCCGGAGGCCTGGGGCACCACAGCCCTACGGCTTAGGGAGCCCCAGACCTGGGGCGCCACAACCTTTAGCCTTAGGGAGCCCCAGGCCTGGGGCGCCCAGCCCTTATTATTAGTTAGCCCCCTTCCTGGGGCGCCCCAGCCCTTATTAATAGTTAGCCCCAGGTCTAGGGCGCCCCAGCCCTTAGGCTTTGGGAACCCCAGTCCTGGGGCGCCCCAGTCTGAGATTTAGGGAGCCTAAGGTCTGTGTCGCCCCAGCCCTTAGGCTTAGGGAGCCCCAGGCCCGTCGCCCCAGCCCTTAGGCTTTGGGAGCCCCAAGCCTGGTACGCCCCAGCTCTTAGGCATAGGGATCCTGAGGCCTGAGGCGCCCCAGCCCTTAGGCTTAGGGAGCCCAAGGCCTGGGGCGCCCAATCCCTTAGGATTTGGGAGCCTCAGGCCTGGGACGCCCCAGCCCTTAGGCTTTGGGAACCCCAGGGCTGGGGCGACCCAGCCCTTAGTCTTTGGGATATCATGGCCTGGGGCGCCCCAGCCCTTAAGCTTAGGGAGCCCCATCCTGGGGCGCCCCAGCCCTTAGGCTTAGGGTGCCCCATGCCTGGGGCGCCACAGCCCTTAGGCTTAGGGAGCCCCAGACCTGGGGCGCCCCAGCCCTGGGTCGCCCCAGCCTTTAGCCATAGGGAGCCCCAGGCCTGGGCCGCCCATCCCTTAGGCTTAGTTAGCCCTAGTCCTGGGGCGCCCCAGCCCTTAGGCTTTGGGAGACCCAGGCCTAGGGCGCCCCAGCCCTTAGGCTTAGGAAGCCCCTGGCATGGGGCACCCCAGTCCTTAGGCTGTGGGAGCCCAAGGCCTGGGGCGCGCCAGCCCTTAGGCATTGGGAGCCCCTGGAATGGGGCACCCCATCCCTTAGGCTGTGGGAGCCCAAGTCCTGGGGCGCCCCAGCCCTTAGGCTTAGGGAGCCCAAGGCCTGGGGCGCCCCAGCGCTTAGGCTTTGGGAGCCCGAGGCCTGGGGCGTGCCAGCCCTTAGGCTTAAGTAGGCCCAGACCTGGGGCGCCCCAGCCCATAGGCTTTGGAACCCCAGGCCTGGGGCGCCCCAGCGTTAAGGCTTAGGGAGCCCCAGGCCTGGGGCGCCCCAGCCCTTAGGCTTTGGGAGCGCCAGGCCTGTGGCGTCCCAGCCCTTAGGATTTGGGAGCCCCAGGCCTGCGGCGTGCCAACCCTTAAACTTTTGGAGCCCCAGGCCTGGGGCGCCCCAGCCCTTACGCTTAGGGAGCACCAGGCCTGGGGTGGCCCAGCCATTAGGCTTTGGGAGACCCAGGCCAGGGACGCCCAAGCCCATAGGTTTTGGTAGTGCCAGGCCTGGGACGCCCCCACCATTTGGCGTACGGAGCCCCAGGCCTGGTGAGCCGCAGTTCTTGGACTTAGGGAGACCCAGGCCAGGGTCGCTTCTGCCCTTAGGCTTATTGAGCCCCAGACCTGGGGCGCCCCAGCAATTAGGTTTAGGGAGCCCCAGGCCTGGGTCGCCCCAACCCTTAGGCTTAGAAAGACCCAGAACTGGGTCGCCCCAGCAATTAGGCTTAGGGAGCCCCAGGCCTGGGGTGCCCCAGCCCTTAGGATTAGGGATGCCCAGGCCTGGGGCGCCCCAGCCCTTAGGCTTTGGGAACCCCAGCCCTGGGGCGCCCCAGCGCTTAGGCTTAGGGAACCCCAGGCCTGTGGCGCTCCAGCCCTTAGGCTTAAGGAGCCCCAAACCTGGGGCGCCCCAGCTCTGCGGCTTAGGGTGCCCCAAGCCTGGGTCGCCCCAGCCCTTAGACTTTGGGAGCCCCAGGCCTGGGGCGCCCCAGCCCTTAGGCTTTGGGAGCCCCAGGACAGGGAACCCCGCCCTTAGGCTTAGGGAGCCCCAGGCTAGGGTCTACCCAACCATTTGGCTTAGAGAGCCCCAGACCTGGGGCGCCCCAGCAATTAGGCTTAGGGATCCCGAGGCCTGAGGCGCCCCAGCCCTTAGGTTAGGGAGCCCCAGGCCTGGGGCGCCCAATCCCTTAGGATTTGGGAGCCCCAGGCCAGGGACGCCCCAGCCCTTAGGCTTTGGGAACCCCAGGGCTGGGGCGACCCAGCCCTTAGTCTTTGGGATCTCCTGGCCTGGGGCGCCCCAGCCCTTAAGCTTAGGGAGCCCCATCCTGGGGCGCCCCAGCCCTTAGGCTTAGGGTACCCCATGCCTGGGGCGCCACAGCCCTTAGGCTTAGGGAGCCCCAGACCTGGGGCGCCCCAGCCCTGGGTCGCCCCAGGCTTTAGCCATAGGGAGCCCCAGGCCTGGGGCGCCCATCCCTTAGGCTTAGTTAGCCCTAGTCCTGGGGTGCCCCAGCCCATAGGCTTTGGGAGACCCAGGCCTAGGGCGCCCCAGCCCTTAGGCTTAGGACGCCCCTGGCATGGGGCACCCCAGTCCTTAGGCTGTGGGTGCCTAAGGCCTGGGGCGCCCCAGCCCTTAGGCTTCGGGAGCCCCTGGCATGGGGCACCCCATCCCTTAGGCTGTGGGAGCCCAAGTCCTGGGGCGCCCCAGCCCTTAGGCTTCGGGAGCCCCAGACCTGGGGCGCCCCAGCTCTTTAGCTTGGGAGCCCCAGGCCTGGGGCGTCCCAGCCCTTGGGCTTTGGGAGCCCCAGGCCTGGGGCGCGCCATCCCTTAGGCTTAAGTAGCCCCAGACCTGGGGCGCCCCAGCCCATAGGCTTTGGAACCCCAGGCCTGGGGCGCCCCAGCGTTAAGGCTTAGGGAGCCCCAGGCCTGGGGCTCCCCAGCCCTTAGGCTTAGGGAGCGCCAGGCCTGTGGCGCCCCAGCCCTTAGGATTTGGGAGCCCCAGGCCTGCGGCGCGCCAACCCTTAAGCTTTTGGAGCCCCAGGCCTGGGGCGCCCCAGCCCTTAGGCTTAGGGAGCCCCAGGCCTGGGGTGGCCCAGCCATTAGGCTTTGGGAGCCCCAGGCCAGGGACGCCCAAGCCCATAGGTTTTGGGAGCGCCAGGCCTGGGACGCCCCCGCCATTCGGCGTAGGGAGCCCCAGGCCTGGTGAGCCGCAGTTCTTGGACTTAGGGAGACCCAGGCCAGGGTCGCTTCTGCCCTTAGGCTTATTGAGCCCCAGACCTGGGGCGCCCCAGCAATTAGGCTTAGGGAGCCCCAGGTCTGGGGTGCCCCAGCCCTTAGGATTAGGGATGCCCAGGCCT
This sequence comes from Tenrec ecaudatus, assembly GCF_050624435.1. Classification (NCBI taxonomy): domain Eukaryota; kingdom Metazoa; phylum Chordata; class Mammalia; order Afrosoricida; family Tenrecidae; genus Tenrec; species Tenrec ecaudatus. The sequence continues at coordinate 180,004 of NW_027458304.1, read as the reverse complement.
GGGGCGCCCCAGCCCTTAGGCTTAGGGAACCCCAGGCCTGTGGCGCTCTAGTCCTTAGGCTTAGGGAGACCCAGGCCTGTGACGCCTCAGTCCTTCGGCTTTGGGAGCCCCAGGACTGGGGCGCCCCAGCTCTTGGGCTTATAGAGCCCTAGGCCTGGGGCACCCCAGCACTTAGGCTTTGGGAGCCCAGGGCCTGGGACGCCCAAGCCCTTCGGCTTAGGGAGCTCCAAGCCTGGGGCGCCCCCACACTTAGGCTTAGGGAGCCCCTGGTCTGGGGCGCCCAAACCCTTAGACTTAGAGAACCCCAGGCCTGAGGCGCCCCAGCCCTTAGGCTTAGATAGTCCCAGACCTGGGTCGCCCCAACCCTTAGGCTTAGGGATCCCCAGGCCTGGGGCGCCCCAACCCTTAGCCTTAGGGAGCCAGAGGCCTGGGGCACCCAGCCCTTAGGCTTTGGGAGACCCAGGCTTGGATCGCCCCAGCTATTACTCTTCGGCGCCCCTGAACTTGGGTGCCCCTGCCCTTAGGCTTAGGGAGCCCCAGGCCTGGGGCTCCCCAGCCCTTAGACATAAGAAGCCCAAGGCCTGGGATGCCCCAGCCCTTAGGCTTTGATAGACCCAGGTCTTGGGAGCCCTAGCCCTTAGGCTTAGTTAGCCCCACGCCTGGGTTGCCCTAGCCCTTAGACTTTGGGAGGCCGAGGTCGGGTCACCACAGCCCTTAGTCTTTGGGAGCCCTGACTTGGGGCGCCCCAGCCCTTAGACTTTGGGAGCTCCAGGCCTGGTGCGCCTCAGCGCTTAGGCTTTGGGAGCCCCAGGCCTGGGTCGCCCCAACCCTTAGGCTTAGAAAGACCCAGAACTGGGTCGCTCCAGCAATTAGGCTTAGGGAGCCCCAGGCCTGGGGTGCCCCAGCCCTTAGGATTAGGGATGCCCAGGCCTGGGGCGCCCCAGCCATTAGGCTTTGGGAACCCCAGCCCTGGGGCGCCCCAGCGCTTAGGCTTAGGGAACCCCAGGCCTGTGGCGCTCCAGCCCTTAGGCTTAGGGAGACCCAGGCCTGGGTCTCCCCAGCCCTTAGGTTTTGGGAGCCCCAGGCCTGGGGTGCCCCCACCCTTAGGCTTAAGGAGCCCCAAGCCTGGGGCGCCCCAGCTCTGCGGCTTAGGGTGCCCCAGGCCTGGGTCGCCCCAGCCCTTAGACTTTGGGAGCCCCAGGCCTGGGGCGCCCCAGCCCTTAGGCTTTGGGAGCCCCAGGACAGGTAACCCCACCCTTAGGCTTAGGGAGCCCCAGGCTAGGGTCTACCCAACCATTTGGCTTATAGAGCTCCAGACCTGGGGCGCCCCAGCAATTAGGCTTAGGGAGCCCCATGACTGGGGCGCCCCAGCCCTTAGGATTAGGGATGCCCAGGCCTGGGCGCCCCAGCCCTTTCCTTTGGGAACCCCAGTCCTGGGGCGCCCCATTCCTTAGGCTTAGGGAGCCCCAGGCCTGTGTCGCCCCAGCCCTTAGGCTTTGGGAGCCCTAGCCTGGGGCGCCCCAGCCCTTAAGCTTAGGGAGCCCTAGGCCTGAGGCGCCCCAGCCTTTAGGCTTTGGGAGCTCCAGGCCTGGGGCGACCCAGCACTTAGGCTTAGGGAGCCCCAGCCTGAGGCGCCCCAGCCTTTAGGCTTTGGGAGCCCCAGACCTGGGGCGCCCCAGCTCTTAGGCTTTGGGAGCCCCAGGCCGGGGGCGCCCCAGTCCTTGGGCTTAGGGAGCCCCAGGCCAGGGTCGCCCAAGCCCTTAGGCTTAGAGAGCCCCAGACCTGGGGTGCTCCAGCAATTAGGCTTAGGGAGCCCCAGGCCTGGGTCGCCCCAGGCCTTAGTCTTTGGGAGTCCCTAGCCTGGGGCGCCCCAGCCCTTAGGCTTTGGGAGCCCCAGACCTGGGGCGCCCCAGCCCTTAGGCTTAGAGATCCCCAGACCTGGGGCGCCCCAGCAATTAGGCTTAGGGAGCGCCAGGCCAGGGTCGCCCCGGCCCTTAGGCTTAGGGAGCCCCAGGCCTGGGGCGCCCCAGCATTTAGGCTTAGGGAGCCCCAGGCCAGGTTAGCCCCAGCTCTTAGACTTTGGGAGCCCCAGGCCTGGGGCGCCCCACCCTTGGCCTTAGGGAGCTCCAGGCCTGGGACGCCCCAGCCCTTAGGCTTTGATAGACCCAGGTATTGGGAGCCCTAGCCCTTAGGCTTAGTTAGCCCCACGCCTGCGTTGCCCTAGCCCTTAGACTTTGGGAGGCCGAGGTCGGGTCACCACAGCCCTTAGTCTTTGGGAGCCCTGACCTGGGGCGCCCCAGCCCTTAGACTTTGGGAGCTCCAGGCCTGGTGCGCCTCAGCGCTTAGGCTTTGGGAGCCCCAGGCCTGGGTCGCCCCAACCCTTAGGCTTAGAAAGACCCAGAACTGGGTCGCCCCAGCAATTAGGCTTAGGGAGCCCCAGGCCTGGGGTGACCCAGCCCTTAGGATTAGGGATGCCCAGGCCTGGGGCGCCCCAGCCATTAGGCTTTGGGAACCCCAGCCCTGGGGCGCCCCAGCGCTTAGGCTTAGGGAACCCCAGGCGTGTGGCGCTCCAGCCCTTAGGCTTAGGGAGACCCAGGCCTGGGTCTCCCCAGCCCTTAGGTTTTGGGAGCCCCAGGCCTGGGGTGCCCCCACCCTTAGGCTTAAGGAGCCCCAAGCCTGGGGCGCCCCAGCTCTGCGGCTTAGGGTGCCCCAGGCCTGGGTCGCCCCAGCCCTTAGACTTTGGGAGCCCCAGGCCTGGGGCGCCCCAGCCCTTAGGCTTTGGGAGCCCCAGGACAGGTAACCCCACCCTTAGGCTTAGGGAGCCCCAGGCTAGGGTCTACCCAACCATTTAGCTTAGAGAGCCCCAGACCTGGGGCGCCCCAGCAATTAGGCTTAGGGAGCCCCATGACTGGGGCGCCCCAGCCCTTAGGATTAGGGATGCCCAGGCCTGGGCGCCCCAGCCCTTTGCTTTGGGAACCCCAGTTCTGGGGCGCCCCATTCCTTAGGCTTAGGGAGCCCCAGGCCTGTGTCGCCCCAGCCCTTAGGCTTAGGGAGCCCCAGGCCCGTCGCCCCAGCCCTTTGGCTTTGGGAGCCCCAAGCCTGGGGCGCCCCAGCCCTTAAGCTTAGGGAGCCCTAGGCCTGAGGCGCCCCAGCCTTTAGGCTTTGGGAGCTCCAGGCCTGGGGCGACCCAGCACTTAGGCTTAGGGAGCCCCAGCCTGAGGCGCCCCAGCCTTTAGGCTTTGGGAGCCCCTGGCCTGGGGCGCCCCAGTCCTTAGGCTTTGGGAGCCCCAGGCCGGGGGCGCCCCAGTCCTTGGGCTTAGGGAGCCCCAGGCCAGGGTCGCCCAAGCCCTTAGGCTTAGAGAGCCCCAGACCTGGGGTGCTCCAGCAATTAGGCTTAGGGAGCCCCAGGCCTGGGTCACCCCAGGCCTTAGTCTTTGGGAGTCCCTAGCCTGGGGCGCCCCAGCCCTTAGGCTTTGGGAGCCCCAGACCTGGGGCGCCCCAGCCCTTAGGCTTAGAGATCCCCAGACCTGGGGCGCCCCAGCAATTAGGCTTAGGGAGCGCCAGGCCAGGGTCGCCCCGGCCCTTAGGCTTAGGGAGCCCCAGGCCTGGGGCGCCACAGCATTTAGGCTTAGGGAGCCCCAGGCCAGGTTAGCCCCAGCTCTTAGACTTTGGGAGCCCCAGGCCTGGGGCGCCCCACCCTTGGCCTTAGGGAGCTCCACGCCTGGGACGCCTCAGTCCTTCGGCTTTGGGAGCCCCAGGACTGGGGCGCCCCAGCTCTTGGGCTTATAGAGCCCTAGGCCTGGGGCACCCCAGCACTTAGGCTTTGGGAGCCCAGGGCCTGGGACGCCCAAGCCCTTCGGCTTAGGGAGCTCCAAGCCTGGGGCGCCCCCACACTTAGGCTTAGGGAGCCCCTGGTCTGGGGCGCCCAAACCCTTAGGCTTAGAGAGCCCCAGGCCTGAGGCGCCCCAGCCCTTAGGCTTAGATAGCCCCAGACCTGGGTCGCCCCAACCCTTAGGCTTAGGGATCCCCAGGCCTGGGGCGCCCCAGCCCTTAGGCTTACGGAGTCCCAGGCCTGGTGATCCCCAGCTCTTAGACTTTGGGAACCCAAGGCCTGGGACGCCCAGCCCTTAGGCTTTGGGAGACCCAGGCCTGGGGCTCCCCAGCCCTTAGGCTTTGGGTGCGCCAGGTCTAGGGTGCCCCAGCCCTTAGGCTTAGGGATCCCCAGGCCTGGTGATCCCCAGCTCTTAGACTTAGGGAGCCCCTGTCCTGGGGCTCCCCAGCCCTTAGGATTTGGGAGCCCCAGGCCTGGGGTGCCCCAACCCTTAGCCTTAGGGACCCACAGGCCTGGGGCACCCAGCCCTTAGGCTTTGGGAGACCCAGGCTTGGATCGCCCCAGCTCTTAGTCTTGGGCGCCCCTGAACTTGGGTGCCCCTGCCCTTAGGCTTAGGGAGCCCCAGATCTGGGGCTCCCCAGCCCTTAGACATAAGAAGCCCAAGGCCTGGGACGCCCCAGCCCTTAGGCTTTGATAGACCCAGGTCTTGGGAGCCCCAGCCCTTAGGCTTAGTTAGCCCCAGGCCTGGGTTGCCCTAGCCCTTAGACTTTGGGAGGCCGAGGTCGGGTCACCCCAGCCCTTAGTCTTTGGGAGCCCCGACCTGGGGCGCCCCAGCCCTTAGACTTTGGGAGCTCCAGGCCTGGTGCGCCTCAACGCTTAGGCTTTGGGAGCCCCAGGCCTGGGACACACCAGCCCATCGGTTTTGGGAGCCCCAGGCCTGCGGCGCCCCAGCCCTTAGGCTTTGGAACACCAGGCATGGGGCGCCCCAGCCCTTAGGCTTTGGGAGCTCTGGGTCTGGGGCACTCCAGCCCTTAACCTTAGGGAGCCCTAGGCCTCGGCGCCTCAACCCTTAGGCTTAGGGTGCCCCAGGCCTGGGACGCCTCAGCGCTTGGGCTTTTGGAGCCCCTGGCCTGGGGCGCCCCAGCCCTTGGGCTTTAGGAGCCCCTGGCCTAGGGGGACCCAGCAATTAGGCTTTGGGAGACCCAGGCTGGGGGCACCCCAGCCCTTAGCCTTAGGGAGCCCCAGGCCAGGGTCGCCCAAGCCTTAGGCTTAGAGAGCCCCAGACCGGGGGTGCCCCAGCAATTAGGCTTTGGGAGCCCCAGGCCTGGGTCGCCCCAGCCCTTAGGCTTAGAGAGCCCCAGACATGGGGCACCCCAGCAATTAGGCTTAGGGAGCCCCAGGCCTGGGGCGCACCAGCCCTTAGGATTAGGGATGCCCAGACCTGGGGCGCCCCAGCACTTAGGCTTAGGGATCCCCAGGCCTGGGGCGCCCCAGCCCTTAGTTTTAGGGAGCCCCAGACCCTGGTCGCCCCAGCCCTTAGGCTTTGGGAGCCCCAAGCCTGGGGTGCCCCAGCCCTTAGGCTTTGGGAGCTCCAGGCCTGGAGAACCCCAGCCCTTTGGCTTAGAGATCCCCAGTCCTGGGGCGCCCCAGCAATTAGGCTTAGGGAGTGCCAGGCCAGGGTCTCCCCGGCCCTTAGGCTTACGGAGCCCCAGGTCTGGGGCGCCCCAGCCCTTAGTTTTAGGGAGCCCCAGGCCTGGGTCGCCCCAGCCCTTAGGCTTTGGGAGCCCCAAGCATGGGATGCCCCAGCCCTTAGGCTTCGGGAGCCCCAGGCCTGGAGAACCCCAGCCCTTAGGCTTAGAGATCCCCAGACCTGGGGCGCCCCAGCAATTAGGCTTAGGGAGCGCCAGGCCAGGGTCTCGCGGGCCATTAGGCTTAGGGAGCCCCAGGTCTAGGGCACCCCAATCCTTAGGCTTAGGGAGCCCAAGGCCTGGTGAGCCCCAGTTCTTAGACTTTGGGAGCCCCAGCCTGGGGCGCCTAGCCCTTAGGCTTTGGGAGCCCCAGGCTTGGGGCACTCCAGCCCTCAGTATTTTGTATGCCCAGACCTGGGGCACTCCAGCCATTAGGTTTAGGGAGCCCCAGACCTGGGTTGCCCCAGCCCTTAGGCTTAGGGATACCCAGGCCTGGGGCACCCCAGCCCTTAGGTTCAGGGAGCCAGGCCTGGTGAGCCCCAGCTCTTAGACTTTGGGAGCCCCAGGTCTGGGGCGCCCAGCCCTTAGGCTTTGGGAGACCCAGGCCTTGGGCGCCCCAGCCCTTAGGCTTTGGGAGCCCCAGGCCTGGTGATCCCCAGCTCTTAGACTTAGGGAGCCCATGGCCTGGGGCGCCCCAGCCCTTAGGCTTTGGGAGCCCCAGGCCTGGGGCGCCACAAACCTTAGTCTTAGGGAGCCACAGGCCTGGGGCACCCAGCCCTTAGGCTTTGGGAGACCCAGGCTTGGGTCGCACCAGCTCTTAGTCTTTGGGAGACCCTGGCCTTGGGCGCCCCAGCCCTTAGGCTTTGGGAGCCCCAGGCCTGGGGCTCCCCAGCCTTTAGACTTAAGAAGCCCAAGGATTGGGACGCCCCAGCCCTTAGTCTTTGGGAGCCCCAGACCTGGGGCGCACCAGCCCTTAGTCTTTGGGAGCCCCAAGCCTGGGGTGCCTCAGCCCTTAGGCTTTGGGAGCCCCAGGCCTGCGGTGCCCCAGCCCTTAGGCTTTGATAGCCCCAGGTCTGGGGCGCCCCAGCCCTTAGGCTTAGTTAGCCCCAGGCCTCGTTCGCCCTAGCCCTAATACTTTGGGAGCCCTGGCCGGGTCACCCCAGCCCTTAGTCTTTGGGAGCCCCAGACCTGGGGCTCACAAGCCCTTAGGCTTTGGGAGCCCCAGGCCTGGGGCGCCTCAGCCCTTAGGCTTTGGGTGCCCCAGGCCTGCGGCGCCCCAGCCTTTAGGCTTTGTAACCCCAGGCATGGGGCGCTCCAGCCCTTAGGCTTTGGGAGGCCCAGGCCTGGGGCGCCCCAGCCCTTAGGCTTTGGGAGCCCCAGGATTGTGGCGCCCCAGCTCTTAGGCTTTGGGAGGCCCAAGCCTGGGGCGACCCAGCCCTTAGATTTAGGGAGCCCCAGGCCTGGGGCGCCGCAGCCCTTAGGCTTTGGGAGCCCGAGGCCTGGGGCACCGCAGCCCTTAGGCTTAGGGAGCCCCAGACCTGGGGCGCCACAGCCTTTAGACTTAGGGAGCCCCAGGCCTACGGCGCCCCAGCCCTTAGGCCTTGGGAGCACCAGGACTGGGACACCCCAGCCCATAGGTTTTGGGAGCCCCAGGCCTGGGGCGCGCCAGCCCTTAGGCTTAAGTAGCCCCAGACCTGGGGCACCCCAGCTCTTAGGCTTTGGAACCCCAGACCTGGGGCCCCCCAGCCTTAAGACTTAGGGAGCCCCAGGCCTGGGGCGCCCCAACCCTTAGGCTTAGGGAGCCCCAGTCCTGGGGCGCCCCAGCCCTTAGGCTTTGGGAGCGCCAGGCCTGTGGCGCTGCAGCCCTTAGGCTTTGGGAGCCCCAGGCAAGGGACGCCCAAGCCCATAGGTTTTGGGAGCGCCAGGCCTGGAGTGCCCCCACCATTAGGCGTAGTGAGCCCCAGTCCTCGTGAGCCCCAACTCTTAGACTTAGGGAGCCCCAGGCCAGGGTCGCCCCAGCTCTTAGGCTTAGGGAGTCCAAGGCCTGGGGTGCCCCATCCCTTAAGCTTGGGATCCCCAGGCCTGGGGCGCCCCAGCCCTTAGGCTTTGGGAGCCCAAGGCCTGGGGCGCCCCAGCCCTTAGGCTTTGGGAGCCCCAGGCCTACGGCGCCCCAGCCCTTAGGCTTTGGGAGCACCAGGACTGGGACACCCCAGCCCCTGGGTTTTGAGAGCCCCAGGGCTGGGGCGCGCTAGCCATTAGGCTTAAGTAGCCCCAGACCTGGGGCACCCCAGCTCTTAGGCTTTGGAACACCAGACCTGGGGCCCCCCAGCCTTAAGACTTACGGAGCCCCAATCCTGGGGCGCCCCAACCCTTAGGCTTAGGGAGCCCCAGGCCTGGGGCGCCCCAGCCCTTAGGCTTTGGGAGCGCCAGGCCTGTTGCGCCGCAGCCCTTAGGCTTTGGGAGCCCCAGGCAAGGGACGCCCAAGCCCATAGGTTTTGGGAGCGCCAGGCCTGGGGTGCCCCCGCCATTAGGCGTAGTGAGCACCAGGCCTGGTGAGCCCCAACTCTTAGACTTAGGGAACCCCAGGCCAGCGTCGCCCCAGCTCTTAGGCTTATTGAGCCCCAGACCTGGGGCGCCCCAGCAATTAGGCTTAGGGAGCCCCAGGCCTGTGGCGCTCCAGCCCTTAGGTTTAGGGAGCCCCAGGCCTGGGTTGCCCCAACCCTTGGGCTTTGGGAGCCCCAGGCCTGGGGTGCCCCAACCCTTAGGCTTAGGGAGCCCCAGGCCTGGGGCACCCCAGCTCTGCGGCTTAGGTTGCCCCAGGCCTGGGTTGCCCCAGCCCGAAAACTTTGGGAGCCCCAGGTCTGGGGTGCCCCAGCCCTTAGGCTTTTGGAGCCCCAGGCCAGGGCGCCCCTGCCCTAAGGCGTAGGGAGTCCCAGGCCTGGTGAGCCATAGCTCTTTGACTTAGGTAGCCCCTGGCACCGGGTGCCCAAGCACTTAGGCTTAGGGAGCCCCATGCCTGGGTCGCCCCAGCACTTAGGCTTATGGAGCCCCAGGCCTGGGGCGCCTCAGCCCTTAGGCTTTGGGAGCCCCAGGCATCAGGCGCCTCAGCCCTTAGGATTTGGGAGCCCCAGGCCTGGGGCGCCCCAGCAATTAAGCTTAGGGGGCCCCTGGCCTGGGGTGCCCCAGCCCTTAGGCTTTGGGAACCCCAGTCCTGGGGTGCCCCAGTCTTAGACTTAGGGAGCCCCAGGCCAGTCGCCCCAGCCCTTAGGCTTTGGGAGCCCCAAGCCTGGGGCTCCCCAACCCTTAGGCTTAGGGAGCCCCAGGATTGAGGCGCCCCAGCCTTTAGGCTTTGGTTGCTCCAGGCCTGGGGCGCCCCAGCACTTAGGCTTAGGGATCCCGAGGCCTGAGGCACCCCAGCCCTTAGGCTTAGGGAACCCCAGGCCTGGGGCGCCCAATCCCTTAGGCTTTGGGAACCCCAGGGCTGGGGCGACCCAGCCGTTAGTCTTTGGGATCTCCTGGACTGGGGCGCCCCAGCCCTTAAGCTTAGGGAGCCCCATCCTGGTGCGCAACAGCCCTTAGGCTTCGGTTGCCCCAGGGCTGGGGCGCCGCAGCCCTTAGGCTTAGGGAGCCCCAGACGTGGGGCGCCCCAGCCGTGGGTCGCCCCAGCCTTTAGCCATAGGGAGCCCCAGGCCTGGGGCGCAAATCACTTAGGCTTAGTTAGCCCTAGTCCTGGGGCGCCCTAGCCCTTAAGATTTGGGAGACCCAGGCCTAAGGCGCCCCAGCCCTTAGTTTTAGGGAGCCCCAGGCCTGGGTTGCCCCAGCCCTTAGGCTTTGGGAGCCCCAAGCCTGGGGTGCCCCAGCCCTTAGGCTTTGGGAGCCCCAGGCCTGGAGAACCCCAGCCCTTGGGTTTAGAGATCCCCAGGCCTGGGGCCCCACATCAATTAGGCTTAGGGAGTGCCAGGCCAGGGTCTCCCCGGCCCTTAGGCTTAGGGAGTCCCAGGTCTGGGGCGCCCCAGCCCTTTGTTTTAGGGAGCCCCAGGCCTGGGTCGCCCCAGCCCTTAGACTTTGGGAGCCCCAAGCCTGGGGTGCCCCAGCCCTTAGGCTTCGGGAGCCCCAGGCCTGAAGAACCCTAGCCCTTAGGCTTAGAGATCCCCAGACCTGGGCGCCCCAGCAATTAGGCTTAGGGAGCGCCAGGCCAAGTTCTCGCCGGCCCTTAGGCTTAGGGAGCCCCAGGTCTGGGGCGCCCCAATCCTTAGGCTTAGGGAGCCCAAGGACTGGTGAGCCCCAGTTCTTAGACTTTGGGAGCCCCAGCCTGTGGCGCCCCAGCCCTTAGGATTTGGGAGCCCCAGGCCTGGGGCGCCCCAGCCCTTAGGCTTAGGGAGCCTCAGGCCAGGGTCGCCCCAGCAATTAGGCTTAGGGAGCCCCTGGCCTGGGGCGCCCCAGCCCTTAGGCTTTGGGAACCCCAGTAGTGGGGCGCCCCAGCCCTTAGGCTTAGGGAGCCCCAGGCCCGATGCCCCAGCCCTTAGGCTTTGGGAGCCCCAAGCCTGGGGCGCCCCAACCCTTAGGCTTAGGGAGCCCCAGGACTGAGGCGCCCCAGCCTTTAGGCTTTGGGAGCTCCAGGCCTGGGGCGCCCCAGTACTTAGGCTTAGGGATCCCGAGGCCTGAGGCGCCCCAGCCCTTAGGCTTAGGGAGCCCCAGGCCTGGGGCGCCCAATCCCTTAGGCTTTGGGAACCCCAGGGCTGGGGCGACCCAGCCCTTAGTCTTTGGGATCTGCTGGCCTGGGGCGCCCCAGCCCTTAAGCTTATGGAGCCCCATCCTGGGGCGCCCGAGCCCTTAGGCTTCGGGTGCCCCAGGCCTGGGGCGCCGCAGCCCTTAGGCTTAGGGAGCCCCAGACGTGGGGCACCCCAGCCGTGGGTCGCCCCAGCCTTTAGCCATAGGGAGCCCCAGGCCTGGGGCGCCCATCACTTAGGCTTAGTTAGCCCTAGTCTTGCGGCGCCCCAGCCCTTAGGCTTTGGGAGACCCAGGCCTAGGGCGCCCCAGCCCTTAGGCTTAGGGAGCCTCAGGCCTGGGGCGCCCCAGCCCTAAGGCTTAGGGAGCCCCTGGCATGGGGCACCCCAGCCCTTAGGCTGTGGGAGCCCAAGGCCTGGGGCGCCCCAGCCCTTAGGCTTTGGGCGCCCAAGGCCTGGGGCACCCCAGCCCTTAGGCTTTGGGAGCCCCAGACATGGGGCGCCCCAGCCCTTAGGCTTAGGGAGCCCCAGTCTTGGGGCGCCCCACCTCTTAAGCTTGGGAACCCCAGCCCTGGGGGGCCACAGCCCTTAGGTTTTGGGAGCCCCTGGCATGGGGCACCCCAGCCCTTAGGCTGTGGGAGCCCAAGGCCTGGGTCGCCCCAGCCCTTAGGCTTACGGAGCCCCAAGCCTGGGGCGCTCCAGCTCTTAAGCTAGGGAGCCCCAGGCCTGGGGCGCCCCAGTCCTTAGGCTTTGAGAGCCCAAGGCCTGGGGCACCCCAGCGATTAGGCTTTGGGAGCCCCAGACCTAGGGCGCGCCAGCCCTTAGGCTTAAGTAGCCCCAGACCTGGGGCGCCCCAGCCCTTAGGCTTTGGAACCCCAGGCCTGTGGCGCTCCAGCCCTTAGGCTTTGGGAGCCCCAGGCCTGGGGCGCCCCCACACTTATGCTTAGGGAGCCCCAGGCCTGGGGCGCCCCAGCTCTGCGGCTTAGGGTGCCCCAGGCCTGGGGCGCCCCAGCCCTTAGACTTTGGGAGCCCCAGGCCTGGGGCGCCCCAGCCCTTAGGCTTTAGGAGCCCCAGGACAGGGAACCCCGCCCTTAGGCTTAGGGAGCCCCAGGCCAGGGTCTACCCAACCATTAGGCTTAGAGAGCCCCAGACCTGGGGCGACCCAGCAATTAGGCTTAGGGAGCCCCATGCCTGGGGCGCCCCAGCCCTTAGGATTAGGGATGCCCAGGCCTGGGGTGCCCCAGCCCTTAGGCTTTGGGAACCCTAGTCCTGGGGCGCCCCAGTCCTTAGGCTTAGGGAGCCCCAGGCCTGTGTCGCCCCAGCCCTTAGGCTTAGGGAGCCCCAGGCCCGTCGCCCCAGCCCTTTGGCTTTGGGAGCCGCAACCCTGGGGCGCCCCAGCCCTTAGGCTTAGGGAGCCCCAGGCCTGAGGCGCCCCAGCCCTTAGGCTTTGGGAGGCCCAGGCCGGGGGCGCCCCAGTCCTTAGGCTTAGGGAGCACCAGGCCAGGGTCGCCCAAGCCCTTAGGCTTAGAGAGCCCCAGACCTGGGGTGCCCCAGCAATTAGGCTTAGGGAGCCCCAGGCCTGGGTCGCCCCAGCACTTAGGCTGAGAAAACCCCAGATTGGGGCACCCCAGCAATTAGGCTTAGGGAGCCCCAGGCCTGGGGCGCCCCAGCCCTTAGGATTACGGATGCCCAGGCCTGGGATGCCCCAGCCCTTAGGCATTGGGAACCCCAGTGCTGGGGCGCCCCAGCCCTTAATTTTAGGGAGCCCAAGCCTGGGTCGTCCCAGCCCTTAGTCTTTGGGAGTCCCTAGCCTGGGGCGTCCCAGCCCTTAGGCTTTGGGAGCCCCAGACCTGGGGCGCCCCAGCCCTTAGGCTTAGAGATCCCCAGACCTGGGGCGCCCCAGCAATTAGGCTTAGGGAGCGCCAGGCCAGGGTCGCCCCGGCCCTTAGGCTTAGCGAGCCCCAGGCCTGGGGCGCACCAGCTTTTAGGCTTAGGGAGCCCCAGGCCAGGTTAGCCCCAGCTCGTAGACTTAGGGAGCCCCAGTCCTGGGGCGCCCCACCCTTGGCCTTAGGGAGCCCCAGGCCTGGGACGCCTCAGTCCTTCGGTTTGGGAGCACCAGTACTGGGGCGCCCCAGCTCTTGGGCTTATAAAGCCCTAGGCCTGGGGCACCCCAGCACTTAGGCTTTGGGAGCCCAGGGCCTGGGACGCCCCAACCCTTCGGCTTAGGGAGCTCCAAGCCTGGGGCGCCCCCATACTTAGGCTTAGGGAGCCCCTGGTCTGGGGCGCCGAAACCCTTAGGCTTACAGAGCCCCAGGCCTGAGGTGCCCCAGCCCTTAGGCTTAGATAGCCCCAGTCCTGGGTCGTCCCAGCCCTTAGGCTTAGGGATCCCCAGGCCTGGGGCGCCCCAGCCCTTAGGCTTAGGGAGCCCCAGGCCTGGTGATCGCCAGCTCTTAGACTTTGGGAACCCCAGGCCTGGGGCGCCCAGCCCTTAAGCTTTGGGAGACCCAGGCCTGGGGCTCCCCAGCCCTTAGGCTTAGGGATCCCCAGCCTGGTGATCCCCAGCTTTAGATTTACGGAGCCCCAGACCTGGGGCGCCCCAGCCATTAGGCTTAGGGCGCCCTAGGCCTGGGTCGCCCCAGCCCTTAAGCTTAGGGAGCCCCAAGCCTGGGGCGCCACAGCCCTTAGGCTTTGGGAGACCCAGGCCTGGGTCGCCCCAGCCCTTAGGCTTTGGGTGCGCCAGGTCTAGGGTGCCCCAGCCCTTAGGCTTGGGAGTCCCAGGCCTGGTGATCCCCAGCTCTTAGCCTTAGGGAGCCCCTGGCCTGGGGCTCCCCAGCCCTTAGGTTTTGGGTGCCCCAGGCCTGGGGCGCCCCAACCCTTAGCCTTAGGGAGCTACAGGCCTGGGGAAGCCAGCCCTTAGGCTTTGGGAGACCCAGGATTGGGTCGCCCCAGCCCTTAGTCTTGGGCTCCCCGGGCCTTGGGTAACTTAGATAATCCAAGTGCCAGCTAGTTAACCTACATAGTGCAAGCGCCGGCTAGTTAACCTAGATCGTCCAAGTGTCTGCTAGTTAACCTACATAATCCAAATGCCCGTTAGCTAACCTAGATAGTCCAAGGGCCCGCTAGTTGACCTATATAGTCCAAGTGCCCGCTAGGTAACCTAGATAGTTCTAGTGCCCGCTAGTTAACCTACATAGTCAAAGTGCCCGCTAGGTAACCTAGATAGTAAAAGTGCCCTTTTGGTAACCTAGATAGTCCAAGTGCCCGCTAGGTAACCTACATTGTCCAAGTTCCCGCAAGGTAACCTAGATAGTCCAAGTGCCCGTTACCTAACCTAGATAGTCCAAGTGCCCGCTAGGGAACCCACATAGACGAAGTGCCCGCTAGGGAATTTACATAGTCCAAGGGCCGCTAGGGAACCTACATAGTCCAAGTGCCCATTCGTTAACCTAGAAGTCCAAGTGCCCGCTATGTAACCTAGACAGTCCAAGTGCCGGCTAGGTTACCTGCAGAGTCCAAGTGCCCGTTCGTTAACCTAGATAGTCCAAGTGCCCGCTAGGGAACCTATATAGTCCAAGTGCTATCTAGGTAACCTAGATAGTCCAAGGGCCCGCTAGTTGACCTACATAGTCCAAGGGCTCGCTTGTTAACTTTGATAGTCCAAGTGCCCGCCTGTTAACCTAGATCGTCCAAGTGCCCGCTAGTTAACCTAGATCATCCAAGTGCCGGCTAGTTAATCTACATAATCCAAAGGCCCATTTGTTAACCTAGATCGTCCAAGTGTCCTCTAGTTAACCTACATAGTCCAAGTGCCCGCTAGGTAACCTACATAGTCCAAGTGGCCGCAAGGTAACCTATATAGTCCAAATACCCGCTAGAGAACCTACATAATCCAAGTTCCCGCTAGGTAACCTAGATAGTCCAAGTGCACGCTAGTTATCCTAGATAGTCCAAGTGCCCGCCTGTTAACCTAGATCGTCCTAGTGCCCGCTAGTTAACCTAGATCATCCAAGTGCCGGCTAGTTAATCTACATAGTTCAAGGGCCCACTTGTTAACCTAGATCGTCCAAGTGTCCTCTAGTTAACCTACATAGTTCAAGTGTCCGCTAGGTAACCTAGACAGTCCAAGTGACCACTAGGTTACCTACATAGTCCAAGTGCCCGCTAGGGAACCTACATAGTCCAAGTGCCCGCTAGGTAACCTAGATAGTCAAAGTGCACGCTAGTTAACCTACATAATCCAAGTGCCTGCTGGGTAAACTACATAGTCCAAGTGCCCACTAGGTAACCTAGACAGTGCAATTGCCCGCTAGTTAACCTAGACAGTCCAAGTACCCGCTAGGGAACCTACATAGTCCAAGTGCTCGCTAAGCAACCTACATAGTCCAAGTGCCCGTTAGTTAACCTAGATAGTCAAAGTGCCTACTAGGTAACCTAAATAGTGCAAGTGCCCGCTAGGTAACCTACATAGTCCAAGTGCGCGCTAGGTAACCTAGATAGTCCAATTGCCCGTTAGCTAACCTAGATAGTCAAAGTGTCCGCTAGTTAACCTACATAGTCCAAGTGCCCGTTCGTTAACCTAGATAGTCAAAGTGCCGGCTAGGTAACCTAGACAGTCCAAGTGCCCGCTAGGTTACCTACATAGTCCATGTGCACATTCATTAACCTAGATAGTCCAAGTGTCCGCTGGTAACCTACATAGTCCAAGAGCCTGCTAGATATCCATGATAGTCTAAGTGCCTTCTAGTTAACCTACATAGTCCAAGTGCCCGCTATGTAACCTAGATAGCCCAAGTTCCCGCTAGGTAACCTACATAGTCCAAGTGCCCGCTAGGTAACCTAAATTATCCAAATGCCCGCTAGGGAAACTACATAGTCCAAGTGCCCGCTAGTTAACCTAGATAGTCCAAGTGCCCACTAGTAAACCTAGATAGTCCAAGGGCCCGCTAGTTAACCTAGATAGTCCAAGTGCCCGCTAGTTAACCTAGATCGTCCAAGTGTCTGCTAGGTAACCTACATAGTCCAAGTGCCTTCTAGGTAACCTAGATAGTCCAAGTGCCTGTTAGCTAACCTACATAGTCCAAGTGCCCGCTATGTAACTTAGACAGTCCAAGTGCCCGCTAGGTTACCTACATAGTCCAAGTGTCCGTTCGTTAACCAAGATAGTCCAAGTGCCCGTTTGGTAACCTACATAATCCAAGTGCCCGCTTCATAACCTGGATAGTCTAAGTGCCCGCTAGATAACCAACATAGTCAAAGTGCGCGATAGGTAACCTACATAGTCCAAGTGCCTTCTAGGGAGCCTACATAGTGCACGTGACCGCTGGGAACCTACATAGTCCAAGTGCCCGTTACGGAACCTACATAGTCCAAGTGCTCGCTAGGTAACCTACATACTCCAAATGCCCGCAAGGAAACCTACATAGTCTAAGTGCCCGCTAGGGAACCTACATAATCCAAGTGCCCGTTAGGTAACCTAGATTGTCCAAGAGCCCGTTAGCTAACCTAGATATTCCATGTGCCCGCTAGTTAACCTACATAGTCCAAGTGACCGCTAGGTAACCTAGATAGTCCAAGTACCCGTTAGCTACCCTAGATAGTCCAAGTGCCCACTAGGTAACCTACATAGTCAAAGTGCACGCTAGGTAACCTAGATAGTCCAAGTTCCTGTTAGCTAACCTAGATAGTCCAAGTGTCCACTAGTTAACCTACATAGTCCAAGTGCCCTATATGGAACCTAGATAGTCCAAGTGCACGCTAGCGAACCTACATTGTCCAATTGCCCGCTCTGGAACATACATAGTCCTAGTGCCTGTTAGTTAACCTAGATAATGTAAGTGCCCTTTAGTTAACCTACATAGTCCAAGTGCCCGCTAGATAACCTACATAGTCCAAGTGCCCGCTAGGTAACCTATATAGTCCAAATGTCCGCTAGGGAACCTACATAGTCCAAGTGCCTGCTAGGTAAACTACATAGTCCAAGTGCCCACTAGGTAACCTAGACAGTCCAATTGCCCGCTAGTTAACCTAGAAAGTCCAAATAACCGCTAGGGAACCTACATAGTCCAAGTTCCCGCTAGGGAACTTACATATTCCAAGTGCCCGCTAGTTAACCTAGATAGTACAAGTGTCTGCTAGTTAACCAGGATCGTCCAAGTGCCCTCTAGTTAACTTACATAGTCCAAGGGCCTGCTAGTTAACCTACATAGACCAAGGGCCCGCTAGTTAACCTAGATAGTCCAAGTGCCCGCTAGTTAACCTACATAGTCCAAGTGCCCGTTCGTTAACCTACATAGTCCAAGTGCCCGCTAGGTAACGTAGATAGCCCAATTGCCCGCTAGGGAACGTACATAGTCCAAGTGCCCGCTAGGTAACCTAGATAGTCCAAGTGCCTGCTAGTTAACCTACCTAATCCAAGTGCCTGATAGGTAAACTACATAGTCCAAGTGCCCACTAGGTAACCTAGACAGTCCAATTGCCCACTAGTTAACCTAGACAGTCCAAGTAACCGCCTGGGAACTTACATAGTCCAAGTGCCCGCTAGGGAACCTACATAGTCCAAGTGCTCGCTAGGCAACCTACATAGTCCAAGTGCCCGTTAGTTAACCTAGATAGTCAAAGTGCGTGCTAGGTAACCTAGATAGTCCAAGTGCCCGCTAGGTAACCTACATAGTCCAAGTGCCTGCTAGGTTACCTAGATAGTCCAAGGGCCTGCTAGTTAACCTACATAGTCCAAGTGCCCGCTAGGTAACCTACATAGTGCAAGTGTTCGCTAGTTAAACTACATAGTCCAAAGGCCCGCTAGTTAACCTAGAGAGTCCAAGTGCCCGCTAGGTAACCTACATAGTGCAAGTGTCCGCTAGTTAACCTACGTAATCCAAGGGACAGCTAGTTAACCTAGATCGTCCAATTGTCCACTAGTTAACCTACATAGTCCACGTGCCCTATATGGAACCTAGATAGTCCAAGTGCACGCTAGGGAACCTACATAGTCCAATTGCCTGCTCTGGAACATACATAGTCCAAGTACCTGTTAGTTAACCTAGATAATGCAAGTGCCCATTAGTTAACCTACATAGTCCAAGTGCCCGCTAGGTAACCTACATAGTCCAAGTGCCCGCTAGGTAACCTATATAGTCGAAATGCCCGCTAGAGAACCTAAATAGTCCAAGTTCCCGCTAGGTAACCTAGATAGTCAAAGTGCACGCTAGTTAACCTACATAATCCAAGTGCCTGCTGGGTAAACTACATAGTCCAAGTGCCCACTAGGTAACCTAGACAGTGCAATTGCCCGCTAGTTAACCTACACAGTCCAAGTACCCGCTAGGGAACCTACATAGTCCAAGTGCTCGCTAAGCAACCTACATAGTCCAAGTGCCCGTTAGTTAACCTAGATAGTCAAAGTGCCTACTAGGTAACCTAAATAGTCCAAGTGCCCGCTAGGTAACCTACATAGTCCAAGTGCGCGCTAGGTAACCTAGATAGTCCAATAGCCCGTTAGCTAACCTAGATAGTCAAAGTGTCCGCTAGTTAACCTACATAGTCCAAGTGCCCGTTCGTTAACCTAGATAGTCAAAGTGCCGGCTAGGTAACCTAGACAGTCCAAGTGCCCGCTAGGTTACCTACATAGTCCATGTGCACATTCATTAACCTAGATAGTCCAAGTGTCCGCTGGTAACCTACATAGTCCAAGAGCCTGCTAGATATCCATGATAGTCTAAGTGCCTTCTAGTTAACCTACATAGTCCAAGTGCCCGCTAGGTAACCTAGATAGCCCAAGTTCCC
Source organism: Tenrec ecaudatus (assembly GCF_050624435.1). Lineage (NCBI taxonomy): Eukaryota > Metazoa > Chordata > Mammalia > Afrosoricida > Tenrecidae > Tenrec > Tenrec ecaudatus. Next base: position 161,975 of record NW_027458304.1, on the reverse strand, counting down.
GCTAGGTAACCTACATAGTCCAAGTGCCCGCTAGGTAACCTAAATTATCCAAATGCCCGCTAGGGAAACTACATAGTCCAAGTGCCCGCTTGTTAACCTAGATAGTCCAAGTGCCCACTAGTAAACCTAGATAGTCCAAGGGCCCGCTAGTTAACCTAGATAGTCCAAGTGCCCGCTAGTTAACCTAGATCGTCCAAGTGTCCGCTAGGTAACCTACATAGTCCAAGTGCCTTCTAGGTAACCTAGATAGTCCAAGTGCCTGTTAGCTAACCTACATAGTCCAAGTGCCCTATATGGAACCTAGATAGTCCAAGTGCCTGTTAGCTAACCTACATAGTCCAAGTGCTCGCTAGGTAACCTACATACTCCAAATGCCCGCAAGGAAACCTACATAGTCTAAGTGCCCGCTAGGGAACCTACATAATCCAAGTGCCCGTTAGGTAACCTAGATTGTCCAAGAGCCCGTTAGCTAACCTAGATATTCCATGTGCCCGCTAGTTAACCTACATAGTCCAAGTGACCGCTAGGTAACCTAGATAGTCCAAGTACCCGTTAGCTACCCTAGATAGTCCAAGTGCCCACTAGGTAACCTACATAGTCAAAGTGCACGCTAGGTAACCTAGATAGTCCAAGTTCCTGATAGCTAACCTAGATAGTCCAAGTGTCCACTAGTTAACCTACATAGTCCAAGTGCCCTATATGGAACCTAGATAGTCCAAGTGCCTGTTAGCTAACCTACATAGTCCAAGTGCCCGTTCGTTAACCTACATAGTCCAAGTGCCCGCTATGTAACTTAGACAGTCCAAGTGCCCGCTAGGTTACCTACATAGTCCAAGTGTCCGTTCGTTAACCAAGATAGTCCAAGTGCCCGTTTAGTAACCTACATAATCCAAGTGCCCGCTTCGTAACCTGGATAGTCTAAGTGCCCGCTAGATAACCAACATAGTCAAAGTGCGCGATAGGTAACCTACATAGTCCAAGTGCCTTCTAGGGAGCCTACATAGTGCACGTGACCGCTGGGAACCTACATAGTCCAAGTGCCCGTTACGGAACCTACATAGTCCAAGTGCTCGCTAGGTAACCTACATACTCCAAATGCCCGCAAGGAAACCTACATAGTCTAAGTGCCCGCTAGGGAACCTACATAATCCAAGTGCCCGTTAGGTAACCTAGATTGTCCAAGAGCCCGTTAGCTAACCTAGATATTCCATGTGCCCGCTAGTTAACCTACATAGTCCAAGTGACCGCTAGGTAACTTAGATAGTCCAAGTACCCGTTAGCTACCCTAGATAGTCCAAGTGCCCACTAGGTAACCTACATAGTCAAAGTGCACGCTAGGTAACCTAGATAGTCCAAGTTCCTGATAGCTAACCTAGATAGTCCAAGTGTCCACTAGTTAACCTACATAGTCCAAGTGCCCTATATGGAACCTAGATAGTCCAAGTGCACGCTAGCGAACCTACATAGTCCAATTGCCCGCTCTGGAACATACATAGTCCAAGTGCCTGTTAGTTAACCTAGATAATGCAAGTGCCCTTTAGTTAACCTACATAGTCCAAGTGCCCGCTAGATAACCTACATAGTCCAAGTGCCCGCTAGGTAACCTAGATAGTCAAAGTGCGTGCTAGGTAACCTAGATAGTCCAAGTGCCCGCTAGGTAACCTACATAGTCCAAGTGCCTGCTAGGTTACCTAGATAGTCCAAGGGCCTGCTAGTTAACCTACATAGTCCAAGTGCTCGCTAGGTAACCTACATAGTGCAAGTGTTCGCTAGTTAAAATACATAGTCCAAAGGCCCGCTAGTTAACCTAGAGAGTCCAAGTGCCCGCTAGGTAACCTACATAGTGCAAGTGTCCGCTAGTTAACCTACGTAATCCAAGGGACAGCTAGTTAACCTAGATCGTCCAATTGTCCACTAGTTATCCTACATAGTCCACGTGCCCTATATGGAACCTAGATAGTCCAAGTGCACGCTAGGGAACCTACATAGTCCAATTGCCTGCTCTGGAACATACATAGTCCAAGTACCTGTTAGTTAACCTAGATAATGCAAGTGCCCGTTAGTTAACCTACATAGTCCAAGTGCCCGCTAGGTAACCTACATAGTCCAAGTGCCCGCTAGGTAACCTATATAGTCGAAATGCCCGCTAGAGAACCTACATAGTCCAAGTTCCCGCTAGGTAAACTACATAGTCCAAGTACCCACTAGGTAACCTAGACAGTGCAATTGCCCGCTAGTTAACCTAGACAGTCCAAGTACCCGCTAGGGAACCTACATAGTCCAAGTGCTCGCTTAGCAACTTATATAGTCCAAGTGCCTGTTAGTTAACCTAGATAGTCAAAGTGCCTTCTAGGTAACCTAGATAGTCTAAGTGCCCGCTAGGTAACCTACATAGTCCAAGTGCGCGCTAGGTAACCTAGATAGTCCAATTGCCCGTTAGCTAACCTAGATAGTCGAAGTGTCCGCTAGTTAACCTACATAGTCCAAGTGCCCGTTCGTTAACCTAGATAGTCAAAGTGCCGGCTAGGTAACCTAGACAGTCCAAGTGCCCGCTAGGTTACCTACATAGTCCATGTGCACATTCATTAACCTAGATAGTCCACGTGTCCGCTGGTAACCTACATAGTCCAAGAGCCTGCTAGATATCCATGATAGTCTAAGTGCCTTCTAGTTAACCTACATAGTCCAAGTGCCCGCTAGGTAACCTAGATAGCCCAAGTTCCCGCTAGGTAACCTACATAGTACAAGTGCCCGCTAGGTAACCTAAATTATCCAAATGCCCGCTAGGGAAACTACATAGTCCAAGTGCCCGCTAGTTAACCTAGATAGTCCAAGTGCCCACTAGTAAACCTAGATAGTCCAAAGGTCCGCTAGTTAACCTAGATAGTCCAAGTGCCCGCTAGTTAACCTAGATCGTCCAAGTGTCCGCTAGGTAACCTACATAGTCCAAGTGCCTTCTAGGTAACCTAGATAGTCCAAGTGCCTGTTAGCTAACCTACATAGTCCAAGTGCCCGTTCGTTAACCTACATAGTCCAAGTGCCTGCTATGTAACTTAGACAGTCCAAGTGCCCGCTAGGTTACCTACATAGTCCAAGTGTCCGTTCGTTAACCAAGATAGTCCAAGTGCCCGTTTGGTAACCTACATAATCCAAGTGCCCGCTTCGTAACCTGGATAGTCTAAGTGCCCGCTAGATAACCAACATAGTCAAAGTGCGCGATAGGTAACCTACATAGTCCAAGTGCCTTCTAGGGAGCCTACATAGTCCACGTGACCGCTGGGAACCTATATAGTCCAAGTGCCCGTTACGGAACCTACATAGTCCAAGTGCTCGCTAGGTAACCTACATACTCCAAATGCCCGCAAGGAAACCTACATAGTCTAAGTGCCCGCTAGGAAACCTACATAATCCAAGTGCCCGTTAGGTAACCTAGATTGTCCAAGTGCCCGTTAGCTAACCTAGATATTCCATGTGCCCGCTAGTTAACCTACATAGTCCAAGTGACCGCTAGGTAACCTAGATAGTCCAAGTACCCGTTAGCTACCCTAGATAGTACAAGTGCCCACTAGGTAACCTACATAGTCAAAGTGCACGCTAGGTAACCTAGATAGTCCAAGTTCCTGTTAGCTAACCTAGATAGTCCAATGTCCACTAGTTAACCTACATAGTCCAAGTGCCCTATATGGAACCTAGATAGTCCAAGTGCACGCTAGCGAACCTACATAGTCCAATTGCCCGCTCTGGAACATACATAGTCCAAGAGCCTGTTAGTTAACCTAGATAATGCAAGTGCCCTTTAGTTAACCTACATAGTCCAAGTGCCCGCTAGATAACCTACATAGTCCAAGTGCCCGCTAGGTAACCTATATAGTCCAAATGTCCGCTAGGGAACCTACATAGTCCAAGTGCCTGCTAGGTAAACTACATAGTCCAAGTGCCCACTAGATAACCTAGACAGTCCAATTGCCCGCTAGTTACCCTAGACAGTCCAAATAACCGCTAGGGAACCTACATAGTCCAAGTTCCCGCTAGGGAACTTACATATTCCAAGTGCCCGCTAGTTAACCTAGATAGTCCAAGTGCCCGCTAGTAAACCTAGATAGTCCAAGTGCCCGCTCGTTAACCTAAATGGTCCAAGTGTCCGCTAGGTAACCTACATCGTCCAAGTGCCTGCTAGGTAACCTAGGTTGTCCAAGTGCCTGTTAGCTAACCTACATAGTCCAAGTGCCCGTTCGTTAACCTAGATAGTCCAAGTGCCCGCTATGTAACCTAGACAGTCCAAGTGCGCACTAGGTTACCTACACAGTCCAAGTGTCCATTCGTTAACCTAGATAGTCCAAGTGCCCGTTTGGTAACCTACATAGTCCAAGTGCCCATACGTAACCTGGATAATCCAAGTGCCCGCTAGATAACCAACATAGTCAAAGTGCGCGATAGGTAACCTACATAGTCCACGTGCCTTCTAGGGATCCTACATAGTCCACGTGACCGCTAGGGAACCTACATAGTCCAAGTGCCCGTTAGGGAACCTACATAGTCCATGTGCCCGCAAGGAAACCTACATAGTCTAATGCCCGCTAGGGAACCTACATAATCCAAGTGCCCGTTAGCTAACCTTGATAGTCCAATGGCCCGCTAGTTGACCTACATAGTCCAAGTGCCCGCTAGTTATCCTACATAGTCCAAGTGCCCGCTAGGGAACCTATTTAGCCCAAGTACCCGTTAGCTACCCTAGATAGTCCAAGTGACCGCTAGGTAGCCTACATAGTCAAAGTGCCCACTAAGTAACCTAGATAGTCCAAGTTCCTGTTAGCTAACCTAGAGAGTCCAAGTGTCCGCTAGGTAACCTACATAGTCCAAGGGCCCGCTCGTTAACCTAGTTCGTCCAAGTGTCCGCTAATTAACCTACATAGTCCAAGTGCCCGCTAGGTAACCAAGATAGTCAAAATGGCCGCTAGGTAACCAACATAGTCCAAGTTCCCACTAGGTAACCTAGATTGTCCAAGTGCCTGTTAGCTAACCTACATAGTCCAAGTGCCCGTTCGTTAACCTAGATAATCCAAGTGCCCGCTATGTAACCTAGACAATCCAAGTGCCCGCTAGGTTACCTACATAGTCCAAGTGTCCGTCCGTTAACCTCGATAGTCCAATTGCCCGCTTCGTAACCTGGATAGTCCAAGTGCCCGCTAGTTAACCTACATAGTCAAAGTGCCCGATAGGTAACCTACATAGTCCAAGTGCCTTCTAGAGAGCGTACATAGTCCACGTGACCGCTAGGGAACCTACATAGTCCAAGTGCCCGTTAGGGAACCTACATAGTCCAAGTGCTCGCTAGGTAACCTACATAGTCCAAATGCCCGCAAGGAAACCTACATAGTCTGAGTGCCCGCTAGGGAACCTACATAATCCAAGTGCCCGTTAGGTAACCTAGATAGTCCAAGGGCCCGCTAGTTGACCTACATAGTCCAAGTGCCAGCTAGGTAACCCAGGTAGTACAAGTGCCCGCTAGGGAACCTAGATAGTCCAAGTGCCTATTAGCTAACCTAGATAGTCCAAGTGGCGGCTATGTAACCTACATAGTCCAAGTGCCCGTTCGTTAGCCTAGATAATCCAAGTGCCCGCTAGGTAACCTAGACAGTCCAAGTAACCGCTAGGGAACCTACATAGTCCAAGTGCCCGCTAGGGAACCTACATTGTCCATGTGCTCGCTAGGCATCCTACATAGTCCAAGTGCCCGTTAGTTAACCTAGAGAGTCAAAGTGCCTGCTAGGTAACCTAGATAGTCCAAGTGCCCGTTAGCTAACCTAGATAGTCCAAGTGTCCGCTAGGTAACATACATAGTCAATGTGACCGCTAGGTAACCTACATAGTCCAAGTGCCCGATAGTTAACCTAGATAGTCCAAGTGCCCGCTAGTAAACCTAGATAGTCCAAGGGCCCGCTAGTTAACCTAGATAGTCCAAGTGCCCGCTAGTTAACCTAAATGGTCCAAGTGTCCGCTAGGTAACCTACATCGTCCAAGTGTCCGTTCGTTAACCTAGATAGTCCAAGTGCCCGTTTGGTAACCTACATAGTCCAAGTGCCCGTTCGTTAACCTAGATAGTCCAAGTGCCCGCTATGTAACCTAGACAGTCCAAGTGCCCGCTAGGTTACCTACATAGTCCAAGTGTCCGTTCATTAACCTAGATAGTCCAAGTGCCCGTTTGGTAACCTAGACAGTCCAAGTGCCCGCTAGGTTACCTTCATAGTCCAAGTGTCCGTTCGTTAACCTAGATAGTCCAAGTGCCCGTTTGGTAACCTACATAGTCCAAGTGCCCATACGTAACCTGGATAGTCCAAGTGCCCGCTAGATAACCAACATAGTCAAAGTGCGCGATAGGTAACCCACATAGTCCACGTGCCTTCTAGGGATCCTACATAGTCCACGTGACCGCTAGGGAACCTACATAGTCCAAGTGCCCGTTAGGGAACCTACATAGTCCATGTGCCCGCAAGGAAACCTACATAGTCTAATGCCCGCTAGGGAACCTACATAATCCAAGTGCCCGTTAGGTAACCTAGATAGTCCAAGTGCCCGTTAGCTAACCTTGATAGTCCAATGGCCCGCTAGTTGACCTACATAGTCCAAGTGCCCGCTAGTTATCCTACATAGTCCAAGTGCCCGCTAGGGAACCTAGATAGCCCAAGTACCCGTTAGCTACCCTAGATAGTCCAAGTGACCGCTAGGTAACCTACATAGTCAAAGTGCCCACTAAGTAACCTAGATAGTCCAAGTTCCTCTTAGCTAACCTAGATAGTCCAAGTGTCCGCTAGGTAACCTACATAGTCCAAGGGTCCGCTCGTTAACCTAGTTCGTCCAATTGTCCGCTAATTAACCTACATAGTCCAAGTGCCCGCTAGGTAACCAAGATAGTCAAAGTGGCCGCTAGGTAACTAACATAGTCCAAGTTCCCACTAGGTAACCTAGATTGTCCAAGTGCCTGTTAGCTAACCTACATAGTCCAAGTGCCCGCTAGGTAACCTAGATAGCCCAAGTACCCGTTAGCTACCCTAGATAGTCCAAGTGACCGCTAGGTAACCTACATAGTCAAAGTGCCCACTTAGTAACCCTAGATAGTCCAAGTTCCTGTTAGCTAACCTAGAGAGTCCAAGTGTCCGCTAGGTAACCTACATAGTTCAAGGGCCCGCTCGTTAACCTAGTTCGTCCAAGTGTCCGCTAATTAACCTACATAGTCCAAGTGCCCGCTAGGTAACCAAGATAGTCAAAATGGCCGCTAGGTAACCAACATAGTCCAAGTTCCCACTAGGTAACCTAGATTGTCCAAGTGCCTGTTAGCTAACCTACATAGTCCAAGTGCCCGTTCGTTAACCTAGATAATCCAAGTGCCCGCTATGTAACCTAGACAGTCCAAGTGCCCGCTAGGTTACCTACATAGTCCAAGTGTCCGTCCGTTAACCTCGATAGTCCAATTGCCCGCTTCGTAACCTGGATAGTCCAAGTGCCCGCTAGTTAACCTACATAGTCAAAGTGCCCGATAGGTAACCTACATAGTCCAAGTGCCTTCTAGAGAGCGTACATAGTCCACGTGACCGCTAGGGAACCTACATAGTCCAAGTGCCCGTTAGGGAACCTACATAGTCCAAGTGCTCGCTAGGTAACCTACATAGTCCAAATGCCCGCAAGGAAACCTACATAGTCTGAGTGCCCGCTAGGGAACCTACATAATCCAAGTGCCCGTTAGGTAACCTAGATAGTCCAAGGGCCCGCTAGTTGACCTACATAGTCCAAGTGCCAGCTAGGTAACCCAGATAGTACAAGTGCCCGCTAGGGAACCTAGATAGTCCAAGTGCCTATTAGCTAACCTAGATAGTCCAAGTGGCGGGTATGTAACCTACATAGTCCAAGTGCCCGTTCGTTAACCTAGATAATCCAAGTGCCCGCTAGATAACCTAGACAGTCCTAGTGCCCACTAGTTAACCTACATAGTCCAAGTGCCCGCTAGGTTACCTACATAGTCCAAGTGTCCGTCCGTTAACCTTGATAGTCCAATTGCCCGCTTCGTAACCTGGATAGTCCAAGTGCCCGCTAGTTAACCTACATAGTCAAAGTGCCCGATAGGTAACCTACATAGTCCAAGTGCCTTCTAGAGATCGTACATAGTCCACGTGACCGCTAGGGAACCTACATAGTCCAAGTGCCCGCTAGGTAACCTAAATTATCCAAATGCCCGCTAGGGAAACTACATAGTCCAAGTGCCCTCTAGTTAACCTAGATAGTCCAAGTGCCCGCTAGTAAACCTAGATAGTCCAAGGGCCCGCTAGTTAACCTAGATAGTCCAAGTGCCCGCTAGTTAACCTAGATCGTCCAAGTGTCCGCTAGGTAACCTACATAGTCCAAGTGCCTTCTAGGTAACCTAGATAGTCCAAGTGCCTGTTAGCTAACCTACATAGTCCAAGTGCCCGTTCATTAACCTACATAGTCCAAGTGCCCGCTATGTAACTTACACAGTCCAAGTGCCTGCTAGGTTACCTACTTAGTCCAAGTATCCGTTCGTTAACCTAGATAGTCCAAGTGCCCGTTTGGTAACCTACATAATCCAAGTGCCCGCTTCGTAACCTGGATAGTCTAAGTGCCCGCTAAATAACCAACATAGTCAAAGTGCGCGATAGGTAACCTACATAGTCCAAGTGCCTTCTAGGGAGCCTACATAGTCCACGTGACCGCTGGGAACCTACATAGTCCAAGTGCCCGTTAGGGAACCTACATAGTCCAAGTGCTCGCTAGGTAACCTACATAGTCTAAGTGCTCGCTAGGGAACCTACATAATCCAAGTGCCCGTTAGGTAACCTAGATTGTCCAAGTGCCCGTTAGCTAAGCTAGATATTCCATGTGCCCACTAGGTAACCTACATAGTCAAAGTGCACGCTAGGTAACCTAGATAGTCCAAGTTCCTGTTAGCTAACCTAGATAGTCCAAGTGTCCACTAGTTAACCTACATAGTCTAAGTGCCCTGTATGGAACCTAGATAGTCCAAGTGCACGCTAGCGAACCTACATAGTCCAATTGCCCGCTCTGGAACATACATAGTCCAAGTGCCTGTTAGTTAACCTAGATAATGCAAGTGCCCTTTAGTTAACCTACATAGTCCAAGTGCCCGCTAGATAACCTACATAGTCCAAGTGCCCTCTAGTTAACTTACATAGTCCAAGGGCCTGCTAGTTAACCTACATAGACCAAGGGCCCGCTAGTTAACCTAGATAGTCCAAGTGCCCGTTCGTTAACCTAGATAGTCCAAGTGCCCGCTAGGTAACGTAGATAGTCCAATTGCCCGCTAGGGAACGTACATAGTCCAAGTGCCCGCTAGGTAACCTTGATAGTCCAAGTGCCCGCTAGTTAACCTACATAATCCAAGTGCCTGATAGGTAAACTACATAGTCCAAGTGCCCACTAGGTAACCTAGACAGTCCAATTGCCCACTAGTTAACCTAGACAGTCCAAGTAACCGCTAGGGAACTTACATAGTCCAAGTGCCCGCTAGGGAACCTACATAGTCCAAGTGCTCGCTAGGCAACCTACATAGTCCAAGTGCCCGTTAGTTAACCTAGATAGTCAAAGTGCGTGCTAGGTAACCTAGATAGTCCAAGTGCCCGCTAGGTAACCTACATAGTCCAAGTGCCTGTTAGGTAACCTTGATAGTCCAATTACCCGTTAGCTAACCTAGATAGTCGAAGTGTCCGCTAGGCAACCTACACAGTCCATGTGACCGCTAGGTAACCTACATAGTCCAAGTGCCCGATAGTTAACCTAGATAGTCCAAGTGCCCGCTAGTAAACCTAGATAGTCCAAGTGCCCGCTAGGTAACCTATATAGTCCAAATGCCCGCTAGGGAACCTACATGGTCCAAGTGCCTGCTAGGTAAACTACATAGTCCAAGTGCCCACTAGGTAACCTAGACAGTCCAATTGCACGCTAGTTAACCTAGACAGTCCAAGTAACCCTAGGGAACCTACATAGTCCAACTGCCCGCTAGTTAACCTAGATAGTCCAAGTGCCCGCTAGTTAACCAGGATCGTCCAAGTGCCCTCTAGTTAACTTACATAGTCCAAGGGCTTGCTAGTTAACCTACATAGACCAAGGGCCCGCTAGTTAACCTAGATAGTCCAAGTACCCACTAGTTAACCTACATAGTCCACGTGCCCGCTAGGTAACCTAGACAGGCCAAGTGACCACTAGGTTACCTACATAGTCCAAGTGCCCGCTAGGAAACCTAGATAGTCCAAGTGTCCGCTAGATAACCTACATAGTCCATGTGACCGCTAGGTAACCTACATAGTCCAAGTGCCCGATAGTTAACCTAGATAGTCCAAGTGCCCGCTAGTAAACCTAGATAGTCCAATTGCCCGCTCGTTAACCTAAATGGTCCAAGTGTCCGCTAGGTAACCTACATCGTCCAAGTGCCTGCTAGGTAACCTAGGTTGTCCAAGTGCCTGTTAGCTAACCTACATAGTCCAAGTGCCCGTTCGTTAACCTAGATAGTCCAAGTGCTCGCTATGTAACCTAGACAGTCCAAGTGCCCGCTAGGTTACCTACATAGTCCAAGTGTCCTTTCGTTAACCTAGATAGTCCAAGTGCCCGTTTGGTAACCTACATAGTCCAAGTGCCAATACGTAACCTGGATAGTCCAAGTGCCCGCTAGATAACCAACATAGTCAAAGTGCGCGATAGGTAACCTACATAGTCCACGTGCCTTCTAGGGATCCTACATAGTCCACGTGACCGCTAGGGAACCTACATAGTCCAAGTGCCCGTTAGGGAACCTACATAGTCCATGTGCCCGCAAGAAAACCTACATAGTTTAATGCCCGCTAGGGAACCTACATAATCCAAGTGCCCGTTAGGTTACCTAGATAGTCCAAGTGCCCGTTAGCTAACCTTGATAGTCCAATGGCCCGCTAGTTGACCTACATAGTCCAAGTGCCCGCTAGTTATCCTACATAGTCCAAGTGCCCGCTAGGGAACCTAGATAGCCCAAGTACCCGTTAGCTACCCTAGATAGTCCAAGTGACCGCTAGGTAACCTACATAGTCAAAGTGCCCACTAAGTAACCTAGATAGTCCAAGTTCCTGTTAGCTAACCTAGATAGTCCAAGTGTCCGCTAGGTAACCTACATAGTCCAAGGGTCCGCTCGTTAACCTAGTTCGTCCAAGTGTCCGCTAATTAACCTACATAGTCCAAGTGCCCGCTAGGTAACCAAGATAGTCAAAGTGGCCGCTAGGTAACCAACATAGTCCAAGTTCCCACTAGGTAACCTAGATTGTCCAAGTGCCTGTTAGCTAACCTACATAGTCCAAGTGCCCGCTAGGTAACCTAGATAGCCCAAGTACCCGTTAGCTACCCTAGATAGTCCAAGTGACCGCTAGGTAACCTACATAGTCAAAGTGCCCACTAAGTAACCTAGATAGTCCAAGTTCCTGTTAGCTAACCTAGAGAGTCCAAGTGTCCGCTAGGTAACCTACATAGTCCAAGGGCCCGCTCGTTAACCAGTTCGTCCAAGTGTCCGCTAATTAACCTACATAGTCCAAGTGCCCGCTAGGTAACCAAGATAGTCAAAGTGGCCGCTAGGTAACCAACATAGTCCAAGTTCCCACTAGGTAACCTAGATTGTCCAAGTGCCTGTTAGCTAACCTAGATTGTCCAAGTGCCCGTTTGTTAACCTAGATAATACAAGTGCCCGCTATGTAACCTAGACAGTCCAAGTGCCCGCTAGGTTACCTACATAGTCCAAGTGTCCGTCCGTTAACCTCGATAGTCCAATTGCCCGCTTCGTAACCTGGATAGTCCAAGTGCCCGGTAGTTAACCTATATAGTCAAAGTGCCCGATAGGTAACCTACATAGTCCAAGTGCCTTCTAGAGAGCGTACATAGTCCATGTGACCGCTAGGGAACCTACATAGTCCAAGTGCCCGTTAGGGAAACTACATAGTCCAAGTGCTCGCTAGGTAACCTACATAGTCCAAATGCCCGCAAGGAAACCTACATAGTCTGAGTGCCCGCTAGGGAACCTACATAATCCAAGTGCCCGTTAGGTAACCTAGATAGTCCAAGGGCCCGCTAGTTGACCTACATAGTCCAAGTGCCAGCTAGGTAACCCAGATAGTACAAGTGCCCGCTAGGGAACCTAGATAGTCCAAATGCCTATTAGCTAACCTAGATAGTCCAAGTGGCGGCTATGTAACCTACATAGTCCAAGTGCCCGTTCGTTAACCTAGATAATCCAAGTGCCCTCTAGGTAACCTAGACAGTCCTAGTGCCCGCTAGTTAACCTACATAGTCCAAGTGCCCGTTAGTTAACCTACATAATCCAAGTGCCCGTTAGCTAACCTAGATAGTCCAAGGGCCCGCTAGTTGACCTACATAGTCCAAGTGCCCGCTATGTAACCTAGATAGACCTAGTGCCCGCTAGTTAAACAAGATAGTCCTAGTGCCCTTTAGTTAAACTAGATAGTCCAAGTGCCCTCTAGGGGACATACATAGCCCAAGTGCCCGCTAGGTTATGTACATAGACCAAGTGCCCGCTAGGTAACCTAGATAGTCCAAGGGCCTGCTAGTTAACCTACATAGTCCAAGTGCCCGCTAGGTAACCTACATAGTGCAAGTGTCCGCTAGTTAAACTACATTGTCCAAAGGCCCGCTAGTTAACCTAGATAGTCCAAGTGCCCGCTAGGTAACCTACATAGTGCAAGTGTCCGCTAGTTAACCTACGTAGTCCAAGGGACCGCTAGTTAACCTAGATAGTCCAATTGTCCACTAGTTAACCTATATAGTCCAAGTGCCCTATATGGAACCTAGATAGTCCAAGTGCACGCTAGGGAACCTACATAGTCCAATTGCCCGCTCTGGAACATACATAGTCCAAGTGCCTGTTAGTTAACCTAGATAATGCAAGTGCCCTTTACTTAACCTACATAGTCCAAGTGCCCGCTAGATAACTTACATAGTCCAAGTGCCCGCTAGGTAACCTATATAATCCAAATGCCCGCTAGGGAACCTACATAGTCCAAGTGCCTGCTAGGTAAACTACATAGTCCAAGTGCCCACTAGGTAACCTAGACAGTCCAATTGCCCGCTAGTTAACCTAGACAGTCCAAGTAACTGCTAGGGAACCTACATAGTCCAAGTCCCCGCTAGGGAACTTACATATTCCAAGTGCCCGCTAATTAACCTAGATAGTCCAAGTGCCCGCTAGTTAACCAGGATCGTTCAAGTGCCCTCTAGTTAACTTACATAGTCTAAGGGCCTGCTAGTTAACCTACATAGACCAAGGGCCCGCTAGTTAACCTAGATAGTCCAAGTGCCCGCTAGTTAACCTACATAGTCCAAGTGCCCGCTAGGTAACCTAGACAGGCCAAGTGACCACTAGGTTACCTACATAGTCCAAGTGCCCGTTCGTTAACCTACATAGTCCAAGTGCCCGCTAGGTAACGTAGATAGCCCAATTGCCCGCTAGGGAACATACATAGTCCAAGTGCCCGCTAGGTAACCTAGATAGTCCAAGTGCCCGCTAGTTAACCTACATAGTCCAAGTGCCTGATAGGAAAACTACATAGTCCAAGTGCCCACTAGGTAACCTAGACAGTCCAATTGCCCACTAGTTAACCTAGACAGTCCAAGTAACCGCTAGGGAACCTACATAGTCCAAGTGCCCGCTAGGGAACCTACATTGTCCATGTGCTCGCTAGGCATCCTACATAGTCCAAGTGCCCGTTAGTTAACCTAGAGAGTCAAAGTGCCTGCTAGGTAACCTAGATAGTCCAAGTGCCCGCTAGGTAACCTACATAGTCAAAGTGCGTGCTAGGTAACCTAGATAGTCCAATTGCCCGTTAGCTAACCTAGATAGTCCAAGTGTCCGCTAGGTAACATACATAGTCAATGTGACCGCTAGGTAACCTACATAGTCCAAGTGCCCGATAGTTAACCTAGATAGTCCAAGTGCCCGCTAGTAAACCTAGATAGTCCAAGGGCCCGCTAGTTAACCTAGATTGTCCAAGTGCCCTCTAGTTAACCTAAATGGTCCAAGTGTCCGCTAGGTTACCTACATCGTCCAAGTGTCCGTTCGTTAACCTAGATAGTCCAAGTGCCCGTTTGGTAACCTACATAGTCCAAGTGCCCGTTCGTTAACCTAGATAGTCCAAGTGCCCGCTATGTAACCTAGACAGTCCAAGTGCCCGCTAGGTTACCTACATAGTCCAAGTGTCCGTTCATTAACCTAGATAGTCCAAGTGCCCGTTTGGTAACCTACATAGTCCAAGTGCCCATACGTAACCTGGATAGTCCAAGTGCCCGCTAGATAACCAACATAGTCAAAGTGCGCGATAGGTAACCTACATAGTCCACGTGCCTTCTAGGGATCCTACATAGTCCACGTGACCGCTAGGGAACCTACATAGTCCAAGTGCCCGTTAGGGAACCTACATAGTCCATGTGCCCACAAGGAAACTTACATAGTCTAATGCCCGCTGGGGAACCTACATAATCAAAGTGCCCGTTAGGTAACCTAGATAGTCCAAGTGCCCGTTAGCTAACCTTGATAGTCCAATGGCCCGCTAGTTGACCTACATAGTCCAAGTGCCCGCTAGGTATCCTACATAGTCCAAGTGCCCGCTAGGTAACCTAGATAGCCCAAGTACCCGTTAGCTACCCTAGATAGTCCAAGTGACCGCTAGGTAACCTACATAGTCAAAGTGCCCACTAAGTAACCTAGATAGTCCAAGTTCCTGTTAGCTAACCTAGAGAGTCCAAGTGTCCGCTAGGTAACCTACATAGTCCAAGGGCCCGCTCGTTAACCTAGTTCGTCCAAGTGTCCGCTAATTAACCTACATAGTCCAAGTGCCCGCTAGGTAACCAAGATAGTCAAAGTGGCCGCTAGGTAACCAACATAGTCCAAGTTCCCACTAGGTAACCTAGATTGTCCAAGTGCTTGTTAGCTAACCTACATAGTCCAAGTGCCCGTTCGTTAACCTAGATAATCCAAGTGCCCGCTATGTAACCTAGACAGTCCAAGTGCCCGCTAGGTTACCTACATAGTCCAAGTGTCCGTCCGTTAACCTCGATAGTCCAATTGCCCGCTTCGTAACCTGGATAGTCCAAGTGCCCGCTAGTTAACCTACATAGTCAAAGTGCCCGATAGGTAACCTACATAGTCCAAGTGCCTTCTAGAGATCGTACATATTCCACGTGACCGCTAGGGAACCTACATAGTCCAAGTGCCCGTTAGGGAACCTACATAGTCCAAGTGCTCGCTAGGTAACCTACATAGTCCAAATGCCCGCGAGGAAACCTACATAGTCTGAGTGCCCGCTAGGGAACCTACATAATCCAAGTGCCCGTTAGGTAACCTAGATAGTCCAAGGGCCCGCTAGTTGACCTACATAGTCTAAGTGCCAGCTAGGTAACCCAGATAGTACAAGTGCCCGCTAGGGAACCTAGATAGTCCAAGTGCCTGTTAGCTAACCTAGATAGTCCAAGTGGCGGCTATGTAACCTACATAGTCCAAGTGCCCGTTCGTTGACCTAGATAATCTAAGTGCCCGCTAGGTAACCTAGACAGTCCTAGTGCCCGCTAGTTAACCTACATAGTCCAAGTGCCCGTTAGTTAACCTACATAATCCAAGTGCCCGTTAGCTAACCTAGATAGTCCAAGGGCCCGCTAGTTAAACAAGATAGTCCTAGTGCCCTTTAGTTAAACTAGATAGTCCAAGTGCCCTCAAGGGGACATACATAGCCCAAGTGCCCGCTAGGTTATGTACATAGACCAAGTGCCCGCTAGGTAACCTAGATAGTCCAAGGGCCTGCTAGTTAACCTACATAGTCCAAGTGCCCGCTAGGTAACCTACATAGTGCAAGTGTCCGCTAGTTAACCTACGTAGTCCAAGGGACCGCTAGTTATTCTAGATAGTCCAATTGTCCACTAGTTAACCTACATAGTCCAAGTGCCCTATATGGAACCTAGATAGTCCAAGTGCACGCTAGGGAACCTACATAGTCCAATTGCCCGCTCTGGAACATACATAGTCCAAGTGCCTGTTAGTTAACCTAGATAATGCAAGTGCCCTTTAGTTAACCTACATAGTCCAAGTGCCCGCTAGATAACTTACATAGTCCAAGTGCCCGCTAGGTAACCTATATAGTCCAAATGCCCGCTAGGGAACCTACATAGTCCAAGTGCCTGCTAGGTAAACTACATAGTCCAAGTGCCCACTAGGTAACCTAGACAGTCCAATTGCCCGCTAGTTAACCTAGACAGTCCAAGTAACCGCTAGGGAACCTACATAGTCCAAGTTCCCGCTAGGGAACTTACATATTCCAAGTGCCCGCTATTAACATAGATAGTCCAAGTGCCCGCTAGTTAACCAGGATCGTCCAAGTGCCCTCTAGTTAACTTACATACTCTAAGGGCCTGCTAGTTAACCTACAAAGACCAAGGGCCCGCTCGTTAACCTAGATAGTCCAAGTGCCCGCTAGTTAACCTACATAGTCCAAGTGCCCGCTAGGTAACCTAGACAGTCCAATTGCCCACTAGTTAACCTAGACAGTCCAAGTAACCGCTAGGGAACTTACATAGTCCAAGTGCCCGCTAGGGAACCTACATAGTCCAAGTGCTCGCTAGGCAACCTACATAGTCCAAGTGCCCGTTAGTTAACCTAGATAGTCAAAGTGCCTGCTAGGTAACCTAGATAGTCCAAGTGCCCGCTAGGTAACCTACATAGTCCAAGTGCCCGTTAGGTAACCTTGATAGTCCAATTACCCGTTAGCTAACCTAGATAGTCGAAGTGTCCGCTAGGCAACCTACACAGTCCATGTGACCGCTAGGTAACCTACATAGTCCAAGTGCCCGATAGTTAACCTAGATAGTCCAAGTGCCCGCTAGTAAACCTAGATATTCCAAATGCCCGCTAGGTAACCTATATAGTCCAAATGCCCGCTAGGGAACCTACATAGTCCAAGTGCCTGCTAGGTAAACTACATAGTCCAAGTGCCCACTAGGTAATCTAGACAGTCCAATTGCACGCTAGTTAACCTAGACAGTCCAAGTAACCCTAGGGAACCTACATAGTCCAAGTGCCCACTAGTTAACCTAGATAGTCCAAGTGCCCGCTAGTTAACCAGGATCGTCCAAGTGCCCTCTAGTTAACTTACATAGTCCAAGGGCCTGCTAGTTAACCTACATAGACGAAGGGCCCGCTAGTTAACCTAGATAGTCCAAGTGCCCGCTAGTTAACCTACATAGTCCAAGTGCCCGCTAGGTAACCTAGACAGGCCAAGTGACCACTAGGTTACCTACATAGTCCAAGTGCCCGTTCGTTAACCTACATAGTCCAAGTGCCCGCTAGGTAACGTAGATAGCCCAATTGCCCGCTAGGGAACGTACATAGTCCAAGTGCCCGCTAGGTAACCTAGATAGTCCAAGTGCCCGTTAGCTAACCTTGATAGTCTAATGGCCCGCTAGTTGACCTACATAGTCCAAGTGCCCGCTAGTTATCCTACATAGTCCAAGTGCCCGCTAGGTAACCTAGATAGCCCAAGTACCCGTTAGCTACCCTAGATAGTCCAAGTGACCGCTAGGTAACCTACATAGTCAAAGTGCCCACTAAGTAACCTAGATAGTCCAAGTTCCTGTTAGCTAACCTAGAGAGTCCAAGTGTCCGCTAGGTAACCTACATAGTCCAAGGGCCCGCTCGTTAACCTAGTTCGTCCAAGTGTCCGCTAATTAACCTACATAGTCCAAGTGCCCGCTAGGTAACCAAGATAGTCAAAGTGGCCGCTAGGTAACCAACATAGTCCAAGTTCCCACTAGGTAACCTAGATTGTCCAAGTGCCTGTTAGCTAACCTACATAGTCCAAGTGCCCGTTCGTTAACCTAGATAATCCAAGTGCCCGCTATGTAACCTAGACAGTCCAAGTGCCCGCTAGGTTACCTACATAGTCCAAGTGTCCGTCCGTTAACCTCGATAGTCCAATTGCCCGCTTCGTAACCTGGATAGTCCAAGTGCCCGCTAGTTAACCTACATAGTCAAAGTGCCCGATAGGTAACCTACATAGTCCAAGTGCCTTCTAGAGATCGTACATATTCCACGTGACCGCTAGGGAACCTACATAGTCCAAGTGCCCGTTAGGGAACCTACATAGTCCAAGTGCTCGCTAGGTAACCTACATAGTCCAAATGCCCGCGAGGAAACCTACATAGTCTGAGTGCCCGCTAGGGAACCTACATAATCCAAGTGCCCGTTAGGTAACCTAGATAGTCCAAGGGCCCGCTAGTTGACCTACATAGTCTAAGTGCCAGCTAGGTAACCCAGATAGTACAAGTGCCCGCTAGGGAACCTAGATAGTCCAATTGCCTGTTAGCTAACCTAGATAGTCCAAGTGGCGGCTATGTAACCTACATAGTCCAAGTGCCCGTTCGTTGACCTAGATAATCTAAGTGCCCGCTAGGTAACCTAGACAGTCCTAGTGCCCGCTAGTTAACCTACATAGTCCAAGTGCCCGTTAGTTAACCTACATAATCCAAGTGCCCGTTAGCTAACCTAGATAGTCCAAGGGCCCGCTAGTTAAACAAGATAGTCCTAGTGCCCTTTAGTTAAACTAGATAGTCCAAGTGCCCTCAAGGGGACATACATAGCCCAAGTGCCCGCTAGGTTATGTACATAGACCAAGTGCCCGCTAGGTAACCTAGATAGTCCAAGGGCCTGCTAGTTAACCTACATAGTCCAAGTGCCCGCTAGGTAACCTACATAGTGCAAGTGTCCGCTAGTTAAACTACATTGTACAAAGGTCCGCTAGTTAACCTAGATAGTCCAATTGTCCACTAGTTAACCTACATAGTCCAAGTGCCCTATATGGAACCTAGATAGTCCAAGTGCACGCTAGGGAACCTACATAGTCCAATTGCCCGCTCTGGAACATACATAGTCCAAGTGCCTGTTAGTTAACCTAGATAATGCAAGTGCCCTTTAGTTAACCTACATAGTCCAAGTGCCCGCTAGATAACTTACATAGTCCAAGTGCCCGCTAGGTAACCTATATAGTCCAAATGCCCGCTAGGGAACCTACATAGTCCAAGTGCCTGCTAGGTAAACTACATAGTCCAAGTGCCCACTAGGTAACCTAGACAGTCCAATTGCCTGCTAGTTAACCTAGACAGTCCAAGTAACCGCTAGGGAACCTACATAGTCCAAGTTCCCGCTAGGGAACTTACATATTCCAAGTGCCCGCTATTAACATAGATAGTCCAAGTGCCCGCTAGTTAACCAGGATCGTCCAAGTGCCCTCTAGTTAACTTACATAGTCTAAGGGCCTGCTAGTTAACCTACATAGACCAAGGGCCCGCTCGTTAACCTAGATAGTCCAAGTGCCCGCTAGTTAACCTACATAGTCCAAGTGCCCGCTAGGTAACCTAGACAGTCCAATTGCCCACTAGTTAACCTAGACAGTCCAAGTAACCGCTAGGGAACTTACATAGTCCAAGTGCCCGCTAGGGAACCTACATAGTCCAAGTGCTCGCTAGGCAACCTACATAGTCCAAGTGCCCGTTAGTTAACCTAGATAGTCAAAGTGCCTGCTAGGTAACCTAGATAGTCCAAGTGCCCGCTAGGTAACCTACATAGTCCAAGTGCCCGTTAGGTAACCTTGATAGTCCAATTACCCGTTAGCTAACCTAGATAGTCGAAGTGTCCGCTAGGCAACCTACACAGTCCATGTGACCGCTAGGTAACCTACATAGTCCAAGTGCCCGATAGTTAACCTAGATAGTCCAAGTGCCCGCTAGTAAACCTAGATATTCCAAATGCCCGCTAGGTAACCTATATAGTCCAAATGCCCGCTAGGGAACCTACATAGTCCAAGTGCCTGCTAGGTAAACTACATAGTCCAAGTGCCCACTAGGTAATCTAGACAGTCCAATTGCACGCTAGTTATCCTAGACAGTCCAAGTAACCCTAGGGAACCTACATAGTCCAAGTGCCCACTAGTTAACCTAGATAGTCCAAGTGCCCGCTAGTTAACCAGGATCGTCCAAGTGCCCTCTAGTTAACTTACATAGTCCAAGGGCCTGCTAGTTAACCTACATAGACGAAGGGCCCGCTAGTTAACCTAGATAGTCCAAGTGCCCGCTAGTTAACCTACATAGTCCAAGTGCCCGCTAGGTAACCTAGACAGGCCAAGTGACCACTAGGTTACCTACATAGTCTAAGTGCCCGTTCGTTAACCTACATAGTCCAAGTGCCCGCTAGGTAACGTAGATAGCCCAATTGCCCGCTAGGGAACGTACATAGTCCAAGTGCCCGCTAGGTAACCTAGATAGTCCAAGTGCCCGCTAGTTAACCTACATAGTCCAAGTGCCTGATAGGTAAACTACATAGTCCAAGTGCCCACTAGGTAACCTAGACAGTCCAATTGCCCACTAGTTAACCTAGACAGTCCAAGTAACCGCTAGGGAACTTACATAGTCCAAGTGCCCGCTAGGGAACCTACATAGTCCAAGTGCCCGCTAGGTAACCTATATAGTCCAAATGCCCACTAGGGAACCTACATAGTCCAAGTGCCTGCTAGGTAAACTACATAGTCCAAGTGCCCACTAGGTAACCTAGACAGTACAATTGCACGCTAGTTAACCTAGACAGTCCAAGTAACTTTAGGGAACCTACATAGTCCAAGTGCCCACTAGTTAACCTAGATAGTCCAAGTGCCCGCTAGTTAACCAGGATCGTCCAAATGCCCTCTAGTTAACTTACATAGTCCAAGGGCCTGCTAGTTAACCTACATAGACCAAGGGCCCGCTAGTTAACCTAGATAGTCCAAGTGCCCACTAGCTAACCTACATAGTCCAAGTGGCCGCTAGGTAACCTAGACAGGCCAAGTGACCACTAGGTTACCTACATAGTCCACGTGCCCGTTCGTTAACCTACATAGTCCAAGTGCCCGCTAGGTAACGTAGATAGCCCAATATCCGCTAGGGAACATACATAGTCCAAGTGCCCGCTAGGTAACCTAGATAGGCCAATTGCACGCTAGTTAACCTAGACAGTCCAAGTAACTTTAGGGAACCAACATAGTCCAAGTGCCCACTAGTTAACCTAGATAGTCCAAGTGCCCGCTAGTTAACCAGGATCGTCCAAATGCCCTCTAGTTAACTTACATAGTCCAAGGGCCTGCTAGTTAACATACATAGACCAAGGGCCCGCTAGTTAACCTAGATAGTCCAAGTGCCCACTAGCTAACTTACATAGTCCAAGTGGCCGCTAGGTAACCTAGACAGGCCAAGTGACCACTAGGTTACCTACATAGTCCACGTGCCCGTTCGTTAACCTACATAGTCCAAGTGCCCGCTAGGTAACGTAGATAGCCCAATATCCGCTAGGGAACGTACATAGTCCAAGTGCCCACTAGCTAACCTATATAGTCCAAGTGCCCGCTAGGTAACCTAGACAGGCCAAGTGACCACTAGGTTACCTACATAGTCCACGTGCCCGTTCGTTAACCTACATAGTCCAAGTGCCCGCTAGGTAACGTAGATAGCCCAATTGCCCGCTAGGGAACATACATAGTCCAAGTGCCCGCTAGGTAACCTAGATAGTCCATGTGCCCGCTAGTTAACCTACATAGTCCAAGTGCCTGATAGGTAAACTACATAGTCAAAGTGTCCACTAGGTAACCTAGACAGTCCAATTGCCCACTAGTTAACCTAGACAGTCCAAGTAACCGCTAGGGAACCTACATAGTCCAAGTGCCCGCTAGGGAACCTACATTGTCCATGTGCTCGCTAGGCATCCTACATAGTCCAAGTGCCCGTTAGTTAACCTAGAGAGTCAAAGTGCCTGCTAGGTAACCTAGATAGTCCAAGTGCCCGCTAGGTAACCTACATAGTCAAAGTGCGTGCTAGGTAACCTAGATAGACCAATTGCCGTTAGCTAACCTAGATAGTCCAAGTGTCCGCTAGGTAACCTACATAGTCCATGTGACCGCTAAGTAACCTACATAGTCCAAGTGCCCGATAGTTAACCTAGATAGTCCAAGTGCCCGCTAGTTGACCTACATAGTCTAAGTGCCAGCTAGGTAACCCAGATAGTACAAGTGCCCGCTAGGGAACCTAGATAGTCCAAGTGCCTGTTAGCTAACCTAGATAGTCCAAGTGGCGGCTATGTAACCTACATAGTCCAAGTGCCCGTTCGTTGACCTAGATAATCTAAGTGCCCGCTAGGTAACCTAGACAGTCCTAGTGCCCGCTAGTTAACCTACATAGTCCAAGTGCCCGTTAGTTAACCTACATAATCCAAGTGCCCGTTAGCTAACCTAGATAGTCCAAGGGCCCGCTAGTTAAACAAGATAGTCCTAGTGCCCTTTAGTTAAACTAGATAGTCCAAGTGCCCTCAAGGGGACATACATAGCCCAAGTGCCCGCTAGGTTATGTACATAGACCAAGTGCCCGCTAGGTAACCTAGATAGTCCAAGGGCCTGCTAGTTAACCTACATAGTCCAAGTGCCCGCTAGGTAACCTACATAGTGCAAGTGTCCGCTAGTTAACCTACGTAGTCCAAGGGACCGCTAGTTATTCTAGATAGTCCAATTGTCCACTAGTTAACCTACATAGTCCAAGTGCCCTATATGGAACCTAGATAGTCCAAGTGCACGCTAGGGAACCTACATAGTCCAATTGCCCGCTCTGGAACATACATAGTCCAAGTGCCTGTTAGTTAACCTAGATAATGCAAGTGCCCTTTAGTTAACCTACATAGTCCAAGTGCCCGCTAGATAACTTACATAGTCCAAGTGCCCGCTAGGTAACCTATATAGTCCAAATGCCCGCTAGGGAACCTACATAGTCCAAGTGCCTGCTAGGTAAACTACATAGTCCAAGTGCCCACTAGGTAACCTAGACAGTCCAATTGCCCGCTAGTTAACCTAGACAGTCCAAGTAACCGCTAGGGAACCTACATAGTCCAAGTTCCCGCTAGGGAACTTACATATTCCAAGTGCCCGCTATTAACATAGATAGTCCAAGTGCCCGCTAGTTAACCAGGATCGTCCAAGTGCCCTCTAGTTAACTTACATACTCTAAGGGCCTGCTAGTTAACCTACAAAGACCAAGGGCCCGCTCGTTAACCTAGATAGTCCAAGTGCCCGCTAGTTAACCTACATAGTCCAAGTGCCCGCTAGGTAACCTAGACAGTCCAATTGCCCACTAGTTAACCTAGACAGTCCAAGTAACCGCTAGGGAACTTACATAGTCCAAGTGCCCGCTAGGGAACCTACATAGTCCAAGTGCTCGCTAGGCAACCTACATAGTCCAAGTGCCCGTTAGTTAACCTAGATAGTCAAAGTGCCTGCTAGGTAACCTAGATAGTCCAAGTGCCCGCTAGGTAACCTACATAGTCCAAGTGCCCGTTAGGTAACCTTGATAGTCCAATTACCCGTTAGCTAACCTAGATAGTCGAAGTGTCCGCTAGGCAACCTACACAGTCCATGTGACCGCTAGGTAACCTACATAGTCCAAGTGCCCGATAGTTAACCTAGATAGTCCAAGTGCCCGCTAGTAAACCTAGATATTCCAAATGCCCGCTAGGTAACCTATATAGTCCAAATGCCCGCTAGGGAACCTACATAGTCCAAGTGCCTGCTAGGTAAACTACATAGTCCAAGTGCCCACTAGGTAATCTAGACAGTCCAATTGCACGCTAGTTAACCTAGACAGTCCAAGTAACCCTAGGGAACCTACATAGTCCAAGTGCCCGCTAGTTAACCAGGATCGTCCAAGTGCCCTCTAGTTAACTTACATAGTCCAAGGGCCTGCTAGTTAACCTACATAGACGAAGGGCCCGCTAGTTAACCTAGATAGTCCAAGTGCCCGCTAGTTAACCTACATAGTCCAAGTGCCCGCTAGGTAACCTAGACAGGCCAAGTGACCACTAGGTTACCTACATAGTCCAAGTGCCCGTTCGTTAACCTACATAGTCCAAGTGCCCGCTAGGTAACGTAGATAGCCCAATTGCCCGCTAGGGAACGTACATAGTCCAAGTGCCCGCTAGGTAACCTAGATAGTCCAAGTGCCCGTTAGCTAACCTTGATAGTCCAATGGCCCGCTAGTTGACCTACATAGTCCAAGTGCCCGCTAGTTATCCTACATAGTCCAAGTGCCCGCTAGGTAACCTAGATAGCCCAAGTACCCGTTAGCTACCCTAGATAGTCCAAGTGACCGCTAGGTAACCTACATAGTCAAAGTGCCCACTAAGTAACCTAGATAGTCCAAGTTCCTGTTAGCTAACCTAGAGAGTCCAAGTGTCCGCTAGGTAACCTACATAGTCCAAGGGCCCGCTCGTTAACCTAGTTCGTCCAAGTGTCCGCTAATTAACCTACATAGTCCAAGTGCCCGCTAGGTAACCAAGATAGTCAAAGTGGCCGCTAGGTAACCAACATAGTCCAAGTTCCCACTAGGTAACCTAGATTGTCCAAGTGCCTGTTAGCTAACCTACATAGTCCAAGTGCCCGTTCGTTAACCTAGATAATCCAAGTGCCCGCTATGTAACCTAGACAGTCCAAGTGCCCGCTAGGTTACCTACATAGTCCAAGTGTCCGTCCGTTAACCTCGATAGTCCAATTGCCCGCTTCGTAACCTGGATAGTCCAAGTGCCCGCTAGTTAACCTACATAGTCAAAGTGCCCGATAGGTAACCTACATAGTCCAAGTGCCTTCTAGAGATCGTACATATTCCACGTGACCGCTAGGGAACCTACATAGTCCAAGTGCCCGTTAGGGAACCTACATAGTCCAAGTGCTCGCTAGGTAACCTACATAGTCCAAATGCCCGCGAGGAAACCTACATAGTCTGAGTGCCCGCTAGGGAACCTACATAATCCAAGTGCCCGTTAGGTAACCTAGATAGTCCAAGGGCCCGCTAGTTGACCTACATAGTCTAAGTGCCAGCTAGGTAACCCAGATAGTACAAGTGCCCGCTAGGGAACCTAGATAGTCCAATTGCCTGTTAGCTAACCTAGATAGTCCAAGTGGCGGCTATGTAACCTACATAGTCCAAGTGCCCGTTCGTTGACCTAGATAATCTAAGTGCCCGCTAGGTAACCTAGACAGTCCTAGTGCCCGCTAGTTAACCTACATAGTCCAAGTGCCCGTTAGTTAACCTACATAATCCAAGTGCCCGTTAGCTAACCTAGATAGTCCAAGGGCCCGCTAGTTAAACAAGATAGTCCTAGTGCCCTTTAGTTAAACTAGATAGTCCAAGTGCCCTCAAGGGGACATACATAGCCCAAGTGCCCGCTAGGTTATGTACATAGACCAAGTGCCCGCTAGGTAACCTAGATAGTCCAAGGGCCTGCTAGTTAACCTACATAGTCCAAGTGCCCGCTAGGTAACCTACATAGTGCAAGTGTCCGCTAGTTAAACTACATTGTACAAAGGTCCGCTAGTTAACCTAGATAGTCCAATTGTCCACTAGTTAAACTACATAGTCCAAGTGCCCTATATGGAACCTAGATAGTCCAAGTGCACGCTAGGGAACCTACATAGTCCAAATGCCCGCTCTGGAACATACATAGTCCAAGTGCCTGTTAGTTAACCTAGATAATGCAAGTGCCCTTTAGTTAACCTACATAGTCCAAGTGCCCGCTAGATAACTTACATAGTCCAAGTGCCCGCTAGGTAACCTATATAGTCCAAATGCCCGCTAGGGAACCTACATAGTCCAAGTGCCTGCTAGGTAAACTACATAGTCCAAGTGCCCACTAGGTAACCTAGACAGTCCAATTGCCTGCTAGTTAACCTAGACAGTCCAAGTAACCGCTAGGGAACCTACATAGTCCAAGTTCCCGCTAGGGAACTTACATATTCCAAGTGCCCGCTATTAACATAGATAGTCCAAGTGCCCGCTAGTTAACCAGGATCGTCCAAGTGCCCTCTAGTTAACTTACATAGTCTAAGGGCCTGCTAGTTAACCTACATAGACCAAGGGCCCGCTCGTTAAACTAGATAGTCCAAGTGCCCGCTAGTTAACCTACATAGTCCAAGTGCCCGCTAGGTAACCTAGACAGTCCAATTGCCCACTAGTTAACCTAGACAGTCCAAGTAACCGCTAGGGAACTTACATAGTCCAAGTGCCCGCTAGGGAACCTACATAGTCCAAGTGCTCGCTAGGCAACCTACATAGTCCAAGTGCCCGTTAGTTAACCTAGATAGTCAAAGTGCCTGCTAGGTAACCTAGATAGTCCAAGTGCCCGCTAGGTAACCTACATAGTCCAAGTGCCCGTTAGGTAACCTTGATAGTCCAATTACCCGTTAGCTAACCTAGATAGTCGAAGTGTCCGCTAGGCAACCTACACAGTCCATGTGACCGCTAGGTAACCTACATAGTCCAAGTGCCCGATAGTTAACCTAGATAGTCCAAGTGCCCGCTAGTAAACCTAGATATTCCAAATGCCCGCTAGGTAACCTATATAGTCCAAATGCCCGCTAGGGAACCTACATAGTCCAAGTGCCTGCTAGGTAAACTACATAGTCCAAGTGCCCACTAGGTAATCTAGACAGTCCAATTGCACGCTAGTTATCCTAGACAGTCCAAGTAACCCTAGGGAACCTACATAGTCCAAGTGCCCGCTATTAACATAGATAGTCCAAGTGCCCGCTAGTTAACCAGGATCGTCCAAGTGCCCTCTAGTTAACTTACATAGTCTAAGGGCCTGCTAGTTAACCTACATAGACCAAGGGCCCGCTCGTTAAACTAGATAGTCCAAGTGCCCGCTAGTTAACCTACATAGTCCAAGTGCCCGCTAGGTAACCTAGACAGTCCAATTGCCCACTAGTTAACCTAGACAGTCCAAGTAACCGCTAGGGAACTTACATAGTCCAAGTGCCCGCTAGGGAACCTACATAGTCCAAGTGCTCGCTAGGCAACCTACATAGTCCAAGTGCCCGTTAGTTAACCTAGATAGTCAAAGTGCCTGCTAGGTAACCTAGATAGTCCAAGTGCCCGCTAGGTAACCTACATAGTCCAAGTGCCCGTTAGGTAACCTTGATAGTCCAATTACCCGTTAGCTAACCTAGATAGTCGAAGTGTCCGCTAGGCAACCTACACAGTCCATGTGACCGCTAGGTAACCTACATAGTCCAAGTGCCCGATAGTTAACCTAGATAGTCCAAGTGCCCGCTAGTAAACCTAGATATTCCAAATGCCCGCTAGGTAACCTATATAGTCCAAATGCCCGCTAGGGAACCTACATAGTCCAAGTGCCTGCTAGGTAAACTACATAGTCCAAGTGCCCACTAGGTAATCTAGACAGTCCAATTGCACGCTAGTTAACCTAGACAGTCCAAGTAACCCTAGGGAACCTACATAGTCCAAGTGCCCACTAGTTAACCTAGATAGTCCAAGTGCCCGCTAGTTAACCAGGATCGAGCAAGTGCCCTCTAGTTAACTTACATAGTCCAAGGGCCTGCTAGTTAACCTACATAGACGAAGGGCCCGCTAGTTAACCTAGATAGTCCAAGTGCCCGCTAGTTAACCTACATAGTCCAAGTGCCCGCTAGGTAACCTAGACAGGCCAAGTGACCACTAGGTTACCTACATAGTCCAAGTGCCCGTTCGTTAACCTACATAGTCCAAGTGCCCGCTAGGTAACGTAGATAGCCCAATTGCCCGCTAGGGAACGTACATAGTCCAAGTGCCCGCTAGGTAACCTAGATAGTCCAAGTGCCCGCTAGTTAACCTACATAGTCCAAGTGCCTGATAGGTAAACTACATAGTCCAAGTGCCCACTAGGTAACCTAGACAGTCCAATTGCCCACTAGTTAACCTAGACAGTCCAAGTAACCGCTAGGGAACCTACATAGTCCAAGTGCCCGCTAGGGAACCTACATAGTCCAAGTGCCCGCTAGGTAACCTATATAGTCCAAATGCCCACTAGGGAACCTACATAGTCCAAGTGCCTGCTAGGTAAACTACATAGTCCAAGTGCCCACTAGGTAACCTAGACAGTACAATTGCACGCTAGTTAACCTAGACAGTCCAAGTAACTTTAGGGAACCTACATAGTCCAAGTGCCCACTAGTTAACCTAGATAGTCCAAGTGCCCGCTAGTTAACCAGGATCGTCCAAATGCCCTCTAGTTAACTTACATAGTCCAAGGGCCTGCTAGTTAACCTACATAGACCAAGGGCCCGCTAGTTAACCTAGATAGTCCAAGTGCCCACTAGCTAACCTACATAGTCCAAGTGGCCGCTAGGTAACCTAGACAGGCCAAGTGACCACTAGGTTACCTACATAGTCCACGTGCCCGTTCGTTAACCTACATAGTCCAAGTGCCCGCTAGGTAACGTAGATAGCCCAATATCCGCTAGGGAACATACATAGTCCAAGTGCCCGCTAGGTAACCTAGATAGGCCAATTGCACGCTAGTTAACCTAGACAGTCCAAGTAACTTTAGGGAACCAACATAGTCCAAGTGCCCACTAGTTAACCTAGATAGTCCAAGTGCCCGCTAGTTAACCAGGATCGTCCAAATGCCCTCTAGTTAACTTACATAGTCCAAGGGCCTGCTAGTTAACATACATAGACCAAGGGCCCGCTAGTTAACCTAGATAGTCCAAGTGCCCACTAGCTAACTTACATAGTCCAAGTGGCCGCTAGGTAACCTAGACAGGCCAAGTGACCACTAGGTTACCTACATAGTCCACGTGCCCGTTCGTTAACCTACATAGTCCAAGTGCCCGCTAGGTAACGTAGATAGCCCAATATCCGCTAGGGAACGTACATAGTCCAAGTGCCCACTAGCTAACCTATATAGTCCAAGTGCCCGCTAGGTAACCTAGACAGGGCAAGTGACCACTAGGTTACCTACATAGTCCACGTGCCCGTTCGTTAACCTACATAGTCCAAGTGCCCGCTAGGTAACGTAGATAGCCCAATTGCCCGCTAGGGAACATACATAGTCCAAGTGCCCGCTAGGTAACCTAGATAGTCCATGTGCCCGCTAGTTAACCTACATAGTCCAAGTGCCTGATAGGTAAACTACATAGTCAAAGTGTCCACTAGGTAACCTAGACAGTCCAATTGCCCACTAGTTAACCTAGACAGTCCAAGTAACCGCTAGGGAACCTACATAGTCCAAGTGCCCGCTAGGGAACCTACATTGTCCATGTGCTCGCTAGGCATCCTACATAGTCCAAGTGCCCGTTAGTTAACCTAGAGAGTCAAAGTGCCTGCTAGGTAACCTAGATAGTCCAAGTGCCCGCTAGGTAACCTACATAGTCAAAGTGCGTGCTAGGTAACCTAGATAGACCAATTGCCGTTAGCTAACCTAGATAGTCCAAGTGTCCGCTAGGTAACCTACATAGTCCATGTGACCGCTAAGTAACCTACATAGTCCAAGTGCCCGATAGTTAACCTAGATAGTCCAAGTGCCCGCTAGTAAACCTAGATAGTCCAAGGGCCCGCTAGTTAACCTAGATAGTCCAAGTGCCCGCTAGTTAACCTAAATGGTCCAAGTGTCCGCTAGGTAACCTACATCGTCCAAGTGCCTGCTAGGTAACCTAGGTTGTCCAAGTGCCTGTGAGCTAACCTACATAGTCCAAGTGCCCGTTCGTTAACCTAGATAATCCAAGTGCCCGCTATGTAACCTAGACAGTCCAAGTGCCCGCTAGGTTACCTACATAGTCCAAGTGTCCGTTCGTTAACCTAGATAGTCCAAGTGCCCGTTTGGTAACCTACATAGTCCAAGTGCCCATACGTAACCTAGATAGTCCAAGTGCCCGCTAGATAACCAACATAGTCAAAGTGCGCGATAGGTAACCTACATAGTCCACGTGCCTTCTAGGGATCCTACATAGTCCACGTGACCGCTAGGGAACCTACATAGTCCATGTGCCCGCAAGGAAACCTACATAGTCTAATGCCCGCTAGGGAACCTACATTATCCAAGTGCCCGTTAGGTAACCTAGATAGTCCAAGTGCCCGTTAGCTAACCTTGATAGTCCAATGGCCCGCTAGTTGACCTACATATCCAAGTGCCCGCTAGTTATCCTACATAGTCCAAGTGCCCGCTAGGGAACCTAGATAGCCCAAGTACCCGTTAGCTACCCTAGATAGTCCAAGTGACCGCTAGGTAACCTACATAGTCCAAGTGCCTTCTAGAGAGCGTACATAGTCCACGTGACCGCTAGGAAACCTACATAGTCCAAGTGCCCGTTAGGGAACCTACATAGTCCAAGTGCCCGTTAGGTAACCTACATAGTCCAAGTGCCTTCTCGAGAGCGTACATAGTCCACGTGACCGCTGGGGAACCTACATAGTCCAAGTGCCCGTTAGGCAACCTACATAGTCCAAGTGCCCGCTAGGTAACCAAGATAGTCAAAGTGGCCGCTAGGTAACCAACATAGTCCAAGTTCCCACTAGGTAACCTAGATTGTCCAAGTGCCTGTTAGCTAACCTAGATTGTCCAAGTGCCCGTTTGTTAACCTAGATAATACAAGTGCCCGCTATGTAACCTAGACAGTCCAAGTGCCCGCTAGGTTCCCTACATAGTCCAAGTGTCCGTCTGTTAACCTCGATAGTCCAATTGCCCGCTTCGTAACCTGGATAGTCCAAGTTCCCGGTAGTTAACCTATATAGTCAAAGTGCCCGATAGGTAACCTACATAGTCCAAGTGCCTTCTAGAGAGCGTACATAGTCCATGTGACCGCTAGGGAACCTACATAGTCCAAGTGCCCGTTAGGGAAACTACATAGTCCAAGTGCTCGCTAGGTAACCTACATAGTCCAAATGCCCGCAAGGAAACCTACATAGTCTGAGTGCCCGCTAGGGAACCTACATAATCCAAGTGCCCGTTAGGTAACCTAGATAGTCCAAGGGCCCGCTAGTTGACCTACATAGTCCAAGTGCCAGCTAGGTAACCCAGATAGTACAAGTGCCCGCTAGGGAACCTAGATAGTCCAAATGCCTATTAGCTAACCTAGATAGTCCAAGTGGCGGCTATGTAACCTACATAGTCCAAGTGCCCGTTCGTTAACCTAGATAATCCAAGTGCCCGCTAGGTAACCTAGACAGTCCTAGTGCCCGCTAGTTAACCTACATAGTCCAAGTGCCCGTTAGTTAACCTACATAATCCAAGTGCCCGTTAGCTAACCTAGATAGTCCAAGGGCCCGCTAGTTGACCTACATAGTCCAAGTGCCCGCTATGTAACCTAGATAGACCTAGTGCCCGCTAGTTAAACAAGATAGTCCTAGTGCCCTTTAGTTAAACTAGATAGTCCAAGTGCCCTCTAGGGGACATACATAGCCCAAGTGCCCGCTAGGTTATGTACATAGACCAAGTGCCCGCTAGGTAACCTAGATAGTCCAAGGGCCTGCTAGTTAACCTACATAGTCCAAGTGCCCGCTAGGTAACCTACATAGTGCAAGTGTCCGCTAGTTAAACTACATTGTCCAAAGGCCCGCTAGTTAACCTAGATAGTCCAAGTGCCCGCTAGGTAACCTACATAGTGCAAGTGTCCGCTAGTTAACCTACGTAGTCCAAGGGACCGCTAGTTAACCTAGATAGTCCAATTGTCCACTAGTTAACCTATATAGTCCAAGTGCCCTATATGGAACCTAGATAGTCCAAGTGCACGCTAGGGAACCTACATAGTCCAATTGCCCGCTCTGGAACATACATAGTCCAAGTGCCTGTTAGTTAACCTAGATAATGCAAGTGCCCTTTACTTAACCTACATAGTCCAAGTGCCCGCTAGATAACTTACATAGTCCAAGTGCCCGCTAGGTAACCTATATAATCCAAATGCCCGCTAGGGAACCTACATAGTCCAAGTGCCTGCTAGGTAAACTACATAGTCCAAGTGCCCACTAGGTAACCTAGACAGTCCAATTGCCCGCTAGTTAACCTAGACAGTCCAAGTAACTGCTAGGGAACCTACATAGTCCAAGTTCCCGCTAGGGAACTTACATATTCCAAGTGCCCGCTAATTAACCTAGATAGTCCAAGTGCCCGCTAGTTAACCAGGATCGTTCAAGTGCCCTCTAGTTAACTTACATAGTCTAAGGGCCTGCTAGTTAACCTACATAGACCAAGGGCCCGCTAGTTAACCTAGATAGTCCAAGTGCCCGCTAGTTAACCTACATAGTCCAAGTGCCCGCTAGGTAACCTAGACAGGCCAAGTGACCACTAGGTTACCTACATAGTCCAAGTGCCCGTTCGTTAACCTACATATTCCAAGTGCCCGCTAGGTAACGTAGATAGCCCAATTGCCCGCTAGGGAACATACATAGTCCAAGTGCCCGCTAGGTAACCTAGATAGTCCAAGTGCCCGCTAGTTAACCTACATAGTCCAAGTGCCTGATAGGAAAACTACATAGTCCAAGTGCCCACTAGGTAACCTAGACAGTCCAATTGCCCACTAGTTAACCTAGACAGTCCAAGTAACCGCTAGGGAACCTACATAGTCCAAGTGCCCGCTAGGGAACCTACATTGTCCATGTGCTCGCTAGGCATCCTACATAGTCCAAGTGCCCGTTAGTTAACCTAGAGAGTCAAAGTGCCTGCTAGGTAACCTAGATAGTCCAAGTGCCCGCTAGGTAACCTACATAGTCAAAGTGCGTGCTAGGTAACCTAGATAGTCCAATTGCCCGTTAGCTAACCTAGATAGTCCAAGTGTCTGCTAGGTAACATACATAGTCAATGTGACCGCTAGGTAACCTACATAGTCCAAGTGCCCGATAGTTAACCTAGATAGTCCAAGTGCCCGCTAGTAAACCTAGATAGTCCAAGGGCCCGCTAGTTAACCTAGATAGTCCAAGTGCCCTCTAGTTAACCTAAATGGTCCAAGTGTCCGCTAGGTTACCTACATCGTCCAAGTGTCCGTTCGTTAACCTAGATAGTCCAAGTGCCCGTTTGGTAACCTACATAGTCCAAGTGCCCGTTCGTTAACCTAGATAGTCCAAGTGCCCGCTATGTAACCTAGACAGTCCAAGTGCCCGCTAGGTTACCTACATAGTCCAAGTGTCCTTTCATTAACCTAGATAGTCCAAGTGCCCGTTTGGTAACCTACATAGTCCAAGTGCCCATACGTAACCTGGATAGTCCAAGTGCCCGCTAGATAACCAACATAGTCAAAGTGCGCGATAGGTAACCTACATAGTCCACGTGCCTTCTAGGGATCCTACATAGTCCACGTGACCGCTAGGGAACCTACATAGTCCAAGTGCCCGTTAGGGAACCTACATAGTCCATGTGCCCACAAGGAAACTTACATAGTCTAATGCCCGCTGGGGAACCTACATAATCAAAGTGCCCGTTAGGTAACCTAGATAGTCCAAGTGCCCGTTAGCTAACCTTGATAGTCCAATGGCCCGCTAGTTGACCTACATAGTCCAAGTGCCCGCTAGGTATCCTACATAGTCCAAGTGCCCGCTAGGTAACCTAGATAGCCCAAGTACCCGTTAGCTACCCTAGATAGTCCAAGTGACCGCTAGGTAACCTACATAGTCAAAGTGCCCACTAAGTAACCTAGATAGTCCAAGTTCCTGTTAGCTAACCTAGAGAGTCCAAGTGTCCGCTAGGTAACCTACATAGTCCAAGGGCCCGCTCGTTAACCTAGTTCGTCCAAGTGTCCGCTAATTAACCTACATAGTCCAAGTGCCCGCTAGGTAACCAAGATAGTCAAAGTGGCCGCTAGGTAACCAACATAGTCCAAGTTCCCACTAGGTAACCTAGATTGTCCAAGTGCCTGTTAGCTAACCTACATAGTCCAAGTGCCCGTTCGTTAACCTAGATAATCCAAGTGCCCGCTATGTAACCTAGACAGTCCAAGTGCCCGCTAGGTTACCTACATAGTCCAAGTGTCCGACCGTTAACCTCGATAGTCCAATTGCCCGCTTCGTAACCTGGATAGTCCAAGTGCCCGCTAGTTAACCTACATAGTCAAAGTGCCCGATAGGTAACCTACATAGTCCAAGTGCCTTCTAGAGATCGTACATATTCCACGTGACCGCTAGGGAACCTACATAGTCCAAGTGCCCGTTAGGGAACCTACATAGTCCAAGTGCTCGCTAGGTAACCTACATAGTCCAAATGCCCGCGAGGAAACCTACATAGTCTGAGTGCCCGCTAGGGAACCTACATAATCCAAGTGCCCGTTAGGTAACCTAGATAGTCCAAGGGCCCGCTAGTTGACCTACATAGTCTAAGTGCCAGCTAGGTAACCCAGATAGTACAAGTGCCCGCTAGGGAACCTAGATAGTCCAATTGCCTGTTAGCTAACCTAGATAGTCCAAGTGGCGGCTATGTAACCTACATAGTCCAAGTGCCCGTTCGTTGACCTAGATAATCTAAGTGCCCGCTAGGTAACCTAGACAGTCCTAGTGCCCGCTAGTTAACCTACATAGTCCAAGTGCCCGTTAGTTAACCTACATAATCCAAGTGCCCGTTAGCTAACCTAGATAGTCCAAGGGCCCGCTAGTTAAACAAGATAGTCCTAGTGCCCTTTAGTTAAACTAGATAGTCCAAGTGCCCTCAAGGGGACATACATAGCCCAAGTGCCCGCTAGGTTATGTACATAGACCAAGTGCCCGCTAGGTAACCTAGATAGTCCAAGGGCCTGCTAGTTAACCTACATAGTCCAAGTGCCCGCTAGGTAACCTACATAGTGCAAGTGTCCGCTAGTTAAACTACATTGTACAAAGGCCCGCTAGTTAACCTAGATAGTCCAAGTGCCCGCTAGGTAACCTACATAGTGCAAGTGTCCGCTAGTTAACCTACGTAGTCCAAGGGACCGCTAGTTATCCTAGATAGTCCAATTGTCCACTAGTTAACCTACATAGTCCAAGTGCCCTATATGGAACCTAGATAGTCCAAGTGCACGCTAGGGAACCTACATAGTCCAATTGCCCGCTCTGGAACATACATAGTCCAAGTGCCTGTTAGTTAACCTAGATAATGCAAGTGCCCTTTAGTTAACCTACATAGTCCAAGTGCCCGCTAGATAACTTACATAGTCCAAGTGCCCGCTAGGTAACCTATATAGTCCAAATGCCCGCTAGGGAACCTACATAGTCCAAGTGCCTGCTAGGTAAACTACATAGTCCAAGTGCCCACTAGGTAACCTAGACAGTCCAATTGCCCGCTAGTTAACCTAGACAGTCCAAGTAACCGCTAGGGAACCTACATAGTCCAAGTTCCCGCTAGGGAACTTACATATTCCAAGTGCCCGCTATTAACATAGATAGTCCAAGTGCCCGCTAGTTAACCAGGATCGTCCAAGTGCCCTCTAGTTAACTTACATACTCTAAGGGCCTGCTAGTTAACCTACATAGACCAAGGGCCCGCTCGTTAACCTAGATAGTCCAAGTGCCCGCTAGTTAACCTACATAGTCCAAGTGCCCGCTAGGTAACCTAGACAGTCCAATTGCCCACTAGTTAACCTAGACAGTCCAAGTAACCGCTAGGGAACTTACATAGTCCAAGTGCCCGCTAGGGAACCTACATAGTCCAAGTGCTCGCTAGGCAACCTACATAGTCCAAGTGCCCGTTAGTTAACCTAGATAGTCAAAGTGCCTGCTAGGTAACCTAGATAGTCCAAGTGCCCGCTAGGTAACCTACATAGTCCAAGTGCCCGTTAGGTAACCTTGATAGTCCAATTACCCGTTAGCTAACCTAGATAGTCGAAGTGTCTGCTAGGCAACCTACACAGTCCATGTGACCGCTAGGTAACCTACATAGTCCAAGTGCCCGATAGTTAACCTAGATAGTCCAAGTGCCCGCTAGTAAACCTAGATATTCCAAATGCCCGCTAGGTAACCTATATAGTCCAAATGCCCGCTAGGGAACCTACATAGTCCAAGTGCCTGCTAGGTAAACTACATAGTCCAAGTGCCCACTAGGTAATCTAGACAGTCCAATTGCACGCTAGTTAACCTAGACAGTCCAAGTAACCCTAGGGAACCTACATAGTCCAAGTGCCCACTAGTTAACCTAGATAGTCCAAGTGCCCGCTAGTTAACCAGGATCGTCCAAGTGCCCTCTAGTTAACTTACATAGTCCAAGGGCCTGCTAGTTAACCTACATAGACGAAGGGCCCGCTAGTTAACCTAGATAGTCCAAGTGCCCGCTAGTTAACCTACATAGTCCAAGTGCCCGCTAGGTAACCTAGACAGGCCAAGTGACCACTAGGTTACCTACATAGTCCAAGTGCCCGTTCGTTAACCTACATAGTCCAAGTGCCCGCTAGGTAACGTAGATAGCCCAATTGCCCGCTAGGGAACGTACATAGTCCAAGTGCCCGCTAGGTAACCTAGATAGTCCAAGTGCCCGTTAGCTAACCTTGATAGTCCAATGGCCCGCTAGTTGACCTACATAGTCCAAGTGCCCGCTAGTTATCCTACATAGTCCAAGTGCCCGCTAGGTAACCTAGATAGCCCAAGTACCCGTTAGCTACCCTAGATAGTCCAAGTGACCGCTAGGTAACCTACATAGTCAAAGTGCCCACTAAGTAACCTAGATAGTCCAAGTTCCTGTTAGCTAACCTAGAGAGTCCAAGTGTCCGCTAGGTAACCTACATAGTCCAAGGGCCCGCTCGTTAACCTAGTTCGTCCAAGTGTCCGCTAATTAACCTACATAGTCCAAGTGCCCGCTAGGTAACCAAGATAGTCAAAGTGGCCGCTAGGTAACCAACATAGTCCAAGTTCCCACTAGGTAACCTAGATTGTCCAAGTGCCTGTTAGCTAACCTACATAGTCCAAGTGCCCGTTCGTTAACCTAGATAATCCAAGTGCCCGCTATGTAACCTAGACAGTCCAAGTGCCCGCTAGGTTACCTACATAGTCCAAGTGTCCGTCCGTTAACCTCGATAGTCCAATTGCCCGCTTCGTAACCTGGATAGTCCAAGTGCCCGCTAGTTAACCTACATAGTCAAAGTGCCCGATAGGTAACCTACATAGTCCAAGTGCCTTCTAGAGATCGTACATATTCCACGTGACCGCTAGGGAACCTACATAGTCCAAGTGCCCGTTAGGGAACCTACATAGTCCAAGTGCTCGCTA
This sequence comes from Tenrec ecaudatus, assembly GCF_050624435.1. Taxonomy (NCBI): domain Eukaryota; kingdom Metazoa; phylum Chordata; class Mammalia; order Afrosoricida; family Tenrecidae; genus Tenrec; species Tenrec ecaudatus. The sequence continues at coordinate 124,892 of NW_027458304.1, read as the reverse complement.
GGTAACCTACATAGTCCAAATGCCCGCGAGGAAACCTACATAGTCTGAGTGCCCGCTAGGGAACCTACATAATCCAAGTGCCCGTTAGGTAACCTAGATAGTCCAAGGGCCCGCTAGTTGACCTACATAGTCTAAGTGCCAGCTAGGTAACCCAGATAGTACAAGTGCCCGCTAGGGAACCTAGATAGTCCAATTGCCTGTTAGCTAACCTAGATAGTCCAAGTGGCGGCTATGTAACCTACATAGTCCAAGTGCCCGTTCGTTGACCTAGATAATCTAAGTGCCCGCTAGGTAACCTAGACAGTCCTAGTGCCCGCTAGTTAACCTACATAGTCCAAGTGCCCGTTAGTTAACCTACATAATCCAAGTGCCCGTTAGCTAACCTAGATAGTCCAAGGGCCCGCTAGTTAAACAAGATAGTCCTAGTGCCCTTTAGTTAAACTAGATAGTCCAAGTGCCCTCAAGGGGACATACATAGCCCAAGTGCCCGCTAGGTTATGTACATAGACCAAGTGCCCGCTAGGTAACCTAGATAGTCCAAGGGCCTGCTAGTTAACCTACATAGTCCAAGTGCCCGCTAGGTAACCTACATAGTGCAAGTGTCCGCTAGTTAAACTACATTGTACAAAGGTCCGCTAGTTAACCTAGATAGTCCAATTGTCCACTAGTTAACCTACATAGTCCAAGTGCCCTATATGGAACCTAGATAGTCCAAGTGCACGCTAGGGAACCTACATAGTCCAATTGCCCGCTCTGGAACATACATAGTCCAAGTGCCTGTTAGTTAACCTAGATAATGCAAGTGCCCTTTAGTTAACCTACATAGTCCAAGTGCCCGCTAGATAACTTACATAGTCCAAGTGCCCGCTAGGTAACCTATATAGTCCAAATGCCCGCTAGGGAACCTACATAGTCCAAGTGCCTGCTAGGTAAACTACATAGTCCAAGTGCCCACTAGGTAACCTAGACAGTCCAATTGCCTGCTAGTTAACCTAGACAGTCCAAGTAACCGCTAGGGAACCTACATAGTCCAAGTTCCCGCTAGGGAACTTACATATTCCAAGTGCCCGCTATTAACATAGATAGTCCAAGTGCCCGCTAGTTAACCAGGATCGTCCAAGTGCCCTCTAGTTAACTTACATACTCTAAGGGCCTGCTAGTTAACCTACATAGACCAAGGGCCCGCTCGTTAACCTAGATATTCCAAGTGCCCGCTAGTTAACCTACATAGTCCAAGTGCCCGCTAGGTAACCTAGACAGTCCAATTGCCCACTAGTTAACCTAGACAGTCCAAGTAACCGCTAGGGAACTTACATAGTCCAAGTGCCCGCTAGGGAACCTACATAGTCCAAGTGCTCGCTAGGCAACCTACATAGTCCAAGTGCCCGTTAGTTAACCTAGATAGTCAAAGTGCCTGCTAGGTAACCTAGATAGTCCAAGTGCCCGCTAGGTAACCTACATAGTCCAAGTGCCCGTTAGGTAACCTTGATAGTCCAATTACCCGTTAGCTAACCTAGATAGTCGAAGTGTCCGCTAGGCAACCTACACAGTCCATGTGACCGCTAGGTAACCTACATAGTCCAAGTGCCCGATAGTTAACCTAGATAGTCCAAGTGCCCGCTAGTAAACCTAGATATTCCAAATGCCCGCTAGGTAACCTATATAGTCCAAATGCCCGCTAGGGAACCTACATAGTCCAAGTGCCTGCTAGGTAAACTACATAGTCCAAGTGCCCACTAGGTAATCTAGACAGTCCAATTGCACGCTAGTTATCCTAGACAGTCCAAGTAACCCTAGGGAACCTACATAGTCCAAGTGCCCACTAGTTAACCTAGATAGTCCAAGTGCCCGCTAGTTAACCAGGATCGTCCAAGTGCCCTCTAGTTAACTTACAAAGTCCAAGGGCCTGCTAGTTAACCTACATAGACGAAGGGCCCGCTAGTTAACCTAGATAGTCCAAGTGCCCGCTAGTTAACCTACATAGTCCAAGTGCCCGCTAGGTAACCTAGACAGGCCAAGTGACCACTAGGTTACCTACATAGTCCAAGTGCCCGTTCGTTAACCTACATAGTCCAAGTGCCCGCTAGGTAACGTAGATAGCCCAATTGCCCGCTAGGGAACGTACATAGTCCAAGTGCCCGCTAGGTAACCTAGATAGTCCAAGTGCCCGCTAGTTAACCTACATAGTCCAAGTGCCTGATAGGTAAACTACATAGTCCAAGTGCCCACTAGGTAACCTAGACAGTCCAATTGCCCACTAGTTAACCTAGACAGTCCAAGTAACCGCTAGGGAACTTACATAGTCCAAGTGCCCGCTAGGAAACCTACATAGTCCAAGTGCCCGCTAGGTAACCTATATAGTCCAAATGCCCACTAGGGAACCTACATAGTCCAAGTGCCTGCTAGGTAAACTACATAGTCCAAGTGCCCACTAGGTAACCTAGACAGTACAATTGCACGCTAGTTAACCTAGACAGTCCAAGTAACTTTAGGGAACCTACATAGTCCAAGTGCCCACTTGTTAACCTAGATAGTCCAAGTGCCCGCTAGTTAACCAGGATCGTCCAAATGCCCTCTAGTTAACTTACATAGTCCAAGGGCCTGCTAGTTAACCTACATAGACCAAGGGCCCGCTAGTTAACCTAGATAGTCCAAGTGCCCACTAGCTAACCTACATAGTCCAAGTGGCCGCTAGGTAACCTAGACAGGCCAAGTGACCACTAGGTTACCTACATAGTCCACGTGCCCGTTCGTTAACCTACATAGTCCAAGTGCCCGCTAGGTAACGTAGATAGCCCAATATCCGCTAGGGAACATACATAGTCCAAGTGCCCGCTAGGTAACCTAGATAGGCCAATTGCACGCTAGTTAACCTAGACAGTCCAAGTAACTTTAGGGAACCAACATAGTCCAAGTGCCCACTAGTTAACCTAGATAGTCCAAGTGCCCGCTAGTTAACCAGGATCGTCCAAATGCCCTCTAGTTAACTTACATAGTCCAAGGGCCTGCTAGTTAACATACATAGACCAAGGGCCCGCTAGTTAACCTAGATAGTCCAAGTGCCCACTAGCTAACTTACATAGTCCAAGTGGCCGCTAGGTAACCTAGACAGGCCAAGTGACCACTAGGTTACCTACATAGTCCACGTGCCCGTTCGTTAACCTACATAGTCCAAGTGCCCGCTAGGTAACGTAGATAGCCCAATATCCGCTAGGGAACGTACATAGTCCAAGTGCCCACTAGCTAACCTATATAGTCCAAGTGCCCGCTAGGTAACCTAGACAGGCCAAGTGACCACTAGGTTACCTACATAGTCCACGTGCCCGTTCGTTAACCTACATAGTCCAAGTGCCCGCTAGGTAACGTAGATAGCCCAATTGCCCGCTAGGGAACATACATAGTCCAAGTGCCCGCTAGGTAACCTAGATAGTCCATGTGCCCGCTAGTTAACCTACATAGTCCAAGTGCCTGATAGGTAAACTACATAGTCAAAGTGTCCACTAGGTAACCTAGACAGTCCAATTGCCCACTAGTTAACCTAGACAGTCCAAGTAACCGCTAGGGAACCTACATAGTCCAAGTGCCCGCTAGGGAACCTACATTGTCCATGTGCTCGCTAGGCATCCTACATAGTCCAAGTGCCCGTTAGTTAACCTAGAGAGTCAAAGTGCCTGCTAGGTAACCTAGATAGTCCAAGTGCCCGCTAGGTAACCTACATAGTCAAAGTGCGTGCTAGGTAACCTAGATAGACCAATTGCCGTTAGCTAACCTAGATAGTCCAAGTGTCCGCTAGGTAACCTACATAGTCCATGTGACCGCTAGGTAACCTACATAGTCCAAGTGCCCGATAGTTAACCTAGATAGTCCAAGTGCCCGCTAGTAAACCTAGATAGTCCAAGGGCCCGCTAGTTAACCTAGATAGTCCAAGTGCCCGCTAGTTAACCTAAATGGTCCAAGTGTCCGCTAGGTAACCTACATCGTCCAAGTGCCTGCTAGGTAACCTAGGTTGTCCAAGTGCCTGTGAGCTAACTTACATAGTCCAAGTGCCCGTTCGTTAACCTAGATAATCCAAGTGCCCGCTATGTAACCTAGACAGTCCAAGTGCCCGCTAGGTTACCTACATAGTCCAAGTGTCCGTTCGTTAACCTAGATAGTCCAAGTGCCCGTTTGGTAACCTACATAGTCCAAGTGCCCATACGTAACCTAGATAGTCCAAGTGCCCGCTAGATAACCAACATAGTCAAAGTGCGCGATAGGTAACCTACATAGTCCACGTGCCTTCTAGGGATCCTACATAGTCCACGTGACCGCTAGGGAACCTACATAGTCCATGTGCCCGCAAGGAAACCTACATAGTCTAATGCCCGCTAGGGAACCTACATTATCCAAGTGCCCGTTAGGTAACCTAGATAGTCCAAGTGCCCGTTAGCTAACCTTGATAGTCCAATGGCCCGCTAGTTGACCTACATAATCCAAGTGCCCGCTAGTTATCCTACATAGTCCAAGTGCCCGCTAGGGAACCTAGATAGCCCAAGTACCCGTTAGCTACCCTAGATAGTCCAAGTGACCGCTAGGTAACCTACATAGTCAAAGTGCCCACTAAGTAACCTAGATAGTCCAAGTTCCTGTTAGCTAACCTAGATAGTCCAAGTGTCCGCTAGGTAACCTACATAGTCCAAGGGTCCGATCGTTAACCTAGTTCGTCCAAGTGTCCGCTAATTAACCTACATAGTCCAAGTGCCCGCTAGGTAACCAAGATAGTCAAAGTGGCCACTAGGTAATCAACATAGTCCAAGTTCCCACTAGGTAACCTAGATTGTCCAAGTGCCTGTTAGCTAACCTACATAGTCCAAGTGCTCGCTAGGTAACCTAGATAGCCCAAGTACCCGTTAGCTACCCTAGATAGTCCAAGTGACCGCTAGGTAACCTACATAGTCAAAGTGCCCACTAAGTAACCTAGATAGTCCAAGTTCCTGTTAGCTAACCTAGAGAGTCCAAGTGTCTGCTAGGTAACCTACATAGTCCAAGGGCCCGCTCGTTAACCTAGTTCGTCCAAGTGTCCGCTAATTAACCTACATAGTCCAAGTGCCCGCTAGGTAACCAACATAGTCCAAGTTCCCACTAGGTAACCTAGATTGTCCAAGTGCCTGTTAGCTAACCTACATAGTCCAAGTGCCCGTTCGTTAACCTAGATAATCCAAGTGCCCGCTATGTAACCTAGACAGTCCAAGTGCCCGCTAGGTTACCTACATAGTCCAAGTGTCCGTCCGTTAACCTCGATAGTCCAATTGCCCGCTTCGTAACCTGGATAGTCCAAGTGCCCGCTAGTTAACCTACATAGTCAAAGTGCCCGATAGGTAACCTACATAGTCCAAGTGCCTTCTAGAGAGCGTACATAGTCCACGTGACCGCTAGGAAACCTACATAGTCCAAGTGCCCGTTAGGGAACCTACATAGTCCAAGTGCCCGTTAGGTAACCTACATAGTCCAAGTGCCTTCTCGAGAGCGTACATAGTCCACGTGACCGCTGGGGAACCTACATAGTCCAAGTGCCCGTTAGGCAACCTACATAGTCCAAGTGCTCGCTAGGTAACCTACATAGTCCAAATGCCCGCAAGGAAACCTACATAGTCTGAGTGCCCGCTAGGGAACCTACATAATCCAAGTGCCCGTTAGGTAACCTAGATAGTCCAAGGGCCCGCTAGTTGACCTACATAGTCCAAGTGCCAGCTAGGTAACCCAGATAGTACAAGTGCCCGCTAGGGAATTAGATAGTCCAAGTGCCTATTAGCTAACCTAGATAGTCCAAGTGGCGGCTATGTAACCTACATAGTCCAAGTGCCCGTTCGTTAACCTAGATAATCCAAGTGCCCGCTAGGTAACCTAGACAGTCCTAGTGCCCGCTAGTTAACCTACATAGTCCAAGTGCCCGTTAGTTAACCTACATAATCCAAGTGCACGTTAGCTAATCTAGATAGTCCAAGGGCCCGCTAGTTGACCTACATAGTCCAAGTGCCCGCTATGTAACCTAGATAGACCTAGTGCCCGCTAGTTAAACAAGATAGTCCTAGTGCCCTTTAGTTAAACTAGATAGTCCAAGTGCCCTCTAGGGGACATACATAGCCCAAGTGCCCGCTAGGTTATGTACATAGACCAAGTGCCCGCTAGGTAACCTAGATAGTCCAAGGGCCTGCTAGTTAACCTACATAGTCCAAGTGCCCGCTAGGTAACCTACATAGTGCAAGTGTCCGCTAGTTAAACTACATTGTCCAAAGGCCCGCTAGTTAACCTAGATAGTCCAAGTGCCCGCTAGGTAACCTACATAGTGCAAGTGTCCGCTAGTTAACCTACGTAGTCCAAGGGACCGCTAGTTATCCTAGATAGTCCAATTGTCCACTAGTTAACCTACATAGTCCAAGTGCCCTATATGGAACCTAGATAGTCCAAGTGCACGCTAGGGAACCTACATAGTCCAATTGCCCACTCTGGAACATACATAGTCCAAGTGCCTGTTAGTTAACCTAGATAATGCAGGTGCCCTTTAGTTAACCTACATAGTCCAAGTGCCCGCTAGATAACTTACATAGTCCAAGTGCCCGCTAGGTAACCTATATAGTCCAAATGCCCGCTAGGGAACCTACATAGTCCAAGTGCCTGCTAGGTAAACTACATAGTCCAAGTGCCCACTAGGTAACCTAGACAGTCCAATTGCCCGCTAGTTAACCTAGACAGTCCAAGTAACCGCTAGGGAACTTACATAGTCCAAGTTCCCACTAGGGAACTTACATATTCCAAGTGCCCGCTAGTTAACCTAGATAGTCCAAGTGCCCGCTAGTTAACCAGGATCGTCCAAGTGCCCTCTAGTTAACTTACATAGTCTAAGGGCCTGCTAGTTAACCTACATAGACCAAGGGCCCGCTAGTTAACCTAGATAGTCCAAGTGCCCGCTAGTTAACCTACATAGTCCATGTGCCCGCTAGGTAACCTAGACAGGCCAAGTGACCACTAGGTTACCTACATAGTCCAAGTGCCCGTTCATTCACCTACATAGTCCAAGTGCCCGCTAGGTAACGTAGATAGCCCAATTGCCCGCTAGGGAACATACATAGTCCAAGTGCCCGCTAGGTAACCTAGATAGTCCAAGTGCCCGCTAGTTAACCTACATAGTCCAAGTGCCTGATAGGTAAACTACATAGTCCAAGTGCCCACTAGGTAACCTAGACAGTCCAATTGCCCACTAGTTAACCTAGACAGTCCAAGTAACCGCTAGGGAACCTACATAGTCCAAGTGCCCGCTAGGGAACCTACATTGTCCATGTGCTCGCTAGGCATCCTACATAGTCCAAGTGCCCGTTAGTTAACCTAGAGAGTCAAAGTGCCTGCTAGGTAACCTAGATAGTCCAAGTGTCCGCTAGGTAACATACATAGTCAATGTGACCGCTAGGTAACCTACATAGTCCAAGTGCCCGATAGTTAACCTAGATAGTCCAAGTGCCCGCTAGTAAACCTAGATAGTCCAAGGGCCCGCTAGTTAACCTAAATAGTCCAAGTGCCCGCTAGTTAACCTAAATGCTCCAAGTGTCCGCTAGGTAACCTACATCGTCCAAGTGTCCGTTCGTTAACCTAGATAGTCCAAGTGCCCGTTTGGTAACCTACATAGTCCAAGTGCCCGTTCGTTAACCTAGATAGTCCAAGTGCCCGCTATGTAACCTAGACAGTCCAAGTGCCCGCTAGGTTACCTACATAGTCCAAGTGTCCGTTCATTAACCTAGATAGTCCAAGTGCCCGTTTGGTAACCTACATAGTCCAAGTGCCCATACGTAACCTGGATAGTCCAAGTGCCCGCTAGATAACCAACATAGTCAAAGTGCGCGATAGGTAACCTACATAGTCCACGTGCCTTCTAGGGATCCTACATAGTCCACGTGACCGCTAGGGAACCTACATAGTCCAAGTGCCCGTTAGGGAACCTACATAGTCCATGTGCCCGCAAGGAAACCTACATAGTCTAATGCCCGCTAGGGAACCTACATAATCCAAGTGCCCGTTAGGTAACCTAGATAGTCCAAGTGCCCGTTATCTAACCTTGATAGTCCAATGGCCCGCTAGTTGACCTACATAGTCCAAGTGCCCGCTAGTTATCCTACATAGTCCAAGTGCCCGCTAGGGAACCTAGATAGCCCAAGTACCCGTTAGCTACCCTAGATAGTCCAAGTGACCGCTAGGTAACCTACATAGTCAAAGTGCCCACTAAGTAACCTAGATAGTCCAAGTTCCTGTTAGCTAACCTAGAGAGTCCAAGTGTCCGCTAGGTAACCTACATAGTCCAAGGGCCAGCTCGTTAACCTAGTTCGTCCAAGTGTCCGCTAATTAACCTACATAGTCCAAGTGCCCGCTAGGTAACCAAGATAGTCAAATTGGCCGCTAGGTAACCAACATAGTCCAAGTTCCCACTAGGTAACCTAGATTGTCCAAGTGCCTGTTAGCTAACCTACATAGTCCAAGTGCCCGTTCGTTAACCTAGATAATCCAAGTGCCCGCTATGTAACCTAGACAGTCCAAGTGCCCGCTAGGTTACCTACATATTCCCAGTGTCCGTCCGTTAACCTCGATAGTCCAATTGCCTGCTTCGTAACCAGGATAGTCCAAGTGCCCGCTAGATAACCAACATAGTCAAAGTGCGCGATAGGTAACCTACATAGTCCACGTGCCTTCTAGAGATCCTACATAGTCCACGTGACCGCTAGGGAACCTACATAGTCCAAGTGCCCGTTAGGGAACCTACATAGTCCATGTGCCCGCAAGGAAACTTACATAGTCTAATGCCCGCTGGGGAACCTACATAATCAAAGTGCCCGTTAGGTAACCTAGATAGTCCAAGTGCCCGTTAGCTAACCTTGATAGTCCAATGTCCCGCTAGTTGACCTACATAGACCAAGTGCCCGCTAGCTAACCAACATAGTCAAAGTGGCCGCTAGGTAACCAACATAGTCCAAGTTCCCACTAGGTAACCTAGATTGTCCAAGTGCCTGTTAGCTAACCTACATAGTCCAAGTGCCCGTTCGTTAACCTAGATAATCCAAGTGCCCGCTATGTAACCTAGACAGTCCAAGTGCCCGCTAGGTTACCTACATAGTCCAAGTGTCCGTCCGTTAACCTGGATAGTCCAATTGCCCGCTTCGTAACCTGGATAGTCCAAGTGCCCGCTAGTTAACCTACATAGTCAAAGTGCCCGATAGGTAACCTACATAGTCCCAGTGCCTTCTAGAGAGCGTACATAGTCCACGTGACCGCTAGGGAACCTACATAATCCAAGTGCCCGTTAGGGAACCTACATAGTCCAAGTGCTCGCTAGGTAACCTACATAGTCCAAATGCCCGCAAGGAAACCTACATAGTCTGAGTGCCCGCTAGGGAACCTACATAATCCAAGTGCCCGTTAGCTAACCTAGATAGTCCAAGGGCCCGCTAGTTAAACAAGATAGTCCTAGTGCCCTTTAGTTAAACTAGATAGTCCAAGTGCCCTCTAGGGGACATACATAGCCCAATGCCCGCTAGGTTATGTACATAGACCAAGTGCCCGCTAGGTAACCTAGATAGTCCAAGGGCCTGCTAGTTAACCTACATAGTCCAAGTGCCGCTAGGTAACCTACATAGTCCAATTGCCCGCTCTGGAACATACATAGTCCAAGTGCCTGTTAGTTAACCTAGATAATGCAAGTGCCCTTTAGTTAACCTACATAGTCCAAGTGCCCGCTAGATAACTTACATAGTCCAAGTGCCGGCTAGGTAAACTACATAGTCCAAGTGCCCACTAGGTAATCTAGACAGTCCAATTGCACGCTAGTTAACCTAGACAGTCCAAGTAACCCTAGGGAACCTATATAGTCCAAGTGCCCACTAGTTAACCTAGATAGTCCAAGTGCCCGCTAGTTAACCAGGATCGTCCAAGTGCTCGCTAGGTAACCTACATAGTCCAAATGCCCGCAAGGAAACCTACATAGTCTGAGTGCCCGCTAGGGAACCTACATAATCCAAGTGCCCGTTAGGTAACCTAGATAGTCCAAGGGCCCACTAGTTGACCTACATAGTCCAAGTGCCAGCTAGGTAACCCAGATAGTACAAGTGCCCGCTAGGGAACCTTGATAGTCCAAGTGCCTGATAGCTAACCTAGATAGTCCAAGTGGCGGCTATGTAACCTACATAGTCCAAGTGCCCGTTCGTTAACCTAGATAATCCAAGTGCCCGATAGGTAACCTAGACAGTCCTAGTGCCCGCTAGTTAACCTACATAGTCCAAGTGCCCGTTAGTTAACCTACATAATCCAAGTGCCCGTTAGCTAACCTAGATAGTCCAAGGGCCCGCTAGTTGACCTACATAGTCCAAGTGCCCGCTATGTAACCTAGATAGACCTAGTGCCCGCTAGTTAAACAAGATAGTCCTAGTGCCCTTTAGTTAAACTAGATAGTCCAAGTGCCCTCTAGGGGACATACATAGCCCAAGTGCCCGCTAGGTTATGTACATAGACCAAGTGCCCGCTAGGTAACCTAGATAGTCCAAGGGCCTGCTAGTTAACCTACATAGTCCAAGTGCCCGCTAGGTAACCTACATAGTGCAAGTGTCCGCTAGTTAAACTACATTGTCCAAAGGCCCGCTAGTTAACCTAGATAGTCCATGTGCCCGTTACCTAACCTAGATTGTCCAAGTGTCTGTTAGCTAACCTACATAGTCCAAGTGCCCGTTCGTTACCCTAGATAATCCAAGTGCCCGCTATGTAACCTAGACAGTCCAAGTGCCCGCTAGGTTACCTACATAGTCTAAGTGTCCGTCCGTTAACCTCGATAGTCCAATTGCCCGCTTCGTAACCTGGATAGTCCAATTGCCCGCTAGTTAACCTACATTGTCAAAGTGCCCGATAGGTAACCTACATAGTCCAAGTGCCTTCTAGAGAGCGTACATAGTCCACGTGCCCGCTAGGTTACCTACATAGTCCAAGTGTCCGTCCGTTAACCTCGATAGTCCAATTGCCCGCTTCGTAACCTGGATAGTCCAAGTGCCCGCTAGTTAACCTACATAGTCAAAGTGCCCGATAGGTAACCTACATAGTCCAAGTGCCTTCTAGAGAGCGTACATATTCCACGTGACCGCTAGGGAACCTACATAGTCCAAGTGCCCGTTAGGGAACCTACATAGTCCAAGTGCTCGCTAGGTAACCTACATAGTCCACGTGCCTTCTAGAGATCCTACATAGTCCACGTGACCGCTAGGGAACCTACATAGTCCAAGTGCCCGTTAGGGAACCTACATAGTCCATGTGCCCGCAAGGAAACTTAGATAGTCTAATGCCCGCTGGGGAACCTACATAATCAAAGTGCCCGTTAGGTAACCTAGATAGTCCAAGTGCCCGTTAGCTAACCTTGATAGTCCAATGGCCCGCTAGTTGACCTACATAGTCCAAGTGCCCGCTAGGTAACCAAGATAGTCAAAGTGGCCGCTAGGTAACCAACATAGTCCAAGTTCCCACTAGGTAACCTAGATTGTCCAAGTGCCTGTTAGCTAACCTACATAGTCCAAGTGCCCGTTCGTTAACCTAGATAATCCAAGTGCCCGCTATGTAACCTAGACAGTCCAAGTGCCCGCTAGGTTACCTACATAGTCTAAGTGTCCGTCCGTTAACCTCGATAGTCCAATTGCCCGCTTCGTAACCTGGATAGTCCAATTGCCCGCTAGTTAACCTACATTGTCAAAGTGCCCGATAGGTAACCTACATAGTCCAAGTGCCTTCTAGAGAGCGTACATAGTCCACGTGACCGCTAGGGAACCTACATAGTCCAAGTGCCCGTTAGGGAACCTACATAGTCCAAGTGCTCGCTAGGTAACCTACATAGTCCAAATGCCCGCAAGGAAACCTACATAGTCTGAGTGCCCGCTAGGGAACCTACATAAATCAAGTGCCCGTTAGGTAACCTAGATAGTCCAAGGGCCCGCTAGTTGACCTACATAGTCCAAGTGCCAGCTAGGTAACCCAGATAGTACAAGTGCCCGCTAGGGAACCTTGATAGTCCAAGTGCCTGATAGCTAACCTAGATAGTCCATGTGGCGGCTATGTAACCTACATAGTCCAAGTGCCCGTTCGTTAACCTAGATAATCCAAGTGCCCGCTAGGTAACCTAGACAGTCCTAGTGCCCGCTTGTTAACCTACATAGTCCAAGTGCCCGTTAGTTAACCTACATAATCCAAGTGCCCGTTAGCTAACCTAGATAGTCCAAGGGCCCGCTAGTTGACCTACATAGTCCAAGTGCCCGCTATGTAACCTAGATAGACCTAGTGCCCGCTAGTTAAACAAGATAGTCCTAGTGCCCTTTAGTTAAACTAGATAGTCCAAGTGCCCTCTAGGGGACATACATAGCCCAAGTGCCCGCTAGGTTATGTACATAGACCAAGTGCCCGCTAGGTAACCTAGATAGTCCAAGGGCCTGCTAGTTAACCTACATAGTCCAAGTGCCCGCTAGGTAACCTACATAGTGCAAGTGTCCGCTAGTTAAACTACATTGTCCAAAGGCCCGCTAGTTAACCTAGATAGTCCATGTGCCCGTTACCTAACCTAGATAGTCCAAGTGTCTGTTAGCTAACCTACATAGTCCAAGTGCCCGTTCGTTACCCTAGATAATCCAAGTGCCCGCTATGTAACCTAGACAGTCCAAGTGCCCGCTAGGTTACCTACATAGTCCAAGTGTCCGTCTGTTAACCTCGATAGTCCAATTGCCCGCTTCGTAACCTGGATAGTCCAAGTGCCCGCTAGTTAACCTACATAGTCAAAGTGCCCGATAGGTAACCTACATAGTCCAAGTGCCTTCTAGAGAGCGTACATATTCCACGTGACCGCTAGGGAACCTACATAGTCCAAGTGCCCGTTAGGGAACCTACATAGTCCAAGTGCTCGCTAGGTAACCTACATAGTTCAAATGCCCGCAAGGAAACGTACATAGTCTGAGTGCCCGCTAGGGAACCTACATAATCCAAGTGCCCGTTAGGTAACCTAGATAGTCCAAGTGCCCGTTAGCTAACCTAGATAGTCCAAGGGCCTGCTAGTTGACCTACATAGTCCAAGTGCCAGCTAGGTAACCTAGATAGTACAAGTGCCCGCTAGGGAACCTAGATAGTCCAAGTGCCTGTTAGCTAACCTAGATAGTCCAAGTGGCGGCTATGTAACCTACATAGTCCAAGTGCCCGTTCGTTAACCTAGATAATCCAAGTGCCCGCTAGGTAACCTAGACAGTCCTAGTGCCCGCTAGTTAACCTACATAGTCCAAGTGCCCTTTAGCTAACCTAGATAGTCCAAGGGCCCGCTAGTTGACCTACATTGTCCAATTGCCCGCTATGTAACCTAGAAAGACCTAGTGCCCACTATTTAAACAAGATAGTCCTAGTGACCTTTAGTTAAACTAGATAGTCCAAGTGCCCTCTAGGGGACATACATAGTCCAAGTGCCCGCTAGGTTATGTACATAGACCAAGTGCCCGCTAGGTAACCTAGATAGTCCAAGGGCCTGCTAGTTAACCTACATAGTCCAAGTGCCCGCTAGGTAACCTACATAGTGCAAGTGTCCGCTAGTTAAACTACATAGTACAAAGGCTCGCTAGTTAACCTAGATAGTCCAAATGCCCGCTAGGTAACCTACATAGTGCAAGTGTCCGCTAGTTAACCTACGTAGTCCAAGTGCCCGTTAGCTAACCTAGATAGTCCAAGGGCCCGCTAGTTGACCTACATAGTCCAAGTGCCCGCTATGTAACCTAGAAAGACCTAGTGCCCGCTATTTAAACAAGATAGTCCTAGTGCCCTTTAGTTAAACTAGATAGTCCAAGTGCCCTCTAGGGGACATACATAGTCCAAGTGCCCGCTAGGTTATGTACATAGACCAAGTGCCCGCTAGGTAACCTAGATAGTCCAAGGGCCTGTTAGTTAACCTACATAGTCCAAGTGCCCGCTAGGTAACCTACATAGTGCAAGTGTCCGCTAGTTAAACTACATTGTCCAAAGGCCCGCTAGTTAACCTAGATAGTCCAAGTGCCCGCTAGGTAACCTACATAGTGCAAGTGTCCGCTAGTTAACCTACGTAGTCCAAGGGACCGCTAGTTAACCTAGATCGTCCAATTGTCCACTAGTTAACCTACATAGTCCAAGTGCCCTATATGGAACCTAGATAGTCCAAGTGCACGCTAGGGAACCTACATAGTCCAATTGCCCGCTCTGGAACATACATAGTCCAAGTGCCTATTAGTTAACATAGATAATGTAAGTGCCCTTTAGTTAACCTACATAGTCCAAGTGCCCGCTAGATAACCTACATAGTCCAAGTGCCCGCTAGGTAACCTATATAGTCCAAATGCCCGTTAGGGAACCTACATAGTCCAAGTGCCTGCTAGGTAAACTACATAGTCCAAGTGCCCACTAGGTAACCTAGACAGTCCACTTGCCCGCTAGTTAACATAGACAGTCCAAGTAACCACTAGGGAACCTACAAAGTCCAAGTTCCCGCTAGGGAACTTACATATTCCAAGTGCCCGCTAGTTAACCTAGATAGTCCAAGTGCCCGCTAGTTAACCAGGATCGTCCAAGTGCCCTCTAGTTAACTTACATAGTCCAAGGGCCTGCTAGTTAACCTACATAGACCAAGGGCCCGCTAGTTAACCTAGATATTCTAAATGCCCGCTAGTTAACCTACATAGTCCAAGTGCCCACTAGGTAACCTAGACAGGCCAAGTGACCACTAGGTTACCTACATAGTCCAAGTGCTCGTTCGTTAACCTACATAGTCCAAGTGCCCGCTAGGTAACGTAGATAGCCCAATTGCCCGCTAGGGAACATACATAGTCCAAGTGCCCGCTAGGTAACCTAGATAGTCCAAGTGCCCGCTAGTTAACCTACATAGTCCAAGTGCCTGATAGGTAAACTACATAGTCCAAGTGCCCACTAGGTAAACTAGACAGTCCAATTGCCCACTAGTTAACCTAGACAGTCCAAGTAACCGCTAGGGAACTTCCATAGTCCAAGTGCCCGCTAGGGAAACTACATAGACCAAGTGCCTGCTAGGTAACCTATATAGTCCAAATGCCCGCTAGGGAACCTACATAGTCCAAGTGCCTGCTAGGTAAACTACATAGTCCAAGTGCCCACTAGGTAACCTAGACAGTACAATTGCACGCTAGTTAACCTAGACAGTCCAAGTAACTTTAGGGAACCTACATAGTCCAAGTGCCCACTAGTTAACCTAGATAGTCCAAGTGCCCGCTAGTTAACCAGGATCGTCCAAGTGCCCTCTACTTAACTTACATAGTCCAAGGGCCTGCTAGTTAACCTACATAGACCAAGGTTCCGCTAGTTAACCTAGATAGTCCAAGTGCCCACTAGCTAACCTACATAGTCCAAGTGCCCGCTAGGTAACCTAGACAGGCCAAGTGACCACTAGGTTACCTACATAGTCCACGTGCCCGTTCGTTAACCTACATAGTCCAAGGGCCCGCTAGGTAACGTAGATAGCCAAATTGCCCGCTAGGGAATGTACATAGTCCAAGTGCCCGCTAGGTAACCTAGATAGTCCAAGTGCCCGCTAGTTAACCTACATAGTCCAAGTGCCTGATAGGTAAACTACATAGTCCAAGTGCCCACTAGGTAACCTAGACAGTCCAATTGCCCACTAGTTAACCTAGACAGTCCAAGTAACCGCTAGGGAACCTACATAGTCCAAGTGCCCGCTAGGGAACCTACATTGTCCATGTGCTCGCTAGGCATCCTACATAGTCCAAGTGCCCGTTAGTTAACCTATATAGTCCAAATGCCCGCTAGGGTACCTACATAGTCCAAGTGCCTGCTAGGTAACCTACATAGTCAAAGTGCGTGCTAGGTAACCTAGATAGTCCAATTGCTCGTTAGCTAACCTAGATAGTCCAAGTGTCCGCTAGGTTACCTACATAGTCCATGTGACCGCTAGGTAACCTACATAGTCCAAGTGCCCGATAGTTAACCTAGATAGTCCAAGTGCCCGCTAGTTAACCTAGATATCCAAGTGCCCGCTAGTTAACCTAAATGGTCCAAGTGTCCGCTAGGTAACCTACATCGTCCAAGTGCCTGCTAGGTAACCTAGGTTGTCCAAGTGCCTGTTAGTAACCTACATAGTCCAAGTGCCCGTTCGTTAACCTAGATAGTCCAAGTGCCCGCTATGTAACCTAAACAGTCCAAGTGCCTCCTAGGTTACCTACATAGTCCAAGTGTCCGTTCATTAACCTAGATAGTCCAAGTGCCCGTTTGGTAACCTACATAGTCCAAGTGCCCATACGTAACCTGGATAGTTCAAGTGCCCGCTAGATAACCAACATAGTCAAAGTGCGCGATAGGTAACCTACATAGTCCACGTGCCTTCTAGGGATCCTACATAGTCCACGTGACCGCTAGGGAACCTACATAGTCCAAGTGCCCGTTAGGGAACCTACATAGTCCATGTGCCCGCAAGGAAACCTACATAGTCTAATGCCCGCTAGGGAACCTTCATTATCCAAGTGCCCGTTAGGTAACCTAGATAGTCCAAGTGCCCGTTAGCTAACTTTGATAGTCCAATGGCCCGCTAGTTGACCTACATACTCCAAGTGCCCGCTAGTTATCCTACATAGTCCAAGTGCCCGCTAGGGAACCTAGATTGCCCAAGTACCCGTTAGCTACCCTAGATAGTCCAAGTGACCGCTAGGTAACCTACATAGTCAAAGTGCCCATACGTAACCTGGATAGTCCAAGTGCCCGCTAGATAACCAACATAGTCAAAGTGCGCGATAGGTAACCTACATAGTCCACGTGCTTTCTAGGGATCCTACATAGTCCACGTGACCGCTAGGGAACCTACATAGTCCAAGTGCCCGTTAGGGAACCTACATAGTCCATGTGCCCGCAAGGAAACCTACATAGTCTAATGCCCGCTAGGGAACCTACATAATCCAAGTGCCCGTTAGGTAACCTAGATAGTCCAAGTGCCCGTTAGCTAACCTTGATAGTCCAATGGCCCGCTAGTTGACCTACATAGTCCAAGTGCCCGCTAGTTATCCTACATAGTCCAAGTGCCCGCTAAGTAACCTAGATAGCCCAAGTACCCGTTAGCTACCCTAGATAGTCCAAGTGACCGCTAGGTAACCTACATAGTCAAAGTGCCCACTAAGTAACCTAGATAGTCCAAGTTCCTGTTAGCTAACCTAGAGAGTCCAAGTGTCCGCTAGGTAACCTACATAGTCCAAGGGCCCGCTCGTTAACCTAGTTCGTCCAAGTGTCCGCTAATTAACCTACATAGTCCAAGTGGCCGCTAGGTAACCAACATAGTCCAAGTTCCCACTAGGTAACCTAGATTGTCCAAGTGCCTGTTAGCTAACCTACATAGTCCAAGTGCCCGTTCGTTAACCTAGATAATCCAAGTGCCCGCTATGTAACCTAGACAGTCCAAGTGCCCGCTAGGTTACCTACATAGTCCAAGTGTCCGTCCGTTAACCTGGATAGTCCAATTGCCCGCTTCGTAACCTGGATAGTCCAAGTGCCCGCTAGTTAACCTACATAGTCAAAGTGCCCGATAGGTAACCTACATAGTCCCAGTGCCTTCTAGAGAGCGTACATAGTCCACGTGACCGCTAGGGAACCTACATAGTCCAAGTGCCCGTTAGGGAACCTACATAGTCCAAGTGCTCGCTAGGTAACCTACATAGTCCAAATGCCCGCAAGGAAACCTACATAGTCTGAGTGCCCGCTAGGGAACCTACATAATCCAAGTGCCCGTTAGCTAACCTAGATAGTCCAAGGGCCCGCTAGTTAAACAAGATAGTCCTAGTGCCCTTTAGTTAAACTAGATAGTCCAAGTGCCCTCTAGGGGACATACATAGCCCAATGCCCGCTAGGTTATGTACATAGACCAAGTGCCCGCTAGGTAACCTAGATAGTCCAAGGGCCTGCTAGTTAACCTACATAGTCCAAGTGCCCGCTAGGTAACCTACATAGTCCAATTGCCCGCTCTGGAACATACATAGTCCAAGTGCCTGTTAGTTAACCTAGATAATGCAAGTGCCCTTTAGTTAACCTACATAGTCCAAGTGCCCGCTAGATAACTTACATAGTCCAAGTGCCGGCTAGGTAACCTATATAGTCCAAATGCCCGCTAGGGAACCTACATAGTCCAAGTGCCTGCTAGGTAAACTACATAGTCCAAGTGCCCACTAGGTAATCTAGACAGTCCAATTGCACGCTAGTTAACCTAGACAGTCCAAGTGCCCGCTAGTTAACCAGGATCGTCCAAGTGCCCTCTAGTTAACTTACATAGTCCAAGGGCCTGCTAGTTAACCTACATAGACCAAGGGCCCGCTAGTTAACCTAGATAGTCCAAGTGCCCACTAGTTAACCTACATAGTCCAAGTGCCCGCTAGGTAACCTAGACAGGCCAAGTGACCACTAGGTTACCTACATAGTCCAAGTGCCCGTTCGTTAACCTACATAGTCCAAGTGCCCGCTAGGTAACGTAGATAGCCCAATTGCCCGCTAGGGAACATACATAGTCCAAGTGCCCGCTAGGTAACCTAGATAGTCCAAGTGCCTGCTAGATAACCTACATAGTCCAAGTGCCTGCTAGGTAAACTACATAGTCCAAGTGCCCACTAGGTAACCTAGACAGTCCAATTGCCCACTAGTTAACCTAGACAGTCCAAGTAACCGCTAGGGAACCTACATAGTCCAAGTGCCCGCTAGGGAACCTACATTGTCCATGTGCTCGCTAGGCATCCTACATAGTCCAAGTGCCCGTTAGTTAACCTAGAGAGTCAAAGTGCCTGCTAGGTAACCTAGATAGTCCAAGTGCCCGCCAGGTAACCTACATAGTCAAAGTGCGTGCTAGGTAACCTAGATAGTCCAATTGCCCGTTAGCTAACCTAGATAGTCCAAGTGTCCGCTAGGTAACATACATATTCCATGTGACCGCTAGGTAACCTACATAGTCCAAGTGCCCGATAGTTAACCTAGATAGTCCAAGTGCCCGCTAGTAAACCTAGATAGTCCAAGGGCCCGCTAGTTAACCTACATATCCAAGTGCCCGCTAGTTAACCTAAATGGTCCAAGTGTCCGCTAGGTAACCTACATCGTCCAAGTGCCTGCTAGGTAACCTAGGTTGTCCAAGTGCCTGTTAGTAACCTACATAGTCCAAGTGCCCGTTCGTTAACCTAGATAGTCAAAGTGCCCGCTATGTAACCTAAACAGTCCAAGTGCCTCCTAGGTTACCTACATAGTCCAAGTGCCTGATAGGTAAACTACATAGTCCAAGTGCCCACTAGGTAAACTAGACAGTCCAATTGCCCACTAGTTAACCTAGACAGTCCAAGTAACCGCTAGGGAACTTACATAGTCCAAGTGCCCGCTAGGGAAACTACATAGTCCAAGTGCCCGCTAGGTAACCTATGTAGTCCAAATGCCCGCTAGGGAACCTACATAGTCCAAGTGCCTGCTAGGTAAACTACATAGTCCAAGTGCCCACTAGGTAACCTAGACAGTACAATTGCACGCTAGTTAACCTAGACAGTCCAAGTAACTTTAGGGAACCTACATAGTCCAAGTGCCCACTAGTTAACCTAGATAGTCCAAGTGCCCGCTAGTTAACCAGGATCGTCCAAGTGCCCTCTACTTAACTTACATAGTCCAAGGGCCTGCTAGTTAACCTACATAGACCAAGGGTCCGCTAGTTAACCTAGATAGTCCAAGTGCCCACTAGCTAACCTACATAGTCCAAGTGCCCGCTAGGTAACCTAGACAGGCCAAGTGACCACTAGGTTACCTACATAGTCCACGTGCCCGTTCGTTAACCTACATAGTCCAAGTGCCCGCTAGGTAACGTAGATAGCCCAATTGCCCGCTAGGGAATGTACATAGTCCAACTGCCCGCTAGGTAACCTATATAGTCCAAGTGCCCGCTAGTTAACCTACATAGTCCAAGTGCCTGATAGGTAAACTACATAGTCCAAGTGCCCACTAGGTAACCTAGACAGTCCAATTGCCCACTAGTTAACCTAGACAGTCCAAGTAACCGCTAGGGAACCTACATAGTCCAAGTGCCCGCTAGGGAACCTACATTGTCCATGTGCTCGCTAGGCATCCTACATAGTCCAAGTGCCCGTTAGTAAACCTATATAGTCCAAATGCCCGCTAGGGTACCTACATAGTCCAAGTGCATGCTAGGTAACCTACATAGTCAAAGTGCTTGCTAGGTAACCTAGATAGTCCAATTGCCCGTTAGCTAACCTAGATAGTCCAAGTGTCCGCTAGGTTACCTACATAGTCCATGTGACCGCTAGGTAACCTACATAGTCCAAGTGCCCGATAGTTAACCTAGATAGTCCAAGTGTCCGCTAGTAAACCTAGATAGTCCAAGGGCCCACTAGTTAACCTAGATATCCAAGTGCCCGCTAGTTAACCTAAATGGTCCAAGTGTCCGCTAGGTAACCTACATCGTCCAAGTGCCTGCTAGGTAACCTAGGTTGTCCAAGTGCCTGTTAGTAACCTACATAGTCCAAGTGCCCGTTCGTTAACCTAGATAGTCCAAGTGCCCGCTATGTAACCTAAACAGTCCAAGTGCCTCCTAGGTTACCTACATAGTCCAAGTGTCCGTTCGTTAACCTAGATAGTCCAAGTGCCCGTTTGGTAACCTACATAGTCCAAGTGCCCATATGTAACCTGGATAGTCCAAGTGCCCGCTAGATAACCAACATAGTCAAAGTGCGCGATAGGTAACCTACATAGTCCACGTGCCTTCTAGGGATCCTACATAGTCCACGTGACCGCTAGGGAACCTACATAGTCCAAGTGCCCGTTAGGGAACCTACATAGTCCATGTGCCCGCAAGGAAACCTACATAGTCTAATGCCCGCTAGGGAACCTACATTATCCAAGTGCCCATTAGGTAACCTAGATAGTCCAAGTGCCCGTTAGCTAACCTTGATAGTCCAATGGCCCGCTAGTTGACCTACATAATCCAAGTGCCCGCTAGTTATCCTACATAGTCCAAGTGCCCGCTAGGGAACCTAGATAGCCCAAGTACCCGTTAGCTACCCTAGATAGTCCAAGTGACCGCTAGGTAACCTACATAGTCAAAGTGCCCACTAAGTAACCTGGATAGTCCAAGTTCCTGTTAGCTAACCTAGATAGTCCAAGTGTCCGCTAGGTAACCTACATAGTCCAAGGGTCCGCTCGTTAACCTAGTTCGTCCAAGTGTCCGCTAATTAACCTACATAGTCCAAGTGCCCGCTAGGTAACCAAGATAGTCAAAGTGGCCGATAGGTAACCAACATAGTCCAAGTTCCCACTAGGTAACCTAGATTGTCCAAGTGCCTGTTAGCTAACCTACATAGTCCAAGTGCCCGCTAGGTAACCTAGATAGCCCAAGTACCCGTTAGCTACCCTAGATAGTCCAAGTGACCGCTAGGTAACCTACATAGTAAAAGTGCCCACTAAGTAACCTAGATAGTCCAAGTTCCTGTTAGCTAACCTAGAGAGTCCAAGTGTCCGCTAGGTAACCTACATAGTCCAAGGGCCCGCTCGTTAACCTAGTTCGTCCTAGTGTCCGCTAATTAACCTACATAGTCCAAGTGCCCGCTAGGTAACCAAGATAGTCAAAGTGGCCGCTAGGTAACCAACATAGTCCAAGTTCCCACTAGGTAACCTAGATTGTCCAAGTGCCTGTTAGCTAACCTACATAGTCCAAGTGCCCGTTCGTTAACCTAGATAATCCAAGTGCCCGCTATGTAACCTAGACAGTCCAAGTGCCCGCTAGGTTACCTACATAGTCCAAGTTTCCGTCCGTTAACCTGGATAGTCCAATTGCCCGCTTCGTAAACTGGATAGTCCAAGTGCCCGCTAGTTAACCTACATAGTCAAAGTGCCCGATAGGTAACCTACATAGTCCAAGTGCTTTCTAGAGAGCGTACATAGTCCACGTGACCGCTAGGGAACCTACATAGTCCAAGTGCCCGTTAGGGAACCTACATAGTCCAAGTGCTCGCTAGGTAACCTACATAGTCCAAATGCCCGCAAGATAACCTACATAGTCTGAGTGCCCGCTAGGGAACCTACATAATCCAAGTGCCCGTTTGGTAACCTAGATAG
Organism: Tenrec ecaudatus; assembly: GCF_050624435.1. NCBI lineage: Eukaryota > Metazoa > Chordata > Mammalia > Afrosoricida > Tenrecidae > Tenrec > Tenrec ecaudatus. The sequence continues at coordinate 102,725 of NW_027458304.1, read as the reverse complement.
TCCAAGGGCCCGCTAGTTGACCTACATAGTCCAAGTGCCAGCTAGGTAACCCAGATAGTACAAGTGCCCGCTAGGGAACCTAGATAGTCCAAGTGCCTGTTAGCTAACCTAGATAGTCCAAGTGGCGGCTATGTAACCTACATAGTCCAAGTGCCCGTTCGTTAACCTAGATAATCCAAGTGCCCGCTAGGTAACCTAGACAGTCCTAGTGCCCGCTAGTTAACCTACATAGTCCAAGTGCCCGTTAGTTAACTTACATAATCCAAGTGCCCGTTAGCTAACCTAGATAGTCCAAGGGCCCGCTAGTTAAACAAGATAGTCCTAGTTCCCTTTAGTTAAACTAGATAGTCCAAGTGCCCTCTAGGGGACATACATAGCCCAAGTGCCCGCTCGGTTATGTACATAGACCAAGTGCCCGCTAGGTAATCTAGATAGTCCAAGGGCCTGCTAGTTAACCTACATAGTCCAAGTGCCCGCTAGGTAACCTACATAGTGCAAGTGTCCGCTAGTTAAACTACATTGTCCAAAGGCCCGCTAGTTAACCTAGATAGTCCAAGTGCCCGCTAGGTAACCTACATAGTGCAAGTGTCCGCTAGTTAACCTACGTAGTCCAAGGGACCGCTAGTTAACCTAGATAGTCCAATTGTCCACTAGTTAACCTACATAGTCCAAGTGCCCTATATGGAACCTAGATAGTCCAAGTGCACGCTAGGGAACCTATATAGTCCAAGTTCCCGCTAGGGAACTTACATATTCCAAGTGCCCGCTATTAACCTAGATAGTCCAAGTGCCCGCTAGTTAACCAGGATCGTCCAAGTGCCCTCTAGTTAACTTACATAGTCTAAGGGCCTGCTAGTTAACTTACATAGACCAAGGGCCCGCTAGTTAACCTAGATAGTCCAAGTGCCCGCTAGTTAACCTACATAGTCCAAGTGCCCGCTAGGTAACCTAGACAGTCCAATTGCCCACTAGTTAACCTAGACAGTCCAAGTAACCGCTAGAGAACTTACATAGTCCAAGTGCCCGCTAGGGATCCTACATAGTCCAAGTGCTCGCTAGGCAACCTACATAGTCCAAGTGCCCGTCAGTTAACCTAGATAGTCAAAGTGCCTGCTAGGTAACCTAGATAGTCCAAGTGCCCGCTAGGTAACCTACATAGTCCAAATGCCCGTTAGGTAACCTTGATAGTCCAATTACCCGTTAGCTAACCTAGATAGTCGAAGTGTCCCCTAGGTAACCTACATAGTCCATGTGACCGCTAGGTAACCTACATAGTCCAAGTGCCCGCTAGTAAACCTAGATATTCCAAGTGCCCGCTAGGTAACCTATATAGTCCAAATGCCCGCTAGGTAACCTAGATAGTCCAAGTGCCCGCTAGATAACCTACATAGTCCAAGTGCCTGCTAGGTAAACTACATAGTCCAAGTGCCCACTAGGTAACCTAGACAGTCCAATTGCCCACTAGTTAACCTAGACAGTCCAAGTAACCGCTAGGGAACCTACACAGTCCAAGTGCCCGCTAGGTAATCTAGACAGTCCAATTGCACGCTAGTTAACCTAGACAGTCCAAGTAACCCTAGGGAACCTATATAGTCCAAGTGCCCACTAGTTAACCTAGATAGTCCAAGTGCCCGCTAGTTAACCAGGATCGTCCAAGTGCCCTCTAGTTAACTTACATAGTCCAAGGGCCTGCTAGTTAACCTACATAGACCAAGGGCCCGCTAGTTAACCTAGATAGTCCAAGTGCCCACTAGTTAACCTACATAGTCCAAGTGCCCGCTAGGTAACGTAGACAGGCCAAGTGACCACTAGGTTACCTACATAGTCCAAGTGCCCGTTCGTTAACCTACATAGTCCAAGTGCCCGCTAGGTAACGTAGATAGCCCAATTGCCCGCTAGGGAACATACATAGTCCAAGTGCCCGCTAGGTAACCTAGATAGTCCAAGTGCCCGCTAGATAACCTACATAGTCCAAGTGCCTGCTAGGTAAACTACATAGTCCAAGTGCCCACTAGGTAACCTAGACAGTCCAATTGCCCACTAGTTAACCTAGACAGTCCAAGTAACCGCTAGGGAACCTACATAGTCCAAGTGCCCGCTAGGGAACCTACATTGTCCATGTGCTCGCTAGGCATCCTACATAGTCCAAGTGCCCGCCAGGTAACCTACATAGTCAAAGTGCGTGCTAGGTAACCTAGATAGTCCAATTGCCCGTTAGCTAACCTAGACAGTCCAAGTGTCCGCTAGGTAACATACATAGTCCATGTGACCGCTAGGTAACCTACATAGTCCAAGTGCCCGATAGTTAACCTAGATAGTCCAAGTGCCTGCTAGTAAACCTAGATAGTCCAAGGGCCCGCTAGTTAACCTAGATAGTCCAAGTGCCCGCTAGTTAACCTAAATGGTCCAAGTGCCTCCTAGGTAACCTAGGTTGTCCAAGTGCCTGTTAGCTAACCTACATAGTCAAGTGCCTGTTCGTTAACCTAGATAGTCCAAGTGCCCGCTATGTAACCTAGACAGTCCAAGTGCCCGCTAGGTTACCTACATAGTCCAAGTGTCCGTTCGTTAACCTAGATAGTCCAAGTGCCCGTTTGGTAACCTACATAGTCCAAGTGCCCATACGTAACCTGGATAGTCCAAGTGCCCGCTAGATAACCAACATAGTCAAAGTGCGCGATAGGTAACCTACATAGTCCACGTGCCTTCTAGGGATCCTACATAGTCCACGTGACTGCTAGGGAACCTACATAGTCCAAGTGCCCGTTAGGGAACCTACATAGTCCATGTGCCCGCAAGGAAACTTACATAGTCTAATGCCCGCTGGGGAACCTACATAATCAAAGTGCCCGTTAGGTAACCTAGATAGTCCAAGTGCCCGTTAGCTAACCTTGATAGTCCAATGGCCCGCTAGTTGACCTACATAGTCCAAGTGCCCGCTAGGTAACCAAGATAGTCAAAGTGGCCGCTAGGTAACCAACATAGTCCAAGTTCCCACTAGGTAACCTAGATTGTCCAAGTGCCTGTTAGCTAACCTACATAGTCCAAGTGCCCGTTCGTTAACCTAGATAATCCAAGTGCCCGCTATGTAACCTAGACAGTCCAAGTGCCCGCTAGGTTACCTACATAGTCTAAGTGTCCGTCCGTTAACCTCGATAGTCCAATTGCCCGCTTCGTAACCTGGATAGTCCAAGTGCCCGCTAGTTAACCTACATAGTCAAAGTGCCCAATAGGTAACCTACATAGTGCAAGTGCCTTCTAGAGAGCGTACATAGTCCACGTGACCGCTAGGGAACCTACATAGTCCAAGTGCCCGTTAGGGAACCTACATAGTCCAAGTGCTCGCTAGGTAACCTACATAGTCCAAATGCCCGCAAGGAAACCTACATAGTCTGAGTGCCCGCTAGGGAACCTACATAATCCAAGTGCCCGTTAGGTAACCTAGATAGTCCAAGGGCCCGCTAGTTGACCTACATAGTCCAAGTGCCAGCTAGGTAACCCAGATAGTACAAGTGCCCGCTAGGGATCCTAGATAGTCCAAGTGCCTGTTAGCTAACCTAGATAGTCCAAGTGGCGGCTATGTAACCTACATAGTCCAAGTGCCCGTTCGTTAACCTAGATAATCCAAGTGCCCGCTAGGTAACCTAGACAGTCCTAGTGCCCGCTAGTTAACCTACATAGTCCAAGTGCCCGTTAGTTAACCTATATAATCCAAGTGCCCGTTAGCTAACCTAGATAGTCCAAGGGCCCGCTAGTTGACCTACATAGTCCAAGTGCCCGCTATGTAACCTAGATAGACCTAGTGCCCGCTAGTTAAACAAGATAGTCCTAGTGCCCTTTAGTTAAACTAGATAGTCCAAGTGCCCTCTAGGGGACATACATAGCCCAAGTGCCCGCTAGGTTATGTACATAGACCAAGTGCCCGCTAGGTAACCTAGATAGTCCAAGGGCCTGCTAGTTAACCTACATAGTCCAAGTGCCCGCTAGGTAACCTACATAGTGCAAGTGTCCGCTAGTTAAACTACATTGTCCAAAGGCCCGCTAGTTAACCTAGATAGTCCATGTGCCCGCTAGGTAACCTACATAGTGCAAGTGTCCGCTAGTTAACCTACGTAGTCCAAGTGCCCGTTAGTTAACCTATATAGTCCAAATGCCCGCTAGGGTACCTACATAGTCCAAATGCCTGCTAGGTAACCTACATAGTCAAAGTGCGTGCTAGGTAACCTAGATAGTCCAATTGCCCGTTAGCTAACCTAGATAGTCCAAGTGTCCGCTAGGTTACCTACATAGTCCATGTGACCGCTAGGTAACCTACATAGTCCAAGTGCCCGATAGTTAACCTAGATAGTCCAAGTGCCCGCTAGTTAACCTAGATATCCAAGTGCCCGCTAGTTAACCTAAATGGTCCAAGTGTCCGCTAGGTAACCTACATCGTCCAAGTGCCTGCTTGGTAACCTAGGTTGTCCAAGTGCCTGTTAGTAACCTACATAGTCCAAGTGCCCGTTCGTTAACCTAGATAGTCCAAGTGCCCGCTATGTAACCTAAACAGTCCAAGTGCCTCCTAGGTTACCTACATAGTCCAAGTGTCCGTTCGTTAACCTAGATAGTCCAAGTGCCCGTTTGGTAACCTACATAGTCCAAGTGCCCATACGTAACCTGGATAGTTCAAGTGCCCGCTAGATAACCAACATAGTCAAAGTGCGCGATAGGTAACCTACATAGTCCACGTGCCTTCTAGGGATCCTACATAGTCCACGTGACCGCTAGGGAACCTACATAGTCCAAGTGCCCGTTAGGGAACCTACATAGTCCATGTGCCCGCAAGGAAACCTACATAGTCTAATGCCCGCTAGGGAACCTACGTAATCCAAGTGCCCGTTAGGTAACCTAGATAGTCCAAGTGCCCGTTAGCTAACCTTGATAGTCCAATGGCCCGCTAGTTGACCTACATAATCCAAGTGCCCGCTAGTTATCCTACATAGTCCAAGTGCCCGCTAGGGAACCTAGATAGCCCAAGTACCCGTTAGCTACCCTAGATAGTCCAAGTGACCGCTAGGTAACCTACATAGTCAAAGTGCCCACTAAGTAACCTGGATAGTCCAAGTTCCTGTTAGCTAACCTAGATAGTCCAAGTGTCTGCTAGGTAACCTACATAGTCCAAGGGTCCGCTCGTTAACCTAGTTCGTCCAAGTGTCCGCTAATTAACCTACATAGTCCAAGTGCCCGCTAGGTAACCAAGATAGTCAAAGTGGCCGCTAGGTAACCAACATAGTCCAAGTTCCCACTAGGTAACCTAGATTGTCCAAGTGCCTGTTAGCTAACCTACATAGTCCAAGTGCCCGCTAGGTAACCTAGATAGCCCAAGTACCTGTTAGCTACCCTAGATTGTCCAAGTGACCGCTAGGTAACCTACATAGTCAAAGTGCCCACTAAGTAACCTAGATACTCCAAGTTCCTGTTAGCTAACCTAGATAGTCCAAGTGTCCGCTAGGTAACCTACATAGTCCAAGGGCCCGCTCGTTAACCTAGTTCGTCCAAGTTTCCGCTAATTAACCTACATAGTCCAAGTGCCCGCTAGGTAACCAAGATAGTCAAAGTGGCCGCTAGGTAACCAACATAGTCCAAGTGCCTTCTAGAGAGCGAACATAGTCCACGTGACCGCTAGGGAACCTACATAGTCCAAGTGCCCGTTAGGGAACCTACATAGTCCAAGTGCTCGCTAGGTAACCTACATAGTCCAAATGCCCGCAAGGAAACCTACATAGTCTGAGTGCCCGCTAGGGAACCTACATAATCCAAGTGCCCGTTAGGTAACCTAGATAGTCCAAGGGCCCGCTAGTTGACCTACATAGTCCAAGTGCCAGCTAGGTAACCCAGATAGTACAAGTGCCCGCTAGGGAACCTAGATAGTCCAAGTGCCTATTAGCTAACCTAGATAGTCCAAGTGGCGGCTATGTAACCTACATAGTCCAAGTGCCCGTTCGTTAACCTAGATAATCCAAGTGCCCGCTAGGTAACCTAGACAGTCCTAGTGCCCGCTAGTTAACCTACATAGTCCAAGTGCCCGTTAGTTAACTTACATAATCCAAGTGCCCATTAGCTAACCTAGATAGTCCAATGGCCCGCTAGTTGACCTACATAGTCCAAGTGCCCGCTATGTAACCTAGATAGACCTAGTGCACGCTAGTTAAACAAGATAGTCCTAGTGCCCTTTAGTTAAACTAGATAGTCCAAGTGCCCTCTAGGGGACATACATAGCCCAAGTGCCCGCTAGGTTATGTACATAGACCAAGTGCCCGCTAGGTAACCTAGATAGTCCAAGGGCCTGCTAGTTAACCTACATAGTCCAAGTGCCCGCTAGGTAACCTACATAGTGCAAGTGTCCGCTAGTTAAACTACATTGTCCAAAGGCCCGCTAGTTAACCTAGATAGTCCAAGTGCCCGCTAGGTTACCTACATAGTCCAAGTGTCCCTTCGTTAACCTAGATAGTCCAAGTGCCCGTTTGGTAACCTACATAGTCCAAGTGCCCATACGTAACCTGGATAGTCCAAGTGCCCGCTAGATAACCAACATAGTCAAAGTGCGCGATAGGTAACCTACATAGTCCACGTGCCTTCTAGGGATCCTACATAGTCCACGTGACCGCTAGGGAACCTACATAGTCCAAGTGCCCGTTAGGGAACCTACATAGTCCATGTGCCCGCAAGGAAACCTACATAGTCTAATGCCCGCTAGGGAACCTACATAATCCAAGTGCCCGTTAGGTAACCTAGATAGTCCAAGTGCCCGTTAGCTAACCTTGATGGTCCAATGGCCCGCTAGTTGACCTACATAATCCAAGTGCCCGCTAGTTATCCTACATAGTCCAAGTGCCCGCTAGGGAACCTAGATAGCCCAAGTACCCGTTAGCTACCCTAGATAGTCCAAGTGACCGCTAGGTAACCTACATAGTCAAAGTGCCCACTAAGTAACCTGGATAATCCAAGTTCCTGTTAGCTAACCTAGATAGTCCAAGTGTCTGCTAGGTAACCTACATAGTCCAAGGGTCCGCTCGTTAACCTAGTTCGTCCAAGTGTCCGCTAATTAACCTACATAGTCCAAGTGCCCGCTAGGTAACCAAGATAGTCAAAGTGGCCGCTAGGTAACCAACATAGTCCAAGTTCCCACTAGGTAACCTAGATTGTCCAAGTGCCTGTTAGCTAACCTACATAGTCCAAGTGCCCGCTAGGTAACCTAGATAGCCCAAGTACCTGTTAGCTACCCTAGATTGTCCAAGTGACCGCTAGGTAACCTACATAGTCAAAGTGCCCACTAAGTAACCTAGATACTCCAAGTTCCTGTTAGCTAACCTAGATAGTCCAAGTGTCCGCTAGGTAACCTACATAGTCCAAGGGCCCGCTCGTTAACCTAGTTCGTCCAAGTTTCCGCTAATTAACCTACATAGTCCAAGTGCCCGCTAGGTAACCAAGATAGTCAAAGTGGCCGCTAGGTAACCAACATAGTCCAAGTGCCTTCTAGAGAGCGAACATAGTCCACGTGACCGCTAGGGAACCTACATAGTCCAAGTGCCCGTTAGGGAACCTACATAGTCCAAGTGCTCGCTAGGTAACCTACATAGTCCAAATGCCCGCAAGGAAACCTACATAGTCTGAGTGCCCGCTAGGGAACCTACATAATCCAAGTGCCCGTTAGGTAACCTAGATAGTCCAAGGGCCCGCTAGTTGACCTACATAGTCCAAGTGCCAGCTAGGTAACCCAGATAGTACAAGTGCCCGCTAGGGAACCTAGATAGTCCAAGTGCCTATTAGCTAACCTAGATAGTCCAAGTGGCGGCTATGTAACCTACATAGTCCAAGTGCCCGTTCGTTAACCTAGATAATCCAAGTGCCCGCTAGGTAACCTAGACAGTCCTAGTGCCCGCTAGTTAACCTACATAGTCCAAGTGCCCGTTAGTTAACTTACATAATCCAAGTGCCCATTAGCTAACATAGATAGTCCAATGGCCCGCTAGTTGACCTACATAGTCCAAGTGCCCGCTATGTAACCTAGATAGACCTAGTGCACGCTAGTTAAACAAGATAGTCCTAGTGCCCTTTAGTTAAACTAGATAGTCCAAGTGCCCTCTAGGGGACATACATAGCCCAAGTGCCCGCTAGGTTATGTACATAGACCAAGTGCCCGCTAGGTAACCTAGATAGTCCAAGGGCCTGCTAGTTAACCTACATAGTCCAAGTGCCTGCTAGGTAACCTACATAGTGCAAGTGTCCGCTAGTTAAACTACATTGTCCAAAGGCCCGCTAGTTAACCTAGATAGTCCAAGTGCCCGCTAGGTTACCTACATAGTCCAAGTGTCCGTTCGTTAACCTAGATAGTCCAAGTGCCCGTTTGGTAACCTACATAGTCCAAGTGCCCATACGTAACCTGGATAGTCCAAGTGCCCGCTAGATAACCAACATAGTCAAAGTGCGCGATAGGTAACCTACATAGTCCACGTGCCTTCTAGGGATCCTACATAGTCCACGTGACCGCTAGGGAACCTACATAGTCCAAGTGCCCGTTAGGGAACCTACATAGTCCATGTGCCCGCAAGGAAACCTACATAGTCTAATGCCCGCTAGGGAACCTACATAATCCAAGTGCCCGTTAGGTAACCTAGATAGTCCAAGTGCCCGTTAGCTAACCTTGATGGTCCAATGGCCCGCTAGTTGACCTACATAGTCCAAGTGCCCGCTAGTTATCCTACATAGTCCAAGTGCCCGCTAAGTAACCTAGATAGCCCAAGTACCCGTTAGCTACCCTAGATAGTCCAAGTGACCGCTAGGTAACCTACATAGTCAAAGTGCCCACTAAGTAACCTAGATAGTCCAAGTTCCTGTTAGCTAACCTAGAGAGTCCAAGTGTCCGCTAGGTAACCCACATAGTCCAAGGGCCCGCTCGTTAACCTAGTTCGTCCAAGTGTCCGCTAATTAACCTACATAGTCCAAGTGCCCGCTAGGTAACCAAGATAGTCAAAGTGGCCGCTAGGTAACCAACATAGTCCAAGTTCCCACTAGGTAACCTAGATTGTCCAAGTGCCTGTTAGCTAACCTACATAGTCCAAGTGCCCGTTCGTTAACCTAGATAATCCAAGTGCCCGCTATGTAACCTAGACAGTCCAAGTGCCCGCTAGGTTACCTACATAGTCCAAGTGTCCGTCCGTTAACCTGGATAGTCCAATTGCCCGCTTCGTAACCTGGATAGTCCAAGTGCCCGCTAGTTAACCTACATAGTCAAAGTGCCCGATAGGTAACCTACATAGTCCCAGTGCCTTCTAGAGAGCGTACATAGTCCACGTGACCGCTAGGGAACCTACATAGTCCAAGTGACCGTTAGGGAACCTACATAGTCCAAGTGCTCGCTAGGTAACCTACATAGTCCAAATGCCCGCAAGGAAACCTACATAGTCTGAGTGCCCGCTAGGGAACCTACATAATCCAAGTGCCCGTTAGGTAACCTAGATAGTCCAAGGGCCCGCTAGTTGACCTACATAGTCCAAGTGCCAGCTAGGTAACCGAGATAGTACAAGTGCCCGCTAGGGAACCTAGATAGTCCAAGTGCCTATTAGCTAACCTAGATAGTCTAAGTGGCGGCTATGTAACCTACATAGTCCAAGTGCCCGTTCGTTAACCTAGATAATCCAAGTGCCCGCTAGGTAACCTAGACAGTCCTAGTGCCCGCTAGTTAACCTACATAGTCAAAGTGCCCGATAGGTAACCTACATAGTCCAAGTGCCTTCTAGAGAGCGTACATATTCCACGTGACCGCTAGGGAACCTACATAGTCCAAGTGCCCGTTAGGGAACCTACATAGTCCAAGTGCTCGCTAGGTAACCTACATAGTCCAAATGCCCGCAAGGAAACCTACATAGTCTGAGTGCCCGCTAGGGAACCTACATAATCCAAGTGCCTGTTTGGTAACCTAGATAGTCCAAGGGCCCGCTAGTTGACCTACATAGTCCAAGTGCCAGCTAGGTAACCCAGATAGTACAAGTGCCCGCTAGGGAACCTAGATAGTCCAAATGCCTGTTAGCTAACCTAGATAGTCCAAGTGGCGGCTATGTAACCTACATAGTGCAAGTGCCCGTTCGTTAACCTAGATAATCCAAGTGCCCGCTAGGTAACCTAGACAGTCCTAGTGCCCGCTAGTTAACCTACATAGTCCAAGTGCCCGTTAGTTAACTTACATAATCCAAGTGCCCGTTAGCTAACCTAGATAGTCCAAGGGCCCGCTAGTTAAACAAGATAGTCCTAGTGCCCTTTAGTTAAACTAGATAGTCCATGTGCCCTCTAGGGGACATACATAGCCCAAGTGCCCGCTAGGTTATGTACATAGACCAAGTGCCCGCTAGGTAATCTAGATAGTCCAAGGGCCTGCTAGTTAACCTACATAGTCCAAGTGCCCGCTAGGTAACCTACATAGTGCAAGTGTCCGCTAGTTAAACTACATTGTCCAAAGGCCCGCTAGTTAACCTAGATAGTCCAAGTGCCCGCTAGGTAACCTACATAGTGCAAGTGTCCGCTAGTTAACCTACGTAGTCCAAGGGACCGCTAGTTAACCTAGATAGTCCAATTGCCCACTAGTTAACCTACATAGTCCAAGTGCCCTATATGGAACCTAGATAGTCCAAGTGCACGCTAGGGAACCTACATAGTCCAAGTTCCCGCTAGGGAACTTACATATTCCAAGTGCCCGCTATTAACCTAGATAGTCCAAGTGACCGCTAGTTAACCAGGATCGTCCAAGTGCCCTCTAGTTAACTTACATAGTCTAAGGGCCTGCTAGTTAACTTACATAGACCAAGGGCCCGCTAGTTAACCTAGATAGTCCAAGTGCCCGCTAGTTAACCTACATAGTCCAAGTGCCCGCTAGGTAACCTAGACAGTCCAAGTAACCGCTAGGGAACCTACATAGTCCAAGTGCCCGCTAGGGAACCTACATTGTCCATGTGCTCGCTAGGCATCCTACATAGTCCAAGTGCCCGTTAGTTAACCTAGAGAGTCAAAGTGCCTGCTAGGTAACCTAGATAGTCCAAGTGCCCGCTAGGTAACCTACATAGTCAAAGTGCGTGCTAGGTAACCTAGATAGTCCAATTGCCCATTAGCTAACCTAGATAGTCCAAGTGTCCGCTAGGTAACCTACATAGTCCTTGTGACCGCTAGGTAACCTACACAGTCCAAGTGCCCGATAGTTAACCTAGATAGTCAAAGTGCCCGCTAGTAAACCTAGATAGTCCAAGGGCCCGCTAGTTAACCTAGATAGTCCAAGTGCCCGCTAGTTAACCTAAATGGTCCAAGTGTCCGCTAGGTAACCTACATCGTCCAAGTGCCTGCTAGGTAACCTAGGTTGTCCAAGTGCCTGTTAGCTAACCTACATAGTCCAAGTGCCCGTTCGTTAACCTAGATAGTCCAAGTGCCCGCTATGTAACCTAGACAGTCCAAGTGCCCGCTAGGTTACCTACATAGTCCAAGTGTCCGTTCGTTAACCTAGATAGTCCAAGTGCCCGTTTGGTAACCTACATAGTCCAAGTGCCCATACGTAACCTGGATAGTCCAAGTGCCCGCTAGATAACCAACATAGTCAAAGTGCGCGATAGGTAAACTACATAGTCCACGTGCCTTCTAGGGATCCTACATAGTCCACGTGACCGCTAGGGAACCTACATAATCCAAGTGCCCGTTAGGGAACCTACATAGTCCATGTGCCCGCAAGGAAACCTACATAGTCTAATGCCCGCTAGGGAACCAACATAATCCAAGTGCCCGTTAGGTAACCTAGATAGCCCAAATCCCGTTAGCTACCCTAGATAGTCCAAGTGATCGCTAGGTAACCTACATAGTCAAACTGCCCACTAGGTAACCTAGATAATCCAAGTTCCTGTTAGCTAATCTAGATAGTCCAAGTGCACGTTAGCTAACCTACATAGTCAAAGTGTCCTCTAGATTACCTACATAGTCCAAGTGCCCGCTAGGTAACCTATATAGTCCAAATGCCCGCTAGGGAACCTACATAGTCCAAGTGCCTGCTAGGTAAACTACATATTCCAAGTGCCCACTAGGTAACCTAGACAGTCCAATGCCCGCTAGTTAACCTAGACAGTCCAAGTAACCGCTAGGGAACCTACATAGTCCAAGTTCCCGCTAGGGAACGTACATTTTTCAAGTGCCAGCTAGTTAACCTAGATAGTCCAAGTGCCCGCTAGTTAACCAGGATCGTCCAAGTGCCCTCTAGTTAACTTACATAGTCCATGGGCCTGCTAGTTAACCTACATAGTTCAAGTGCCCGCTAGGTAACCTACATACTGCAAGTGTCCGCTAGTTAACCTACGTAGTCCAAGGAACCGCTATTTAACCTAGATTGTCCAATTGTCCACTAGTTAACCTACATAGTCCAAGTGCCCTATATGGAACCTAGATAGTCCAAGTGCACGCTAGGGAACCTACATAGTCCAATTGCCCGCTCTGGACCATACATAGTCCAAGTGCCTGTTAGTTAACCTAGATAATGAAAGTGCCCGTTAGTTAACCTACATAGTCCAAGTGCCCACTAGATAACCTACATAGTCAAAGTGCCCGCTAGGTAACCTATATAGTCCAAATGCCCGCTAGGGAACCTACATAGTCCATGTGCCTGCTAGGTAAACTACATAGTCCAAGTGCCCACTAGGTAACCTAGACAGTCCAATTGCCCGCTAGTTCACCTAGACAGTCCAAGTAACCCTAGGGAACCTACATAGTCCAAGTTCCCACTAGGTAACCTACATATTCCAAGTGCCCGCTAGTTAACATAGATAGTCCAAGTGCCCGCTAGTTAAACAGGATCGTCCAAGTGCCCTCTAGTTAACTTACATAGTCCAAGGGCCTGCTAGTTAACCTACATAGACCAAGGGCCCGCTAGTTAACCTAGATAGTCCAAGTGCCCGCTAGTTAACCTACATAGTCCAAGTGCCCGCTAGGTAACCTAGACAGGCCAAGTGAAGACTAGGTTACCTACATAGTCCAAGTGCCCGTTCGTTAACCTACATAGTCCAAGTGCCCGCTAGTTAACGTAGGTAGCCCAATTGCCCTCTAGGGAACGTACATAGTCCAAGTGCCCGCTAGGTAACCTAGATAGTCCAAGTGCCCGCTAGTTAACCTACATAGTCCAAGTGCCCGCTAGGTAACCTATATAGTCCAAATGCCCGCTAGGGAACCTACATAGTCCAAGTGCCTGCTAGGTAAACTACATAGTCCAAGTGCCCACTAGGTAACCTAGACAGTCCAATTGCCCACTAGTTAACCTAGACAGTCCAAGTAACCGCTAGGAAACTTACATAGTCCAAGTGCCCGCTAGGGAACCTACATAGTCCAAGTGCTCGCTAGGCAACCTACATAGTCCAAGTGCCCGTTAGTTAACCTAGATAGTCAAAGTGCCCGCTAGGTAACCTAGATAGTCCAAGTGCCCGTTAGGTAACCTTGATAGTCCAATTACCCGTTAGCTAACCTAGATAGTCGAATTGTCCGCTAGGTAACCTACATAGTCCAAGTGCCCGCTAGTTAACCTAGATAGTCCAAGTGCCCGCTAGTTAACCTAAATGGTCCAAGTGTCCGCTAGGTAACCTACATCGTCCAAGTGCCCGCTAGTAAACCTAGATACTCCAAGTGCCGCTAGGTAACCTATATAGTCCAAATGCCCGCTAGGGAACCTACATAGTCCAAGTGCCTGCTAGGTAAACTACATAGTCCAAGTGCCCACTAGGTAACCTAGACAGTCCAATTGCACGCTAGTTAACCTAGACAGTCCAAGTAACCCTAGGGAACCTACATAGTCCAAGTGCCCACTAGTTAACCTAGATAGTCCAAGTGCCCGCTAGTTAACCAGGATCGTCCAAGTGCCCTCTAGTTAACTTACATAGTCCTAGGGCCTGCTAGTTAACGTACATAGACCAAGGGCCCGCTAGTTAACCTAGATAGTCCAAGTGCCCACTAGTTAACCTACATAGTCCAAGTGCCCGCTAGGAAACCTAGACAGGCCAAGTGACCACTAGGTTACCTACATAGTCCAAGTGCCCGTTCGTTAACCTACATAGTCCAAGTGCCCGCTAGGTAACGTAGATAGCCCAATTGCCCGCTAGGGAACGTACATAGTCCAAGTGCCCGCTAGGTAACCTAGATAGTCCAAGTGCCCGCTAGTTAACCTACATAGTCCAAGTGCCTGATAGGTAAACTACATAGTCCAAGTGCCCACTAGGTAACCTAGACAGTCCAATTGCCCACTAGTTAACCTAGACAGTCCAAGTAACCGCTAGGGAACCTACATAGTCCAAGTGCCCGCTAGGGAACCTACATTGTCCATGTGCTCGCTAGGCATCCTACATAGTCCAAGTGCCCGTTAGTTAACCTAGAGAGTCAAAGTGCCTGCTAGGTAACCTAGATAGTCCAAGTGCCCGCTAGGTAACCTACATAGTCAAAGTGCGTGCTAGGTAACCTAGATAGTCCAATTGCCCATTAGCTAACCTAGATAGTCCAAGTGTCCGCTAGGTAACCTACATAGTCCTTGTGACCGCTAGGTAACCTACACAGTCCAAGTGCCCGATAGTTAACCTAGATAGTCAAAGAGCCCGCTAGTAAACCTAGATAGTCCAAGGGCCCGCTAGTTAACCTAGATAGTCCAAGTGCCCGCTAGTTAACCTAAATGGTCCAAGTGTCCGCTAGGTAACCTACATCGTCCAAGTGCCTGCTAGGTAACCTAGGTTGTCCAAGTGCCTGTTAGCTAACCTACATAGTCCAAGTGCCCGTTCGTTAACCTAGATAGTCCAAGTGCCCGTTTGGTAACCTACATAGTCCAAGTGCCCATACGTAACCTGGATAGTCCAAGTGCCCGCTAGATAACCAACATAGTCAAAGTGCGCGATAGGTAAACTACATAGTCCACGTGCCTTCTAGGGATCCTACATAGTCCACGTGACCGCTAGGGAACCTACATAATCCAAGTGCCCGTTAGGGAACCTACATAGTCCATGTGCCCGCAAGGAAACCTACATAGTCTAATGCCCGCTAGGGAAGCTACATAATCCAAGTGCCCGTTAGGTAACCTAGATAGCCCAAATCCCGTTAGCTACCCTAGATAGTCCAAGTGATCGCTAGGTAACCTACATAGTCAAACTGCCCACTAGTTACCTAGATAATCCAAGTTCCTGTTAGCTAACCTAGATAGTCCAAGTGCACGTTAGCTAACCTACATAGTCAAAGTGTCCTCTAGATAACCTACATAGTCCAAGTGCCCGCTAGGTAACCTATATAGTCCAAATGCCCGCTAGGGAACCTACATAGTCCAAGTGCCTGCTAGGTAAACTACATATTCCAAGTGCCCACTAGGTAACCTAGACAGTCCAATGCCCGCTAGTTAACCTAGACAGTCCAAGTAACCGCTAGGGAACCTACATAGTCCAAGTTCCCGCTAGGGAACTTACATTTTCCAAGTGCCAGCTAGTTTACCTAGATAGTCCAAGTGCCCGCTAGTTAACCAGGATCGTCCAAGTGCTCTCTAGTTAACTTACATAGTCCAAGGGCCTGCTAGTTAACCTACATAGTTCAAGTGCCCGCTAGGTAACCTACATACTGCAAGTGTCCGCTAGTTAACCTACGTAGTCCAAGGGACCGCTATTTAACCTAGATTGTCCAATTGTCCACTAGTTAACCTACATAGTCCAAGTGCCCTATATGGAACCTAGATAGTCCAAGTGCACGCTAGGGAACCTACATAGTCCAATTGCCCGCTCTGGACCATACATAGTCCAAGTGCCTGTTAGTTAACCTAGATAATGAAAGTGCCCGTTAGTTAACCTACATAGTCCAAGTGCCCGCTAGATAACCTACATAGTCCAAGTGCCCGCTAGGTAACCTATATAGTCCAAATGCCCGCTAGGGAACCTACATAGTCCATGTGCCTGCTAGGTAAACTACATAGTCCAAGTGCCCACTAGGTAACCTAGACAGTCCAATTGCCCGCTAGTTAACCTAGACAGTCCAAGTAACCCTAGGGAACCTACATAGTCCAAGTTCCCACTAGGGAACCTACATATTCCAAGTGCCCTCTAGTTAACATAGATAGTCCAAGTGCCCGCTAGTTAAACAGGATCGTCCAAGTGCCCTCTAGTTAACTTACATAGTCCAAGGGCCTGCTAGTTAACCTACATAGACCAAGGGCCCGCTAGTTAACCTAGATAGTCCAAGTGCCCGCTAGTTAACCTACATAGTCCAAGTGCCCGCTAGGTAACCTAGACAGGCCAAGTGACCACTAGGTTACCTACATAGTCCAAGTGCCCGTTCGTTAACCTACATAGTCCAAGTGCCCGCTAGTTAATGTAGATAGCCCAATTGCCCGCTAGGGAACGTACATAGTCCAAGTGCCCGCTAGGTAACCTAGATAGTCCAAGTGCCCGCTAGTTAACCTACATAGTCCAAGTGCCTGATAGGTAACTACATAGTCCAAGTGCCCACTAGGTAACCTAGACAGTCCAATTGCCCACTAGTTAACCTAGACAGTCCAAGTAACCACTAGGGAACCTACATAGTCCAAGTGCCCGCTAGGGAACCTACATAGTCCAAGTGCTCGCTAGGCAACCTACATAGTCCAAGTGCCCATTAGTTAACCTAGAGTGTCAAAGTGCCTGCTAGGTAACCTTGATAGTCCAAATCCCGTTAGCTACCCTAGATAGTCCAAGTGATCGCTAGGTAACCTACATAGTCAAACTGCCCACTAGGTAACCTAGATAATCCAAGTTCCTGTTAGCTCACCTAGATAGTCCAAGTGCCCGCTAGGTAACCTATATAGTCCAAATGCCCGCTAGGGAACCTACATAGTCCATGTGCCTGCTAGGTAAACTACATAGTCCAAGTGCCCACTAGGTAACCTAGACAGTCCAATTGCCCGCTAGTTAACCTAGACAGTCCAAGTAACCCTAGGGAACCTAAATAGTCCAAGTTCCCACTAGGGAACCTACATATTCCAAGTGCCCGCTAGTTAACATAGATAGTCCAAGTGCCCGCTAGGTAATCTACATAGTCCAAGTTCCTTTAGGTAACCTTGATAGTCCAAGTGCCCGTTAGGTAACCTTGATAGTCCAAGTGTCCGCTAGGTAACCTACATAGTCCATGTGACCGCTAGGTAACCTATATAGTCCAAGTGCCCGATAGTTAACCTAGATAGTCCAAGTGCCCGCTAGTAAACCTTGATAGTCCAAGGGCCTGCTAGTTAACCTAGATAGTCCAAGTGCCCGCTAGTTAACCTAAATGATCGAAGTGTCCGCTAGGTAACCTACATCGTCCAAGTGCCTGCTAGGTTACCTAGGTTGTCCAAGTGCCTGTTAGCTAACATACATAGTCCAAGTGCCCGTTTGGTAACCTACATAGTCCAAGTACCCATTCGTAACCTGGATAGTCCAAGTGCCCGCTAGTTAACCAACATAGTCAAAGTGCGCGATAGATAACCTACATAGTCCACGTGCCTTCTAGGGATCCTACATAGTCCACGTGACCGCTAGGGAACCTACATAGTCCAAGTGCCCGTTAGGGAACCTACATAGTCCAAGTGCTTGCTAGGTAACCTACATAGTCCAAATGCCCGCAAGGAAACCTACATAGTCTAAGTGCCCGCTAGGGAACCTACATAATCCAAGTGCCCTTTAGGTAACCTAGATAGTCCAAGTGCCCGTTAGCTAACCTAGATAGTCCAATGGCCCGCTAGTTGACCTACATAGTCCAAGTGCCCGCTAGTTAACCTACATAGTCCAAGTGCCCGCCAGGTAACCTAGATAGCCCAAGTACCCTTTAGCTACCCTAGATAGTCCAAGTGAATGCTAGGTAACCTACATAGTCAAAGTGCCCACTAGGTAACCTAGATAGTCCAAGTTCCTGTTAGTTAACCTAGATATTCCATTGTCCGCTAGGTAACCTACATAGTCCAAGGGCCCACTCGTTAACCTAGTTCGTCCAAGTGTCCGCTAACTAACCTACATAGTCCAATTGCCTGATAGGTAACCAAGATAGTCAAAGTGGCCGCTAGGTAACCAACATAGTCAAAGTTCCCACTAGGTAACATAGATAGTCCAAGTGCCCGTTACCTAACCTAGATTGTCCAGGTGCCTGTTAGCTAACCTACATATTCCAAGTGCCCGTTCGTTAACCTAGATAGTCCAAGTGCCCGCTATGTAACCTAGACAGTCCAAGTGCCCGCTAGATTACCTACATAGTCCAAGTGTCCGTTCGTTAACCTCGATAGTCCAATTGCCCGCTTCGTAACCTGGATAGTCCAAGTGCCCGCTAGTTAACCTACATAGTCAAAGTGCCCAATGGGTAACCTACATAGTCCAAGTGCCTTCTAGAGAGCGTGCATAGTCCACGTGACCCCTAGGGAACCTACATAGTCCAAGTGCCCTTTAGGGAACCTACATAGTCCAACTGCTCGCTAGGTAACCTACATAGTCCAAGTGCTCGCTAGGTAACCTACATAGTCCAAATGCCTGCAAGGAAACCTACATAGTCTAAGTGCCCGCAAGGGAACCTACATAATCCAAGTGCCCGTTAGGTAACCTAGATAGTCCAAGTGCCCGTTAGCTAACCTAGATAGTCCAAGGGCCCGCTTGTTGACCTACATAGTCCAAGTGCCAGCTAGGTAACCTAGATAGTACAAGTGCCCGCTAGGGAACCTAAATAGTCCAATTGCCTGTTAGCTAACCTAGATAGTCCAAGTGGCGGCTATGTAACCTACATAGTCCAAGTGCCCTTTCGTTAACCTAGATATATCCAAGTGCCCGCTAGGTAACCTAGACATTCCTAGTGCCCGCTAGTTAACCTACATAGTCCAAGTGCCCGTTAGTTGACCTACAAAATCCAAGTGCCCGTTAGCTAACCTAGATAGTCCAAGGGCCCGCTAGTTGATCTACATAGTCCAAGTGCCCGCTATGTAACCTAGATAGACCTAGTGCCCGCTAGTGAAACAAGATAGTCCTAGTACCCTTTAGTTAACCTAGATAGTCCAAGTGCCCTCTAGGGGACATACATAGTCCAAGTGCCCGCTAGGTTATGTACATAGACCAAGTGCCCGCTGGGTAACCTAGATAGTCCAAGGGCCTGCTAGTTAAACTACATAGTCCAAGTGCCCGCTAGGTAACCTACATAGTGCAAGTGTCCGCTAGTTAAACTACATAGTCCAAGGGACCGCTAGTTAACCTAGATCATCCATTTGTCCACTAGTTAACGTACATAGTCCAAGTGCCCTATATGGAACCTAGATAGTCCAAGTGCACGCTAGGGAACCTACATAGTCCAATTGCCCGCTCTGGAACATACATAGTCCAACTGCCTGTTAGTTAACTTAGATAATGCAAGTGCCCTTTAGTTAACCTACATAGTCCAAGTGCCCGCTAGGGAACTTACATATTCCAAGTGCCCGTTAGTTAACCTAGATAGTCCAAGTGTCCGCTAGTTAACCTACATAGTCCAAGTGTCCGATAGGTAACCTAGACAGGCCAAGTGACCACTAGGTTACCTACATAGTCCAAGTGCCCGTTCGTTAACCTACATAGTCCAAGTGCCCGCTAGTTAACGTAGATAGCACAATTGCCCGCTAGGGAACGTACATAGTCCAAGTGCCCGCTAGGTAACCTAGATAGTCCAAGTGCCCGCTAGTTAACGTACATATTCCAAGTGCCTGATAGGTAAACTACATAGTCCAAGTGCCCACGAGGTAACCTAGACAGTCCAATTGCCCACTAGTTAACCTAGACAGTCCAAGTAACCGCTAGGGAACCTACATAGTCCAAGTGCTCGCTAGGCAACCTACATAGTCCAAGTGCCCGTTAGTTAACCTAGATAGTCAAAGTGCCTGCTAGGTAACCTAGATAGTCCAAGTGCCCGCTAGGTAACCTTGATAGTCCAAGTGCCCGTTAGGTAACCTTGATAGTCCAATTACCCGTTAGCTAACCTAGATAGTCCAAGTTCCTGCTAGGTAACCTAGATAGTCAAGTGCCCGCTAGTTAATCTACATAGTCCAAGTGCCTGATAGGTAAACTACATAGTCCAAGTGCCCACTAGGTAACCTAGACAGTCCAATTGCCCACTAGTTAACCTAGACAGTCCAAGTAACCGCTAGGGAACTTACATAGTCCAAGTGCCCGCTAGGGAACCTACATTGTCCAAGTGCTCGCTAGGCAACCTACATAGTCCAAGTGCCCGTTAGTTAACCTAGATAGTCAAAGTGCCTGCTAGGTAACCTAGATAGTCCAAGTGCCCGCTAGGTAACCTACATAGTCCAAGTGCCCGTTAGGTAACCTTGATAGTCCAATTACCCGTTAGCTTACCTAGATAGTCGAATTGTCCGCTAGGTAACCTACATAGTCCAAGTGCCCGATAGTTAACCTAGATAGTCCAAGTGCCCGCTAGTAAACCTAGATAGTCCAAGTGCCCGCTAGGTAACCTATATAGTCCAAATGCCCGCTAGGGAACCTACATAGTCCAAGTGCCTGCTAGGTAAACTACATAGTCCAAGTGCCCACTAGGTAACCTAGACAGTCCAATTGCACGCTAGTTAACCTAGACAGTCCAAGTAACCCTAGGGAACCTACATAGTCCAAGTGCCCACTAGTTAACCTAGATAGTCCAAGTGCCCGCTAGTTAACCAGGATTGTCCAAGTGCCCTCTAGTTAACTTACATAGTCCTAGGGCCTGCTAGTTAACGTACATAGACCAAGGGCCCGCTAGTTAACCTAGATAGTCCAAGTGCCCACTAGTTAACCTACATAGTCCAAGTGCCCGCTAGGAAACCTAGACAGGCCAAGTGACCACTAGGTTACCTACATAGTCCAAGTGCCCGTTCGTTAACCTACATAGTCCAAGTGCCCGCTAGGTAACGTAGATAGCCCAATTGCCCGCTAGGGAACGTACATAGTCCAAGTGCCCGCTAGGTAACCTAGATAGTCCAAGTGCCCGCTAGTTAACCTACATAGTCCAAGTGCCTGATAGGTAAACTACATAGTCCAAGTGCCCACTAGGTAACCTAGACAGTCCAATTGCCCACTAGTTAACCTAGACAGTCCAAGTAACCGCTAGGGAACCTACATAGTCCAAGTGCCCGCTAGGGAACCTACATTGTCCATGTGCTCGCTAGGCATCCTACATAGTCCAAGTGCCCGTTAGTTAACCTAGAGAGTCAAAGTGCCTGCTAGGTAACCTAGATAGTCCAAGTGCCCGCTAGGTAACCTACATAGTCCAAGTGCCCGTTAGGTAACCTTGATAGTCCAATTACCCGTTAGCTAACCTAGATAGTCGAATTGTCCGCTAGGTAACCTACATAGTCCAAGTGCCCGATAGTTAACATAGATAGTCCAAGTGCCCGCTTGTAAACCTAGATAGTCCAAGTGCCCGCTAGGTAACCTATATAGTCCAAATGCCCGCTAGGGAACCTACATAGTCCAAGTGCCTGCTAGGTAAACTACATAGTCCAAGTGCCCACTAGGTAACCTAGACAGTCCAATTGCACGCTAGTTAACCTAGACAGTCCAAGTAACCCTAGGGAACCTACATAGTCCATGTGCCCCCTAGTTAACCTAGATAGTCCAAGTGCCCACTAGTTAACCTACATAGTCCAAGTGCCCGCTAGGAAACCTAGACAGGCCAAGTGACCACTAGGTTACCTACATAGTCCAAGTGCCCGTTCGTTAACCTACATAGTCCAAGTGCCCGCTAGGTAACGTAGATAGCCCAATTGCCCGCTAGGGAACGTACATAGTCCAAGTGCCCGCTAGGTAACCTAGATAGTCCAAGTGCCCGCTAGTTAACCTACATAGTCCAAGTGCCTGATAGGTAACTACATAGTCCAAGTGCCCACTAGGTAACCTAGACAGTCCAATTGCCCACTAGTTAACCTAGACAGTCCAAGTAACCGCTAGGGAACCTACATAGTCCAAGTGCCCGCTAGGGAACCTACATTGTCCATGTGCTCGCTAGGCATCCTACATAGTCCAAGTGCCCGTTAGTTAACCTAGAGAGTCAAAGTGCCTGCTAGGTAGCCTAGATAGTCCAAGTGCCCGCTAGGTAACCTACATAGTCAAAGTGCGTGCTAGGTAACCTAGATAGTCCAATTGCCCATTAGCTAACCTAGATAGTCCAAGTGTCCGCTTGGTAACCTACATAGTCCTTGTGACCGCTAAGTAACCTACACAGTCCAAGTACCCGATAGTTAACCTAGATAGTCAAAGAGCCCGCTAGTAAACCTAGATAGTCCAAGGGCCCGCTAGTTAACCTAGATAGTCCAAGTGCCCGCTAGTTAACCTAAATGATCCAAGTGTCCGCTAGGTAACCTACATCGTCCAAGGGCCTGCTAGGTAACCTAGGTTGTCCAAGTGCCTGTTAGCTAACCTACATAGTCCAAGTGCCCGTTCGTTAACCTAGATAGTCCAAGTGCCCGCTATGTAACCTAGACAGTCCAAGTGCCCGCTAGGTTACCTACATAGTCCAAGTGTCCGTTCGTTAACCTAGATAGTCCAAGTGCCCGTTTGGTAACCTACATAGTCCAAGTGCCCATACGTAACCTGGATAGTCCAAGTGCCCGCTAGATAACCAACATAGTCAAAGTGCGCGATAGGTAACCTACATAGTCCACGTGCCTTCTAGGGATCCTACATAGTCCACGTGACCGCTAGGGAACCTACATAATCCAAGTGCCCGTTAGGGAACCTACATAGTCCATGTGCCCGCAAGGAAACCTACATAGTCTAATGCCCGCTAGGGAACCTACATAATCCAAGTGCCCGTTAGGTAACCTAGATAGCCCAAATCCCGTTAGTTACCCTAGATAGTCCAAGTGATCGCTAGGTAACCTACATAGTCAAACTGCCCACTAGGTAACCTAGATAATCCAAGTTCCTGTTAGCTAACCTAGATAGTCCAAGTGCACGTTAGCTAACCTACATAGTCAAAGTGTCCTCTAGATAACCTACATAGTCCAAGTGCCCGCTAGGTAACCTATATAGTCCAAATGCCCGCTAGGGAACCTACATAGTCCAAGTGCCTGCTAGGTAAACTACATATTCCAAGTGCCCACTAGGTAACCTAGACAGTCCAGTGCCCGCTAGTTAACCTAGACAGTCCAAGTAACCGCTAGGGAACCTACATAGTCCAAGTTCCCGCTAGGGAACTTACATTTTCCAAGTGCCAGCTAGTTAACCTAGATAGTCCAAGTGCCCGCTAGTTAACCAGGATCGTCCAAGTGCCCTCTAGTTAACTTACATAGTCCAAGGGCCTGCTAGTTAACCTACATAGTTCAAGTGCCCGCTAGGTAACCTACATACTGCAAGTGTCCGCTAGTTAACCTACGTAGTCCAAGGGACCGCTATTTAACCTAGATTGTCCAATTGTCCACTAGTTAACCTACATAGTCCAAGTGCCCTATATGCAACCTAGATAGTCCAAGTGCACGCTAGGGAACCTACATAGTCCAATTGCCCGCTCTGGACCATACATAGTCCAAGTGCCTGTTAGTTAACCTAGATAATGAAAGTGCCCGTTAGTTAACCTACATAGTCCAAGTGCCCGCTAGATAACCTACATAGTCCAAGTGCCCGCTAGGTAACCTATATAGTCCAAATGCCCGCTAGGGAACCTACATAGTCCAAGTGCCCGTTCGTTAACCTACATAGTCCAAGTGCCCACTAGGTAACCTAGACAGTCCAATTGCACGCTAGTTAACCTAGACAGTCCAAGTAACCCTAGGGAACCTACATAGTCCAAGTGCCCCCTAGTTAACCTAGATAGTCCAAGTGCCCGCTAGTTAACCAGGATCGTCCAAGTGCCCTCTAGTTAACTTACATAGTCCTAGGGCCTGCTAGTTAACGTACATAGACCAAGGGCCCGCTAGTTAACCTAGATAGTCCAAGTGCCCACTAGTTAACCTACATAGTCCAAGTGCCCGCTAGGAAACCTAGACAGACCAAGTGACCACTAGGTTACCTACATAGTCCAAGTGCCCGTTCGTTAACCTACATAGTCCAAGTACCCGCTAGGTAACGTAGATAGCACAATTGCCCGCTAGGGAACGTACATAGTCCAAGTGCCCGCTAGGTAACCTAGATGGTCCAAGTGCCCGCTAGTTAACCTACATAGTCCAAGTGCCTGATAGGTAACTACATAGTCCAAGTGCCCACTAGGTAACCTAGACAGTCCAATTGCCCACTAGTTAACCTAGACAGTCCAAGTAACCGCTAGGGAACCTACATAGTCCAAGTGCCCGCTAGGGAACCTACATTGTCCATGTGCTCGCTAGGCATCCTACATAGTCCAAGTGCCCGTTAGTTAACCTAGAGAGTCAAAGTGCCTGCTAGGTAACCTAGATAGTCCAAGTGCCCGCTAGGTAACCTACATAGTCAAAGTGCGTGCTAGGTAACCTAGATAGTCCAATTGCCCATTAGCTAACCTAGATAGTCCAAGTGTCCGCGAGGAAACCTACATAGTCCTTGTGACCGCTAGGTAACCTACACAGTCCAAGTGCCCGATAGTTAACCTAGATAGTCAAAGAGCCCGCTAGTAAACCTAGATAGTCCAAGGGCCCGCTAGTTAACCTAGATAGTCCAAGTGCCCGCTAGTTAACCTAAATGATCCAAGTGTCCGCTAGGTAACCTACATCGTCCAAGTGCCTGCTAGGTAACCTAGGTTGTCCAAGTGCCTGTTAGCTAACCTACATAGTCCAAGTGCCCGTTCGTTAACCTAGATAGTCCATGTGCCCGCTATGTAACCTAGACAGTCCAAGTGCCCGCTAGGTTACCTACATAGTCCAAGTGTCCGTTCGTTAACCTAGATAGTCCAAGTGCCCGTTTGGTAACCTACATAGTCCAAGTGCCCATACGTAACCTGGATAGTCCAAGTGCCCGCTAGATAACCAACATAGTCAAAGTGCGCGATAGGTAACCTACATAGTCCACGTGCCTTCTAGGGATCCTACATAGTCCACGTGACCGCTAGGGAACCTACATAATCCAAGTGCCCGTTAGGGAACCTACATAGTCCATGTGCCCGCAAGGAAACCTACATAGTCTAATGCCCGCTAGGGAACCTACATAATCCAAGTGCCCGTTAGGTAACCTAGATAGCCCAAATCCCGTTAGTTACCCTAGATAGTCCAAGTGATCGCTAGGTAACCTACATAGTCAAACTGCCCACTAGGTAACCTAGATAATCCAAGTTCCTGTTAGCTAACCTAGATAGTCCAAGTGCACGTTAGCTAACCTACATAGTCAAAGTGTCCTCTAGATAACCTACATAGTCCAAGTGCCCGCTAGGTAACCTATATAGTCCAAATGCCCGCTAGGGAACCTACATAGTCCAAGTGCCTGCTAGGTAAACTACATATTCCAAGTGCCCACTAGGTAACCTAGACAGTCCAGTGCCCGCTAGTTAACCTAGACAGTCCAAGTAACCGCTAGGGAACCTACATAGTCCAAGTTCCCGCTAGGGAACTTACATTTTCCAAGTGCCAGCTAGTTAACCTAGATAGTCCAAGTGCCCGCTAGTTAACCAGGATCGTCCAAGTGCCCTCTAGTTAACTTACATAGTCCAAGGGCCTGCTAGTTAACCTACATAGTTCAAGTGCCCGCTAGGTAACCTACATACTGCAAGTGTCCGCTAGTTAACCTACGTAGTCCAAGGGACCGCTATTTAACCTAGATTGTCCAATTGTCCACTAGTTAACCTACATAGTCCAAGTGCCCTATATGGAACCTAGATAGTCCAAGTGCACGCTAGGGAACCTACATAGTCCAATTGCCCGCTCTGGACCATACATAGTCCAAGTGCCTGTTAGTTAACCTAGATAATGAAAGTGCCCGTTAGTTAACCTACATAGTCCAAGTGCCCGCTAGATAACCTACATAGTCCAAGTGCCCGCTAGGTAACCTATATAGTCCAAATGCCCGCTAGGGAACCTACATAGTCCAAGTGCCTGCTAGGTAAACTACATAGTCCAAGTGCCCACTAGGTAACCTAGACAGTCCAATGCCCGCTAGTTAACCTAGACAGTCCAAGTAACCCTAGGGAACCTACATACTCCAAGTTCCCACTAGGGAACTTACATACTCCAAGTGCCCGCTAGTTAACATAGATAGTCCAAGTGCCCGCTAGTTAAACAGGATCGTCCAAGTGCCCTCTAGTTAACTTACATAGTCCAAGGGCCTGCTAGTTAACCTACATAGACCAAGGGCCCGCTAGTTAACCTAGATAGTCCAAGTGCCCGCTAGTTAACCTACATAGTCCAAGTGCCCGCTAGGTAACCTAGACAGGCCAAGTGACCACTAGGTTACCTACATAGTCCAAGTGCCCGTTCGTTAACCTACATAGTCCAAGTGCCCGCTAGTTAACGTAGATAGCCCAATTGCCCGCTAGGGAACGTACATAGTCCAAGTGCCCGCTAGGTTACCTAGATAGTCCAAGTGCCCGCTAGTTAACCTACATAGTCCAAGTGCCTGATAGGTAACTACATAGTCCAAGTGCCCACTAGGTAACCTAGACAGTCCAATTGCCCACTAGTTAACCTAGACAGTCCAAGTAACTGCTAGGGAACCTACATAGTCCAAGTGCCCGCTAGGGAACCTACATAGTCCAAGTGCTCGCTAGGCAACCTACATAGTCCAAGTGCCCATTAGTTAACCTAGTGAGTCAAAGTGCCTGCTAGGTAACCTAGATAGTCCAAGTGCCCGCTAGGTAATCTACATAGTCCAAGTGCCCGTTAGGTAACCTTGATAGTCCAAGTGTCCGCTAGGTAACCTACATAGTCCATGTGACCGCTAGGTAACCTACATAGTCCAAGTGCCCGATAGTTAACCTAGATAGTCCAAGTGCCCGCTAGTAAACCTAGATAGTCCAAGGGCCCGCTAGTTAACCTAGATAGTCCAAGTGCCCGCTAGTTAACCTAAATGGTCCAAGTGTCCGCTAGGTAACCTACATCGTCCAAGTGCCTGCTAGTTAACCTAGGTTGTCCAAGTGCCTGTTAGCTAACCTACATAGTCCAAGTGCCCGTTCGTTAACCTAGATAGTCCAAGTGCCTGTTTGGTAACCTACATAGTCCAAGTACCCATTCGTAACCTGGATAGTCCAAGTGCCCGCTAGATAACCAACATAGTCAAAGTGCGCGCTAGATAACCTACATAGTCCACGTGCCTGCTAGGTAAACTACATAGTCCAAGTGCCCACTAGGTAACCTAGACAGTCCAATTGCACGCTAGTTAACCTAGACAGTCCAAGTAACCCTAGGGAACCTACATAGTCCAAGTGCCCCCTAGTTAACCTAGATAGTCCAAGTGCCCACTAGTTAACCTACATAGTCCAAGTGCCCGCTAGGAAACCTAGACAGGCCAAGTGACCACTAGGTTACCTACATAGTCCAAGTGCCCGTTCGTTAACCTACATAGTCCAAGTGCCCGCTGGGTAACGTAGATAGCCCAATTGCCCGCTAGGGAACGTACATAGTCCAAGTGCCCGCTAGGTAACCTAGATAGTCCAAGTGCCCGCTAGTTAACCTACATAGTCCAAGTGCCTGATAGGTAACTACATAGTCCAAGTGCCCACTAGGTAACCTAGACAGTCCAATTGCCCACTAGTTAACCTAGACAGTCCAAGTAACCGCTAGGGAACCTACATAGTCCAAGTGCCCGCTAGGGAACCTACATTGTCCATGTGCTCGCTAGGCATCCTACATAGTCCAAGTGCCCGTTAGTTAACCTAGAGAGTCAAACTGCCTGCTAGGTAGCCTAGATAGTCCAAGTGCCCGCTAGGTAACCTACATAGTCAAAGTGCGTGCTAGGTAACCTAGATAGTCCAATTGCCCATTAGCTAACCTAGATAGTCCAAGTGTCCGCTTGGTAACCTACATAGTCCTTGTGACCGCTAGGTAACCTACACAGTCCAAGTACCCGATAGTTAACCTAGATAGTCAAAGAGCCCGCTAGTAAACCTAGATAGTCCAAGGGCCCGCTAGTTAACCTAGATAGTCCAAGTGCCCGCTAGTTAACCTAAATGATCCAAGTGTCCGCTAGGTAACCTACATCGTCCAAGGGCCTGCTAGGTAACCTAGGTTGTCCAAGTGCCTGTTAGCTAACCTACATAGTCCAAGTGCCCGTTCGTTAACCTAGATAGTCCAAGTGCCCGCTATGTAACCTAGACAGTCCAAGTGCCCGCTAGGTTACCTACATAGTCCAAGTGTCCGTTCGTTAACCTAGATAGTCCAAGTGCCCGTTTGGTAACCTACATAGTCCAAGTGCCCATACGTAACCTGGATAGTCCAAGTGCCCGCTAGATAACCAACATAGTCAAAGTGCGCGATAGGTAACCTACATAGTCCACGTGCCTTCTAGGGATCCTACATAGTCCACGTGACCGCTAGGGAACCTACATAATCCAAGTGCCCGTTAGGGAACCTACATAGTCCATGTGCCCGCAAGGAAACCTACATAGTCTAATGCCCGCTAGGGAACCTACATAATCCAAGTGCCCGTTAGGTAACCTAGATAGCCCAAATCCCGTTAGTTACCCTAGATAGTCCAAGTGATCGCTAGGTAACCTACATAGTCAAACTGCCCACTAGGTAACCTAGATAATCCAAGTTCCTGTTAGCTAACCTAGATAGTCCAAGTGCACGTTAGCTAACCTACATAGTCAAAGTGTCCTCTAGATAACCTACATAGTCCAAGTGCCCGCTAGGTAACCTATATAGTCCAAATGCCCGCTAGGGAACCTACATAGTCCAAGTGCCTGCTAGGTAAACTACATATTCCAAGTGCCCACTAGGTAACCTAGACAGTCCAGTGCCCGCTAGTTAACCTAGACAGTCCAAGTAACCGCTAGGGAACCTACATAGTCCAAGTTCCCGCTAGGGAACTTACATTTTCCAAGTGCCAGCTAGTTAACCTAGATAGTCCAAGTGCCCGCTAGTTAACCAGGATCGTCCAAGTGCCCTCTAGTTAACTTACATAGTCCAAGGGCCTGCTAGTTAACCTACATAGTTCAAGTGCCCGCTAGGTAACCTACATACTGCAAGTGTCCGCTAGTTAACCTACGTAGTCCAAGGGACCGCTATTTAACCTAGATTGTCCAATTGTCCACTAGTTAACCTACATAGTCCAAGTGCCCTATATGGAACCTAGATAGTCCAAGTGCACGCTAGGGAACCTACATAGTCCAATTGCCCGCTCTGGACCATACATAGTCCAAGTGCCTGTTAGTTAACCTAGATAATGAAAGTGCCCGTTAGTTAACCTACATAGTCCAAGTGCCCGCTAGATAACCTACATAGTCCAAGTGCCCGCTAGGTAACCTATATAGTCCAAATGCCCGCTAGGGAACCTACATAGTCCAAGTGCCCGTTCGTTAACCTACATAGTCCAAGTGCCCACTAGGTAACCTAGACAGTCCAATTGCACGCTAGTTAACCTAGACAGTCCAAGTAACCCTAGGGAACCTACATAGTCCAAGTGCCCCCTAGTTAACCTAGATAGTCCAAGTGCCCGCTAGTTAACCAGGATCGTCCAAGTGCCCTCTAGTTAACTTACATAGTCCTAGGGCCTGCTAGTTAACGTACATAGACCAAGGGCCCGCTAGTTAACCTAGATAGTCCAAGTGCCCACTAGTTAACCTACATAGTCCAAGTGCCCGCTAGGAAACCTAGACAGACCAAGTGACCACTAGGTTACCTACATAGTCCAAGTGCCCGTTCGTTAACCTACATAGTCCAAGTACCCGCTAGGTAACGTAGATAGCACAATTGCCCGCTAGGGAACGTACATAGTCCAAGTGCCCGCTAGGTAACCTAGATGGTCCAAGTGCCCGCTAGTTAACCTACATAGTCCAAGTGCCTGATAGGTAACTACATAGTCCAAGTGCCCACTAGGTAACCTAGACAGTCCAATTGCCCACTAGTTAACCTAGACAGTCCAAGTAACCGCTAGGGAACCTACATAGTCCAAGTGCCCGCTAGGGAACCTACATTGTCCATGTGCTCGCTAGGCATCCTACATAGTCCAAGTGCCCGTTAGTTAACCTAGAGAGTCAAAGTGCCTGCTAGGTAACCTAGATAGTCCAAGTGCCCGCTAGGTAACCTACATAGTCAAAGTGCGTGCTAGGTAACCTAGATAGTCCAATTGCCCATTAGCTAACCTAGATAGTCCAAGTGTCCGCGAGGAAACCTACATAGTCCTTGTGACCGCTAGGTAACCTACACAGTCCAAGTGCCCGATAGTTAACCTAGATAGTCAAAGAGCCCGCTAGTAAACCTAGATAGTCCAAGGGCCCGCTAGTTAACCTAGATAGTCCAAGTGCCCGCTAGTTAACCTAAATGATCCAAGTGTCCGCTAGGTAACCTACATCGTCCAAGTGCCTGCTAGGTAACCTAGGTTGTCCAAGTGCCTGTTAGCTAACCTACATAGTCCAAGTGCCCGTTCGTTAACCTAGATAGTCCATGTGCCCGCTATGTAACCTAGACAGTCCAAGTGCCCGCTAGGTTACCTACATAGTCCAAGTGTCCGTTCGTTAACCTAGATAGTCCAAGTGCCCGTTTGGTAACCTACATAGTCCAAGTGCCCATACGTAACCTGGATAGTCCAAGTGCCCGCTAGATAACCAACATAGTCAAAGTGCGCGATAGGTAACCTACATAGTCCACGTGCCTTCTAGGGATCCTACATAGTCCACGTGACCGCTAGGGAACCTACATAATCCAAGTGCCCGTTAGGGAACCTACATAGTCCATGTGCCCGCAAGGAAACCTACATAGTCTCATGCCCGCTAGGGAACCTACATAATCCAAGTGCCCGTTAGGTAACCTAGATAGCCCAAATCCCGTTAGTTACCCTAGATAGTCCAAGTGATCGCTAGGTAACCTACATAGTCAAACTGCCCACTAGGTAACCTAGATAATCCAAGTTCCTGTTAGCTAACCTAGATAGTCCAAGTGCACGTTAGCTAACCTACATAGTCAAAGTGTCCTCTAGATAACCTACATAGTCCAAGTGCCCGCTAGGTAACCTATATAGTCCAAATGCCCGCTAGGGAACCTACATAGTCCAAGTGCCTGCTAGGTAAACTACATATTCCAAGTGCCCACTAGGTAACCTAGACAGTCCAGTGCCCGCTAGTTAACCTAGACAGTCCAAGTAACCGCTAGGGAACCTACATAGTCCAAGTTCCCGCTAGGGAACTTACATTTTCCAAGTGCCAGCTAGTTAACCTAGATAGTCCAAGTGCCCGCTAGTTAACCAGGATCGTCCAAGTGCCCTCTAGTTAACTTACATAGTCCAAGGGCCTGCTAGTTAACCTACATAGTTCAAGTGCCCGCTAGGTAACCTACATACTGCAAGTGTCCGCTAGTTAACCTACGTAGTCCAAGGGACCGCTATTTAACCTAGATTGTCCAATTGTCCACTAGTTAACCTACATAGTCCAAGTGCCCTATATGGAACCTAGATAGTCCAAGTGCACGCTAGGGAACCTACATAGTCCAATTGCCCGCTCTGGACCATACATAGTCCAAGTGCCTGTTAGTTAACCTAGATAATGAAAGTGCCCGTTAGTTAACCTACATAGTCCAAGTGCCCGCTAGATAACCTACATAGTCCAAGTGCCCGCTAGGTAACCTATATAGTCCAAATGCCCGCTAGGGAACCTACATAGTCCAAGTGCCTGCTAGGTAAACTACATAGTCCAAGTGCCCACTAGGTAACCTAGACAGTCCAATGCCCGCTAGTTAACCTAGACAGTCCAAGTAACCCTAGGGAACCTACATACTCCAAGTTCCCACTAGGGAACTTACATACTCCAAGTGCCCGCTAGTTAACATAGATAGTCCAAGTGCCCGCTAGTTAAACAGGATCGTCCAAGTGCCCTCTAGTTAACTTACATAGTCCAAGGGCCTGCTAGTTAACCTACATAGACCAAGGGCCCGCTAGTTAACCTAGATAGTCCAAGTGCCCGCTAGTTAACCTACATAGTCCAAGTGCCCGCTAGGTAACCTAGACAGGCCAAGTGACCACTAGGTTACCTACATAGTCCAAGTGCCCGTTCGTTAACCTACATAGTCCAAGTGCCCGCTAGTTAACGTAGATAGCCCAATTGCCCGCTAGGGAACGTACATAGTCCAAGTGCCCGCTAGGTTACCTAGATAGTCCAAGTGCCCGCTAGTTAACCTACATAGTCCAAGTGCCTGATAGGTAACTACATAGTCCAAGTGCCCACTAGGTAACCTAGACAGTCCAATTGCCCACTAGTTAACCTAGACAGTCCAAGTAACCGCTAGGGAACCTACATAGTCCAAGTGCCCGCTAGGGAACCTACATAGTCCAAGTGCTCGCTAGGCAACCTACATAGTCCAAGTGCCCATTAGTTAACCTAGTGAGTCAAAGTGCCTGCTAGGTAACCTAGATAGTCCAAGTGCCCGCTAGGTAATCTACATAGTCCAAGTGCCCGTTAGGTAACCTTGATAGTCCAAGTGTCCGCTAGGTAACCTACATAGTCCATGTGACCGCTAGGTAACCTACATAGTCCAAATGCCCGCAAGGAAACCTACATAGTCTAAGTGCCCGCTAGGGAAC
Organism: Tenrec ecaudatus; assembly: GCF_050624435.1. Taxonomy (NCBI): domain Eukaryota; kingdom Metazoa; phylum Chordata; class Mammalia; order Afrosoricida; family Tenrecidae; genus Tenrec; species Tenrec ecaudatus. The sequence continues at coordinate 70,086 of NW_027458304.1, read as the reverse complement.
CTACATAATCCAAGTGCCCTTTAGATAACCTAGATAGTCCAAGTGCCCGTTAGCTAACCTAGATAGTCCAATGGCCCGCTAGTTGACCTACATAGTCCAAGTGCCCGCTAGTTAACCTACATAGTCCAAGTGCCCGCCAGGTAACCTAGATAGCCCAAGTACCCTTTAGCTACCCTAGATAGTCCAAGTGAACGCTAGGTAACCTACATAGTCCAAGTGCCTTCTAGAGAGCGTACATAGTCCACGTGACCCCTAGGGAACCTACATAGTCCAAGTGCCCTTTAGGGAACCTACATAGTCCAAGTGCTCGCTAGGTAACCTACATAGTCCAAATGCCCGCAAGGAAACCTACATAGTCTAAGTGCCCGCAAGGGAACCTACATAATCCAAGTGCCCGTTAGGTAACCTAGATAGTCCAAGTGCCCGTTAGCTAACCTAGATAGTCCAAGGGCCCGCTAGTTGACCTACATAGTCCAAGTGCCAGCTAGGTAACCTAGATAGTACAAGTGCCTGTTAGCTAACCTAGATAGTCCAAGTGGCGGCTATGTAACCTACATAGTCCAAGTGCCCTTTCGTTAACCTAGAGATATCCAAGTGCCCGCTAGGTAACCTAGACATTCCTAGTGCCCGCTAGTTAACCTACATAGTCCAAGTGCCCGTTAGTTGACCTATAAAATCCAAGTGCCCGTTAGCTAACCTAGATAGTCCAAGGGCCCGCTAGTTGATCTACATAGTCCAAGTGCCCGCTATGTAACCTAGATAGACCTAGTGCCCGCTAGTTAAACAAGATAGTCCTAGTACCCTTTAGTTAACCTAGATAGTCCAAGTGCCCTCTAGGGGACATACATAGTCCAAGTGCCCGCTAGGTTATGTACATAGACCAAGTGCCCGCTGGGTAACCTAGATAGTCCAAGGGCCTGCTAGTTAACCTACATAGTCCAAGTGCCCGCTAGGTAACCTACATAGTGCAAGTGTCCGCTAGTTAAACTACATAGTCCAAGGGACCGCTAGTTAACCTAGATCGTCCATTTGTCCACTAGTTAACCTACATAGTCCAAGTGCCCTATATGGAACCTAGATAGTCCAAGTGCACGCTAGGGAACCTACATAGTCCAATTGCCCGCTCTGGAACATACATAGTCCAACTGCCTGTTAGTTAACTTAGATAATGCAAGTGCCCTTTAGTTAACCTACATAGTCCAAGTGCCCGCTAGGGAACCTACATAGTCCAATTGCCTGCTAGGTAAACTACATAGTCCAAGATCCCACTAGGTAACCTAGACAGTCCAATTGCCCGCTAGTTAACCTAGACAGTCCAAGTAACCGCTAGGGAACCTACATAGTCCATGTTCCCGCTAGGGAACTTACATATTCCAAGTGCCCGCTAGTTAACCAGGATCGTCCAAGTGGCCTCTAGTTAACTTACATAGTCCAAGGGCCTGCTAGTTAACCTACATAGACCAAGGGCCCGCTAGTTAACCTAGATAGTCCAAGTGCCCGCTAGTTAACCTACATATTCCAAGTGCCCGCTAGGTAACCTAGACAGGCCAAGTGACCACTAGGTTACGTACATAGTCCAAGTGCCCGTTCGTTAACCTACAGAGTCCAAGTGCCCGCTAGGTAACGTAGATAGCCCAATTGCCCGTGAGGGAACGTACATAGTCCAAGTGCACGCTAGTTAACCTAGATAGTCCAAGTGCCCGCTAGTTAACCTACATAGTCCAAGGGCCTGATAGGTAAACTACATAGTCCAAGTGCCCACTAGGTAACCTAGACAGTCTAATTGCCCACTAGTTAACCTAGACAGTCCAAGTAACCGCTAGGGAACCTACATAGTCCAAGTGCTCGCTTGGCAAGCTACATAGTCCAAGTGCCCGTTAGTTAACCTAGATAGTCAAAGTGCCTGCTAGTTAACCTAGATAGTCCAAGTGCCCGCTAGGTAACCTTGATAGTCCAATTACCCGTTAGCTAACCTAGATAGTCCAAGTGTCCGCTAGGTAACCTGCGTAGTCCATTTGACCGCTAGGTAACCTAGATAGTCCAAGTGCCTGCTAGTAAACCTAGATTGTCCAAGGGCCCGCTAGTTAACCTAGATAGTCCACGTGCCCGCTAGTTAACGTAGATAGCACAATTGCCCGCTAGGGAACGTACATAGTCCAAGTGCCCGCTAGTTAACCTAGATAGTCCAAGTGCCCGCTAGTTAACCAGGATCGTCCAAGTGCCCTCTAGTTAACTTACATAGTCCAAGGGCCTGCTAGTTAACCTACATAGTTCAAGTGCCCGCTAGGTAACCTACATACTGCAAGTGTCCGCTAGTTAACCTACGTAGTCCAAGGGACCGCTATTTAACCTAGATTGTCCAATTGTCCACTAGTTAACCTACATAGTCCAAGTGCCCTATATGGAACCTAGATAGTCCAAGTGCACGCTAGGTAACCTATATAGTCCAAATGCCCGCTAGGGAACCTACATAGTCCAAGTGCCTGCTAGGTAAACTACATATTCCAAGTGCCCACTAGGTAACCTAGACAGTCCAATGCCCGCTAGTTAACCTAGACAGTCCAAGTAACCGCTAGGGAACCTACATAGTCCAAGTTCCCGCTAGGGAACTTACATTTTCCAAGTGCCAGCTAGTTAACCTAGATAGTCCAAGTGCCCGCTAGTTAACAAGGATCGTCCAAGTGCCCTCTAGTTAACTTACATAGTCCAAGGGCCTGCTAGTTAACCTACATAGTTCAAGTGCCCGCTAGGTAACCTACATACTGCAAGTGTCCGCTAGTTAACCTACGTAGTCCAAGGGACCGCTATTTAACCTAGATTGTCCAATTGTCCACTAGTTAACCTACATAGTCCAAGTGCCCTATATGGAACCTAGATAGTCCAAGTGCACGCTAGGGAACCTACATAGTCCAATTGCCCGCTCTGGAACATACATAGTCCAAGTGCCTGTTAGTTAACCTAGATAATGAAAGTGCCCGTTAGTTAACCTACATAGTCCAAGTGCCCGCTAGATAACCTACATAGTCCAAGTGCCCGCTAGGTAACCTATATAGTCCAAATGCCCGCTAGGGAACCTACATAGTCCAAGTGCCTGCTAGGTAAACTACATAGTCCAAGTGCCCACTAGGTAACCTAGACAGTCCAATGCCCGCTAGTTAACCTAGACAGTCCAAGTAACCCTAGGGAACCTACATAGTCCAAGTTCCCACTAGGGAACTTACATACTCCAAGTGCCCGCTAGTTAACATAGATAGTCCAAGTGCCCGCTAGTTAAACAGGATCGTCCAAGTGCCCTCTAGTTAACTTACATAGTCCAAGGGCCTGCTAGTTAACCTACATAGACCAAGGGCCCGCTAGTTAACCTAGATAGTCCAAGTGCCCGCTAGTTAACCTACATAGTCCAAGTGCCCGCTAGGTAACCTAGACAGGCCAAGTGACCACTAGGTTACCTACATAGTCCAAGTGCCCGTTCGTTAACCTACATAGTCCAAGTGCCCGCTAGTTAACGTAGATAGCCCAATTGCCCGCTAGGGAACGTACATAGTCCAAGTGCCCGCTAGGTAACCTAGATAGTCCAAGTGCCCGCTAGTTAACCTACATAGTCCAAGTGCCTGATAGGTAACTACATAGTCCAAGTGCCCACTAGGTAACCTAGACAGTCCAATTGCCCACTAGTTAACCTAGACAGTCCAAGTAACCGCTAGGGAACCTACATAGTCCAAGTGCCCGCTAGGGAACCTACATAGTCCAAGTGCTCGCTAGGCAACCTACATAGTCCAAGTGCCCATTACTTAACCTAGTGAGTCAAAGTGCCTGCTAGGTAACCTAGATAGTCCAAGTGCCCGCTAGGTAATCTACATAGTCCAAGTGCCCGTTAGGTAACCTTGATAGTCCAAGTGTCCGCTAGGTAACCTTGATAGTCCAAGTGTCCGCTAGGTAACCTACATAGTCCATGTGACCGCTAGGTAACCTACATAGTCCAAGTGCCCGATAGTTAACCTAGATAGTCCAAGTGCCCGCTAGTAAACCTAGATAGTCCAAGGGCCCGCTAGTTAACCTAGATAGTCCAAGTGCCCGCTAGTTAACCTAAATGGTCCAAGTGTCCGCTAGGTAACCTACATCGTCCAAGTGCCTGCTAGTTAACCTAGGTTGTCCAAGTGCCTGTTAGCTAACCTACATAGTCCAAGTGCCCGTTCGTTAACCTAGATAGTCCAAGTGCCTGTTTGGTAACCTACATAGTCCAAGTACCCATTCGTAACCTCGATAGTCCAAGTGCCCGCTAGATAACCAACATAGTCAAAGTGCGCGCTAGATAACCTACATAGTCCACGTGCCTTCTAGGGATCCTACATAGTCCACGTGACTGCTAGGGAACCTACATAGTCCAAGTGCCCGTTAGGGAACCTATATAGTCCAAGTACTTGCTAGGTAACCTACATAGTCCAAATGCCCGCAAGGAAACCTACATAGTCTAAGTGCCCGCTAGGGAACCTACATAATCCAAGTGCCCTTTAGATAACCTAGATAGTCCAAGTGCCCGTTAGCTAACCTAGATAGTCCAATGGCCCGCTAGTTGACCTACATAGTCCAAGTGCCCGCTAGTTAACCTACATAGTCCAAGTGCCCGCCAGGTAACCTAGATAGCCCAAGTACCCTTTAGCTACCCTAGATAGTCCAAGTGAACGCTAGGTAACCTACATAGTCAAAGTGCCCACTAGGTAACCTAGATAGTCCAAGTTCCTGTTAGTTAACCTAGATAGTCCATTGTCCGCTAGGTAACCTACATAGTCCAAGGGCCCGCTTGTTAACCTAGTTCGTCCAAGTGTCCGCTAACTAACCTACATAGTCCAAGTGCCTGATAGGTAACCAAGATAGTCAAAGTGGCCGCTAGGTAACCAACATAGTCAAAGTTCCCACTAGGTAACCTAGATAGTCCAAGTGCCCGTTACCTAACCTAGATTGTCCAAGTGCCTGTTAGCTAACCTACATACTCCAAGTGCCCGTTTGTTAACCTAGATAATACAAGTGCCCGCTATGTAACCTAGACAGTCCAAGTGCCCGCTAGGTTACCTACATAGTCCAAGTGTCCGTTCGTTAACCTTGATAGTCCAATTGCCAGCTTCGTAACCTGGATAGTCCAAGTGCCCGCTAGATAACCTACATAGTCCAAGTGCCCATACGTAACCTGGATAGTCCAAGTGCCCGCTAGATAACCAACATAGTCAAAGTGCGCGATAGGTAACCTACATAGTCCACGTGCCTTCTAGGGATCCTACATAGTCCACGTGACCGCTAGGGAACCTACATAATCCAAGTGCCCGTTAGGGAACCTACATAGTCCATGTGCCCGCAAGGAAACCTACATAGTCTAATGCCCGCTAGGGAACCTAATAATCCAAGTGCCCGTTAGGTAACCTAGATAGCCCAAATCCCGTTAGTTACCCTAGATAGTCCAAGTGATCGCTAGGTAACCTACATAGTCAAACTGCCCACTAGGTAACCTAGATAATCCAAGTTCCTGTTAGCTAACCTAGATAGTCCAAGTGCACGTTAGCTAACCTACATAGTCAAAGTGTCCTCTAGATAACCTACATAGTCCAAGTGCCCGCTAGGTAACCTATATAGTCCAAATGCCCGCTAGGGAACCTACATAGTCCAAGTGCCTGCTAGGTAAACTACATAGTCCAAGTGCCCACTAGGTAACCTAGACAGTCCAATTGCCCGCTAGTTAACCTAGACAGTCCAAGTAACCGCTAGGGAACCTACATAGTCTATGTTCCCGCTAGGGAACTTACATATTCCAAGTGCCCGCTAGTTAACCAGGATCGTCCAAGTGGCCTCTAGTTAACTTACATAGTCCAAGGGCCTGCTAGTTAACCTACATAGACCAAGGGCCCGCTAGTTAACCTAGATAGTCCAAGTGCCCGCTAGTTAACCTACATGTTCCAAGTGCCCGCTAGGTAACCTAGACAGGCCAAGTGACCACTAGGTTACGTACATAGTCCAAGTGCCCGTTCGTTAACCTACATAGTCCAAGTGCCCGCTAGGTAACGTAGATAGCCCAATTGCCCGTGAGGGAACGTACATAGTCCAAGTGCAAGCTAGGTAACCTAGATAGTCCAAGTGCCCGCTAGTTAACCTACATAGTCCAAGGGCCTGATAGGTAAACTACATAGTCCAAGTGCCCACTAGGTAACCTAGACAGTCTAATTGCCCACTAGTTAACCTAGACAGTCCAAGTAACCGCTAGGGAACCTACATAGTCCAAGTGCTCGCTTGGCAAGCTACATAGTCCAAGTGCCCGTTAGTTAACCTAGATAGTCAAAGTGCCTGCTAGTTAACCTAGATAGTCCAAGTGCCCGCTAGGTAACCTACATCGTCCAAGTGCCCGTTAGGTAACCTTGATAGTCCAATTACCCGTTAGCTAACCTAGATAGTCCAAGTGTCCGCTATGTAACCTGCATAGTCCATTTGACCGCTAGGTAACCTAGATAGTCCAAGTGCCTGCTAGTAAACCTAGATAGTCCAAGGGCCCGCTAGTTAACCTAGATAGTCCACGTGCCCGCTAGTTAACCTAAATCATCCAAGTGTCCGCTAGGTAACCTACAACGTCCAAGTGTCTGCTAGGTAACCTAGGTAGTCCAAGTGCCTGTTAGCTAACCTACATACTCCAAGTTCCCGTTCGTTAACCTAGATAGTCCAAGTGCCCGCTATGTAACCTAGACAGTCCAAGTGCCCGCTAGGTTACCTACATAGTCCATGTGTCCGTTCGTTAACCTAGATAGTCCAAGTGCCCGTTTGGTAACCTACATAGTCCAAGTGCCCGCTTCGTAACCTGGATAGTCCAAGTGCCCGCTAGTTAACCTAAATCGTCCAAGTGTCCGCTAGGTAACCTACAACGTCCAAGTGCCTGCTAGGTAACCAAGGTAGTCCAAGTGCCTGTTAGCTAACCTACGTAGTCCAAGTGCCCGTTCGTTAACCTACATAGTCCAAGTGCCCGCTAGTTAACGTAGATAGCCCAATTGCCCGCTAGGGAACGTACATAGTCCAAGTGCCCGCTAGGTAACCTAGATAGTCCAAGTGCCCGCTAGTTAACGTACATATTCCAAGTGCCTGATAGGTAAACTACATAGTCCAAGTGCCCATGAGGTAACCTAGACAGTCCAATTGTCCACTAGTTAACTTAGACAGTCCAAGTAACCGCTAGGGAACCTACATAGTCCAAGTGCTCGCTAGGCAACCTACATAGTCCAAGTGCCCGTTAGTTAACCTAGATAGTCAAAGTACCTGCTAGGTAACCTAGATAGTCCAAGTGCCCGCTAGGTAACCTTGATAGTCCAAGTGCCCGTTAGGTAACCTTGATAGTCCAATTACCCGTTAGCTAACCTAGATAGTCCAAGTGTCCGCTACGTAACCTACATAGTCCATGTGACCGCTAGGTAACCTATATAGTCCAAGTGCCCGCTAGGTAACCTATATAGTCCAAGTGCCCGCTAGGTAACCTAGATAGTCCAAGTGCCCGCTAGTTAACCTACATAGTCCAAGGGCCTGATAGGTAAACTACATAGTCCAAGTGCCCACTAGGTAACCTAGACAGTCTAATTGCCCACTAGTTAACCTAGACAGTCCAAGTAACCGCTAGGGAACCTACATAGTCCAAGTGCTCGCTTGGCAAGCTACATAGTCCAAGTGCCCGTTAGTTAACCTAGATAGTCAAAGTGCCTGCTAGTTAACCTAGATAGTCCAAGTGCCCGCTAGGTAACCTACATCGTCCAAGTGCCCGTTAGGTAACCTTGATAGTCCAATTACCCGTTAGCTAACCTAGATAGTCCAAGTGTCCGCTAGGTAACCTGCGTAGTCCATTTGACCGCTAGGTAACCTAGATAGTCCAAGTGCCTGCTAGTAAACCTAGATAGTCCAAGGCCCCGCTAGTTAACCTAGATAGTCCACGTGCCCGCTAGTTAACGTAGATAGCACAATTGCCCGCTAGGGAACGTACATAGTCCAAGTGCCCGCTAGTTAACCTAGATAGTCCAAGTGCCCGCTAGTTAACCAGGATCGTCCAAGTGCCCTCTAGTTAACTTACATAGTCCAAGGGCCTGCTAGTTAACCTACATAGTTCAAGTGCCCGCTAGGTAACCTACATACTGCAAGTGTCCGCTAGTTAACCTACGTAGTCCAAGGGACCGCTATTTAACCTAGATTGTCCAATTGTCCACTAGTTAACCTACATAGTCCAAGTGCCCTATATGGAACCTAGATAGTCCAAGTGCACGCTAGGGAACCTACATAGTCCAATTGCCCGCTCTGGAACATACATAGTCCAAGTGCCTGTTAGTTAACCTAGATAATGAAAGTGCCCGTTAGTTAACCTACATAGTCCAAGTGCCCGCTAGATAACCTACATAGTCCAAGTGCCCGCTAGGTAACCTATATAGTCCAAATGCCCGCTAGGGAACCTACATAGTCCAAGTGCCTGCTAGGTAAACTACATAGTCCAAGTGCCCACTAGGTAACCTAGACAGTCCAATGCCCGCTAGTTAACCTAGACAGTCCAAGTAACCCTAGGGAACCTACATAGTCCAAGTTCCCACTAGGGAACTTACATACTCCAAGTGCCCGCTAGTTAACATAGATAGTCCAAGTGCCCGCTAGTTAAACAGGATCGTCCAAGTGCCCTCTAGTTAACTTACATAGTCCAAGGGCCTGCTAGTTAACCTACATAGACCAAGGGCCCGCTAGTTAACCTAGATAGTCCAAGTGCCCGCTAGTTAACCTACATAGTCCAAGTGCCCGCTAGGTAACCTAGACAGGCCAAGTGACCACTAGGTTACCTACATAGTCCAAGTGCCCGTTCATTAACCTACATAGTCCAAGTGCCCGCTAGTTAACGTAGATAGCCCAATTGCCCGCTAGGGAACGTACATAGTCCAAGTGCCCGCTAGGTAACCTAGATAGTCCAAGTGCCCGCTAGTTAACCTACATAGTCCAAGTGCCTGATAGGTAACTACATAGTCCAAGTGCCCACTAGGTAACCTAGACAGTCCAATTGCCCACTAGTTAACCTAGACAGTCCAAGTAACCGCTAGGGAACCTACATAGTCCAAGTGCCCGCTAGGGAACCTACATAGTCCAAGTGCTCGCTAGGCAACCTACATAGTCCAAGTGCCCATTAGTTAACCTAGTGAGTCAAAGTGCCTGCTAGGTAACCTAGATAGTCCAAGTGCCCGCTAGGTAATCTACATAGTCCAAGTGCCCGTTAGGTAACCTTGATAGTCCAAGTGTCCGCTAGGTAACCTACATAGTCCATGTGACCGCTAGGTAACCTACATAGTCCAAGTGCCCGATAGTTAACCTAGATAGTCCAAGTGCCCGCTAGTAAACCTAGATAGTCCAAGGGCCCGCTAGTTAACCTAGATAGTCCAAGTGCCCGCTAGTTAACCTAAATGGTCCAAGTGTCCGCTAGGTAACCTACATCGTCCAAGTGCCTGCTAGTTAACCTAGGTTGTCCAAGTGCCTGTTAGCTAACCTACATAGTCCAAGTGCCCGTTCGTTAACCTAGATAGTCCAAGTGCCTGTTTGGTAACCTACATAGTCCAAGTACCCATTCGTAACCTGGATAGTCCAAGTGCCCGCTAGATAACCAACATAGTCAAAGTGCGCGCTAGATAACCTACATAGTCCACGTGCCTTCTAGGGATCCTACATAGTCCACGTGACCGCTAGGGAACCTACATAGTCCAAGTGCCCGTTAGGGAACCTATATAGTCCAAGTACTTGCTAGGTAACCTACATAGTCCAAATGCCCGCAAGGAAACCTACATAGTCTAAGTGCCCGCTAGGGAACCTACATAATCCAAGTGCCCTTTAGATAACCTAGATAGTCCAAGTGCCCGTTAGCTAACCTAGATAGTCCAATGGCCCGCTAGTTGACCTACATAGTCCAAGTGCCCGCTAGTTAACCTACATAGTCCAAGTGCCCGCCAGGTAACCTAGATAGCCCAAGTACCCTTTAGCTACCCTAGATAGTCCAAGTGAACGCTAGGTAACCTACATAGTCAAAGTGCCCACTAGGTAACCTAGATAGTCCAAGTTCCTGTTAGTTAACCTAGATAGTCCATTGTCCGCTAGGTAACCTACATAGTCCAAGGGCCCGCTCGTTAACCTAGTTCGTCCAAGTGTCCGCTAACTAACCTACATAGTCCAAGTGCCTGATAGGTAACCAAGATAGTCAAAGTGGCCGCTAGGTAACCAACATAGTCAAAGTTCCCACTAGGTAACCTAGATAGTCCAAGTGCCCGTTACCTAACCTAGATTGTCCAAGTGCCTGTTAGCTAACCTACATACTCCAAGTGCCCGTTTGTTAACCTAGATAATACAAGTGCCCGCTATGTAACCTAGACAGTCCAAGTGCCCGCTAGGTTACCTACATAGTCCAAGTGTCCGTTCGTTAACCTCGATAGTCCAATTGCCCGCTTCGTAACCTGGATAGTCCAAGTGCCCGCTAGTTAACCTACATAGTCAAAGTGCCCAATGGGTAACCTACATAGTCCAAGTGCCTTCTAGAGAGCGTACATAGTCCACGTGACCCCTAGGGAACCTACATAGTCCAAGTGCCCTTTAGGGAACCTACATAGTCCAAGTGCTCGCTAGGTAACCTACATAGTCCAAATGCCCGCAAGGAAACCTACATAGTCTAAGTGCCCGCAAGGGAACCTACATAATCCAAGTGCCCGTTAGGTAACCTAGATAGTCCAAGTGCCCGTTAGCTAACCTAGATAGTCCAAGGGCCCGCTAGTTGACCTACATAGTCCAAGTGCCAGCTAGGTAACCTAGATAGTACAAGTGCCTGTTAGCTAACCTAGATAGTCCAAGTGGCGGCTATGTAACCTACATAGTCCAAGTGCCCTTTCGTTAACCTAGAGATATCCAAGTGCCCGCTAGGTAACCTAGACATTCCTAGTGCCCGCTAGTTAACCTACATAGTCCAAGTGCCCGTTAGTTGACCTACAAAATCCAAGTGCCCGTTAGCTAACCTAGATAGTCCAAGGGCCCGCTAGTTGATCTACATAGTCCAAGTGCCCGCTATGTAACCTAGATAGACCTAGTGCCCGCTAGTTAAACAAGATAGTCCTAGTACCCTTTAGTTAACCTAGATAGTCCAAGTGCCCTCTAGGGGACATACATAGTCCAAGTGCCCGCTAGGTTATGTACATAGACCAAGTGCCCGCTGGGTAACCTAGATAGTCCAAGGGCCTGCTAGTTAACCTACATAGTCCAAGTGCCCGCTAGGTAACCTACATAGTGCAAGTGTCCGCTAGTTAAACTACATAGTCCAAGGGACCGCTAGTTAACCTAGATCGTCCATTTGTCCACTAGTTAACCTACATAGTCCAAGTGCCCTATATGGAACCTAGATAGTCCAAGTGCACGCTAGGGAACCTACATAGTCCAATTGCCCGCTCTGGAACATACATAGTCCAACTGCCTGTTAGTTAACTTAGATAATGCAAGTGCCCTTTAGTTAACCTACATAGTCCAAGTGCCCGCTAGGTAACCTATATAGTCCAAATGCCCGCTAGGGAACCTACATAGTCCAATTGCCTGCTAGGTAAACTACATAGTCCAAGATCCCACTAGGTAACCTAGACAGTCCAATTGTGGGCTAGTTAACCTAGACAGTCCAAGTAACCGCTAGGGAACCTACATAGTCCATGTTCCCTCTAGGGAACTTACATATTCCAAGTGCCCGCTAGTTAACCAGGATCGTCCAAGTGGCCTCTAGTTAACATACATAGTCCAAGGGCCTGCTAGTTAACCTACATAGACCAAGGGCCCGCTAGTTAACCTAGATAGTCCAAGTGCCCGCTAGTTAACCTACATATTCCAAGTGCCCGCTAGGTAACCTAGACAGGCCAAGTGACCACTAGGTTACGTACATAGTCCAAGTGCCCGTTCGTTAACCTACATAGTCCAAGTGCCCGCTAGGTAACGTAGATAGCCCAATTGCCCGTGAGGGAACGTACATAGTCCAAGTGCACGCTAGTTAACCTAGATAGTCCAAGTGCCCGCTAGTTAACCTACATAGTCCAAGGGCCTGATAGGTAAACTACATAGTCCAAGTGCCCACTAGGTAACCTAGACAGTCTAATTGCCCACTAGTTAACCTAGACAGTCCAAGTAACCGCTAGGGAACCTACATAGTCCAAGTGCTCGCTTGGCAAGCTACATAGTCCAAGTGCCCGTTAGTTAACCTAGATAGTCAAAGTGCCTGCTAGTTAACCTAGATAGTCCAAGTGCCCGCTAGGTAACCTACATCGTCCAAGTGCCCGTTAGGTAACCTTGATAGTCCAATTACCCGTTAGCTAACCTAGATAGTCCAAGTGTCCGCTAGGTAACCTGCGTAGTCCATTTGACCGCTAGGTAACCTAGATAGTCCAAGTGCCTGCTAGTAAACCTAGATAGTCCAAGGGCCCGCTAGTTAACCTAGATAGTCCACGTGCCCGCTAGTTAACGTAGATAGCACAATTGCCCGCTAGGGAACGTACATAGTCCAAGTGCCCGCTAGTTAACCTAGATAGTCCAAGTGCCCGCTAGTTAACCAGGATCGTCCAAGTGCCCTCTAGTTAACTTACATAGTCCAAGGGCCTGCTAGTTAACCTACATAGTTCAAGTGCCCGCTAGGTAACCTACATACTGCAAGTGTCCGCTAGTTAACCTACGTAGTCCAAGGGACCGCTATTTAACCTAGATTGTCCAATTGTCCACTAGTTAACCTACATAGTCCAAGTGCCCTATATGGAACCTAGATAGTCCAAGTGCACGCTAGGGAACCTACATAGTCCAATTGCCCGCTCTGGAACATACATAGTCCAAGTGCCTGTTAGTTAACCTAGATAATGAAAGTGCCCGTTAGTTAACCTACATAGTCCAAGTGCCCGCTAGATAACCTACATAGTCCAAGTGCCCGCTAGGTAACCTATATAGTCCAAATGCCCGCTAGGGAACCTACATAGTCCAAGTGCCTGCTAGGTAAACTACATAGTCCAAGTGCCCACTAGGTAACCTAGACAGTCCAATGCCCGCTAGTTAACCTAGACAGTCCAAGTAACCCTAGGGAACCTACATAGTCCAAGTTCCCACTAGGGAACTTACATACTCCAAGTGCCCGCTAGTTAACATAGATAGTCCAAGTGCCCGCTAGTTAAACAGGATCGTCCAAGTGCCCTCTAGTTAACTTACATAGTCCAAGGGCCTGCTAGTTAACCTACATAGACCAAGGGCCCGCTAGTTAACCTAGATAGTCCAAGTGCCCGCTAGTTAACCTACATAGTCCAAGTGCCCGCTAGGTAACCTAGACAGGCCAAGTGACCACTAGGTTACCTACATAGTCCAAGTGCCCGTTCGTTAACCTACATAGTCCAAGTGCCCGCTAGTTAACGTAGATAGCCCAATTGCCCGCTAGGGAACGTACATAGTCCAAGTGCCCGCTAGGTAACCTAGATAGTCCAAGTGCCCGCTAGTTAACCTACATAGTCCAAGTGCCTGATAGGTAACTACATAGTCCAAGTGCCCACTAGGTAACCTAGACAGTCCAATTGCCCACTAGTTAACCTAGACAGTCCAAGTAACCGCTAGGGAACCTACATAGTCCAAGTGCCCGCTAGGGAACCTACATAGTCCAAGTGCTCGCTAGGCAACCTACATAGTCCAAGTGCCCATTAGTTAACCTAGTGAGTCAAAGTGCCTGCTAGGTAACCTAGATAGTCCAAGTGCCCGCTAGGTAATCTACATAGTCCAAGTGCCCGTTAGGTAACCTTGATAGTCCAAGTGTCCGCTAGGTAACCTACATAGTCCATGTGACCGCTAGGTAACCTACATAGTCCAAGTGCCCGATAGTTAACCTAGATAGTCCAAGTGCCCGCTAGTAAACCTAGATAGTCCAAGGGCCCGCTAGTTAACCTAGATAGTCCAAGTGCCCGCTAGTTAACCTAAATGGTCCAAGTGTCCGCTAGGTAACCTACATCGTCCAAGTGCCTGCTAGTTAACCTAGGTTGTCCAAGTGCCTGTTAGCTAACCTACATAGTCCAAGTGCCCGTTCGTTAACCTAGATAGTCCAAGTGCCTGTTTGGTAACCTACATAGTCCAAGTACCCATTCGTAACCTGGATAGTCCAAGTGCCCGCTAGATAACCAACATAGTCAAAGTGCGCGCTAGATAACCTACATAGTCCACGTGCCTTCTAGGGATCCTACATAGTCCACGTGACCGCTAGGGAACCTACATAGTCCAAGTGCCCGTTAGGGAACCTATATAGTCCAAGTACTTGCTAGGTAACCTACATAGTCCAAATGCCCGCAAGGAAACCTACATAGTCTAAGTGCCCGCTAGGGAACCTACATAATCCAAGTGCCCTTTAGATAACCTAGATAGTCCAAGTGCCCGTTAGCTAACCTAGATAGTCCAATGGCCCGCTAGTTGACCTACATAGTCCAAGTGCCCGCTAGTTAACCTACATAGTCCAAGTGCCCGCCAGGTAACCTAGATAGCCCAAGTACCCTTTAGCTACCCTAGATAGTCCAAGTGAACGCTAGGTAACCTACATAGTCAAAGTGCCCACTAGGTAACCTAGATAGTCCAAGTTCCTGTTAGTTAACCTAGATAGTCCATTGTCCGCTAGGTAACCTACATAGTCCAAGGGCCCGCTCGTTAACCTAGTTCGTCCAAGTGTCCGCTAACTAACCTACATAGTCCAAGTGCCTGATAGGTAACCAAGATAGTCAAAGTGGCCGCTAGGTAACCAACATAGTCAAAGTTCCCACTAGGTAACCTAGATAGTCCAAGTGCCCGTTACCTAACCTAGATTGTCCAAGTGCCTGTTAGCTAACCTACATACTCCAAGTGCCCGTTTGTTAACCTAGATAATACAAGTGCCCGCTATGTAACCTAGACAGTCCAAGTGCCCGCTAGGTTACCTACATAGTCCAAGTGTCCGTTCGTTAACCTCGATAGTCCAATTGCCCGCTTCGTAACCTGGATAGTCCAAGTGCCCGCTAGTTAACCTACATAGTCAAAGTGCCCAATGGGTAACCTACATAGTCCAAGTGCCTTCTAGAGAGCGTACATAGTCCACGTGACCCCTAGGGAACCTACATAGTCCAAGTGCCCTTTAGGGAACCTACATAGTCCAAGTGCTCGCTAGGTAACCTACATAGTCCAAATGCCCGCAAGGAAACCTACATAGTCTAAGTGCCCGCAAGGGAACCTACATAATCCAAGTGCCCGTTAGGTAACCTAGATAGTCCAAGTGCCCGTTAGCTAACCTAGATAGTCCAAGGGCCCGCTAGTTGACCTACATAGTCCAAGTGCCAGCTAGGTAACCTAGATAGTACAAGTGCCTGTTAGCTAACCTAGATAGTCCAAGTGGCGGCTATGTAACCTACATAGTCCAAGTGCCCTTTCGTTAACCTAGAGATATCCAAGTGCCCGCTAGGTAACCTAGACATTCCTAGTGCCCGCTAGTTAACCTACATAGTCCAAGTGCCCGTTAGTTGACCTACAAAATCCAAGTGCCCGTTAGCTAACCTAGATAGTCCAAGGGCCCGCTAGTTGATCTACATAGTCCAAGTGCCCGCTATGTAACCTAGATAGACCTAGTGCCCGCTAGTTAAACAAGATAGTCCTAGTACCCTTTAGTTAACCTAGATAGTCCAAGTGCCCTCTAGGGGACATACATAGTCCAAGTGCCCGCTAGGTTATGTACATAGACCAAGTGCCCGCTGGGTAACCTAGATAGTCCAAGGGCCTGCTAGTTAACCTACATAGTCCAAGTGCCCGCTAGGTAACCTACATAGTGCAAGTGTCCGCTAGTTAAACTACATAGTCCAAGGGACCGCTAGTTAACCTAGATCGTCCATTTGTCCACTAGTTAACCTACATAGTCCAAGTGCCCTATATGGAACCTAGATAGTCCAAGTGCACGCTAGGGAACCTACATAGTCCAATTGCCCGCTCTGGAACATACATAGTCCAACTGCCTGTTAGTTAACTTAGATAATGCAAGTGCCCTTTAGTTAACCTACATAGTCCAAGTGCCCGCTAGGTAACCTATATAGTCCAAATGCCCGCTAGGGAACCTACATAGTCCAATTGCCTGCTAGGTAAACTACATAGTCCAAGATCCCACTAGGTAACCTAGACAGTCCAATTGTGGGCTAGTTAACCTAGACAGTCCAAGTAACCGCTAGGGAACCTACATAGTCCATGTTCCCTCTAGGGAACTTACATATTCCAAGTGCCCGCTAGTTAACCAGGATCGTCCAAGTGGCCTCTAGTTAACATACATAGTCCAAGGGCCTGCTAGTTAACCTACATAGACCAAGGGCCCGCTAGTTAACCTAGATAGTCCAAGTGCCCGCTAGTTAACCTACATATTCCAAGTGCCCGCTAGGTAACCTAGACAGGCCAAGTGACCACTAGGTTACGTACATAGTCCAAGTGCCCGTTCGTTAACCTACATAGTCCAAGTGCCCGCTAGGTAACGTAGATAGCCCAATTGCCCGTGAGGGAACGTACATAGTCCAAGTGCACGCTAGTTAACCTAGATAGTCCAAGTGCCCGCTAGTTAACCTACATAGTCCAAGGGCCTGATAGGTAAACTACATAGTCCAAGTGCCCACTAGGTAACCTAGACAGTCTAATTGCCCACTAGTTAACCTAGACAGTCCAAGTAACCGCTAGGGAACCTACATAGTCCAAGTGCTCGCTTGGCAAGCTACATAGTCCAAGTGCCCGTTAGTTAACCTAGATAGTCAAAGTGCCTGCTAGTTAACCTAGATAGTCCAAGTGCCCGCTAGGTAACCTACATCGTCCAAGTGCCCGTTAGGTAACCTTGATAGTCCAATTACCCGTTAGCTAACCTAGATAGTCCAAGTGTCCGCTAGGTAACCTGCGTAGTCCATTTGACCGCTAGGTAACCTAGATAGTCCAAGTGCCTGCTAGTAAACCTAGATAGTCCAAGGGCCCGCTAGTTAACCTAGATAGTCCACGTGCCCGCTAGTTAACGTAGATAGCACAATTGCCCGCTAGGGAACGTACATAGTCCAAGTGCCCGCTAGTTAACCTAGATAGTCCAAGTGCCCGCTAGTTAACCAGGATCGTCCAAGTGCCCTCTAGTTAACTTACATAGTCCAAGGGCCTGCTAGTTAACCTACATAGTTCAAGTGCCCGCTAGGTAACCTACATACTGCAAGTGTCCGCTAGTTAACCTACGTAGTCCAAGGGACCGCTATTTAACCTAGATTGTCCAATTGTCCACTAGTTAACCTACATAGTCCAAGTGCCCTATATGGAACCTAGATAGTCCAAGTGCACGCTAGGGAACCTACATAGTCCAATTGCCCGCTCTGGAACATACATAGTCCAAGTGCCTGTTAGTTAACCTAGATAATGAAAGTGCCCGTTAGTTAACCTACATAGTCCAAGTGCCCGCTAGATAACCTACATAGTCCAAGTGCCCACTAGGTAACCTATATAGTCCAAATGCCCGCTAGGGAACCTACATAGTCCAAGTGCCTGCTAGGTAAACTACATAGTCCAAGTGCCCACTAGGTAACCTAGACAGTCCAATGCCCGCTAGTTAACCTAGACAGTCCAAGTAACCCTAGGGAACCTACATAGTCCAAGTTCCCACTAGGGAACTTACATACTCCAAGTGCCCGCTAGTTAACATAGATAGTCCAAGTGCCCGCTAGTTAAACAGGATCGTCCAAGTGCCCTCTAGTTAACTTACATAGTCCAAGGGCCTGCTAGTTAACCTACATAGACCAAGGGCCCGCTAGTTAACCTAGATAGTCCAAGTGCCCGCTAGTTAACCTACATAGTCCAAGTGCCCGCTAGGTAACCTAGACAGGCCAAGTGACCACTAGGTTACCTACATAGTCCAAGTGCCCGTTCGTTAACCTACATAGTCCAAGTGCCCGCTAGTTAACGTAGATAGCCCAATTGCCCGCTAGGGAACGTACATAGTCCAAGTGCCCGCTAGGTAACCTAGATAGTCCAAGTGCCCGCTAGTTAACCTACATAGTCCAAGTGCCTGATAGGTAACTACATAGTCCAAGTGCCCACTAGGTAACCTAGACAGTCCAATTGCCCACTAGTTAACCTAGACAGTCCAAGTAACCGCTAGGGAACCTACATAGTCCAAGTGCCCGCTAGGGAACCTACATAGTCCAAGTGCTCGCTAGGCAACCTACATAGTCCAAGTGCCCATTAGTTAACCTAGTGAGTCAAAGTGCCTGCTAGGTAACCTAGATAGTCCAAGTGCCCGCTAGGTAATCTACATAGTCCAAGTGCCCGTTAGGTAACCTTGATAGTCCAAGTGTCCGCTAGGTAACCTACATAGTCCATGTGACCGCTAGGTAACCTACATAGTCCAAGTGCCCGATAGTTAACCTAGATAGTCCAAGTGCCCGCTAGTAAACCTAGATAGTCCAAGGGCCCGCTAGTTAACCTAGATAGTCCAAGTGCCCGCTAGTTAACCTAAATGGTCCAAGTGTCCGCTAGGTAACCTACATCGTCCAAGTGCCTGCTAGTTAACCTAGGTTGTCCAAGTGCCTGTTAGCTAACCTACATAGTCCAAGTGCCCGTTCGTTAACCTAGATAGTCCAAGTGCCTGTTTGGTAACCTACATAGTCCAAGTACCCATTCGTAACCTGGATAGTCCAAGTGCCCGCTAGATAACCAACATAGTCAAAGTGCGCGCTAGATAACCTACATAGTCCACGTGCCTTCTAGGGATCCTACATAGTCCACGTGACCGCTAGGGAACCTACATAGTCCAAGTGCCCGTTAGGGAACCTATATAGTCCAAGTACTTGCTAGGTAACCTACATAGTCCAAATGCCCGCAAGGAAACCTACATAGTCTAAGTGCCCGCTAGGGAACCTACATAATCCAAGTGCCCTTTAGATAACCTAGATAGTCCAAGTGCCCGTTAGCTAACCTAGATAGTCCAATGGCCCGCTAGTTGACCTACATAGTCCAAGTGCCCGCTAGTTAACCTACATAGTCCAAGTGCCCGCCAGGTAACCTAGATAGCCCAAGTACCCTTTAGCTACCCTAGATAGTCCAAGTGAACGCTAGGTAACCTACATAGTCAAAGTGCCCACTAGGTAACCTAGATAGTCCAAGTTCCTGTTAGTTAACCTAGATAGTCCATTGTCCGCTAGGTAACCTACATAGTCCAAGGGCCCGCTCGTTAACCTAGTTCGTCCAAGTGTCCGCTAACTAACCTACATAGTCCAAGTGCCTGATAGGTAACCAAGATAGTCAAAGTGGCCGCTAGGTAACCAACATAGTCAAAGTTCCCACTAGGTAACCTAGATAGTCCAAGTGCCCGTTACCTAACCTAGATTGTCCAAGTGCCTGTTAGCTAACCTACATACTCCAAGTGCCCGTTTGTTAACCTAGATAATACAAGTGCCCGCTATGTAACCTAGACAGTCCAAGTGCCCGCTAGGTTACCTACATAGTCCAAGTGTCCGTTCGTTAACCTCGATAGTCCAATTGCCCGCTTCGTAACCTGGATAGTCCAAGTGCCCGCTAGTTAACCTACATAGTCAAAGTGCCCAATGGGTAACCTACATAGTCCAAGTGCCTTCTAGAGAGCGTACATAGTCCACGTGACCCCTAGGGAACCTACATAGTCCAAGTGCCCTTTAGGGAACCTACATAGTCCAAGTGCTCGCTAGGTAACCTACATAGTCCAAATGCCCGCAAGGAAACCTACATAGTCTAAGTGCCCGCAAGGGAACCTACATAATCCAAGTGCCCGTTAGGTAACCTAGATAGTCCAAGTGCCCGTTAGCTAACCTAGATAGTCCAAGGGCCCGCTAGTTGACCTACATAGTCCAAGTGCCAGCTAGGTAACCTAGATAGTACAAGTGCCTGTTAGCTAACCTAGATAGTCCAAGTGGCGGCTATGTAACCTACATAGTCCAAGTGCCCTTTCGTTAACCTAGAGATATCCAAGTGCCCGCTAGGTAACCTAGACATTCCTAGTGCCCGCTAGTTAACCTACATAGTCCAAGTGCCCGTTAGTTGACCTACAAAATCCAAGTGCCCGTTAGCTAACCTAGATAGTCCAAGGGCCCGCTAGTTGATCTACATAGTCCAAGTGCCCGCTATGTAACCTAGATAGACCTAGTGCCCGCTAGTTAAACAAGATAGTCCTAGTACCCTTTAGTTAACCTAGATAGTCCAAGTGCCCTCTAGGGGACATACATAGTCCAAGTGCCCGCTAGGTTATGTACATAGACCAAGTGCCCGCTGGGTAACCTAGATAGTCCAAGGGCCTGCTAGTTAACCTACATAGTCCAAGTGCCCGCTAGGTAACCTACATAGTGCAAGTGTCCGCTAGTTAAACTACATAGTCCAAGGGACCGCTAGTTAACCTAGATCGTCCATTTGTCCACTAGTTAACCTACATAGTCCAAGTGCCCTATATGGAACCTAGATAGTCCAAGTGCACGCTAGGGAACCTACATAGTCCAATTGCCCGCTCTGGAACATACATAGTCCAACTGCCTGTTAGTTAACTTAGATAATGCAAGTGCCCTTTAGTTAACCTACATAGTCCAAGTGCCCGCTAGGTAACCTATATAGTCCAAATGCCCGCTAGGGAACCTACATAGTCCAATTGCCTGCTAGGTAAACTACATAGTCCAAGATCCCACTAGGTAACCTAGACAGTCCAATTGTGGGCTAGTTAACCTAGACAGTCCAAGTAACCGCTAGGGAACCTACATAGTCCATGTTCCCTCTAGGGAACTTACATATTCCAAGTGCCCGCTAGTTAACCAGGATCGTCCAAGTGGCCTCTAGTTAACATACATAGTCCAAGGGCCTGCTAGTTAACCTACATAGACCAAGGGCCCGCTAGTTAACCTAGATAGTCCAAGTGCCCGCTAGTTAACCTACATATTCCAAGTGCCCGCTAGGTAACCTAGACAGGCCAAGTGACCACTAGGTTACGTACATAGTCCAAGTGCCCGTTCGTTAACCTACATAGTCCAAGTGCCCGCTAGGTAACGTAGATAGCCCAATTGCCCGTGAGGGAACGTACATAGTCCAAGTGCACGCTAGTTAACCTAGATAGTCCAAGTGCCCGCTAGTTAACCTACATAGTCCAAGGGCCTGATAGGTAAACTACATAGTCCAAGTGCCCACTAGGTAACCTAGACAGTCTAATTGCCCACTAGTTAACCTAGACAGTCCAAGTAACCGCTAGGGAACCTACATAGTCCAAGTGCTCGCTTGGCAAGCTACATAGTCCAAGTGCCCGTTAGTTAACCTAGATAGTCAAAGTGCCTGCTAGTTAACCTAGATAGTCCAAGTGCCCGCTAGGTAACCTACATCGTCCAAGTGCCCGTTAGGTAACCTTGATAGTCCAATTACCCGTTAGCTAACCTAGATAGTCCAAGTGTCCGCTAGGTAACCTGCGTAGTCCATTTGACCGCTAGGTAACCTAGATAGTCCAAGTGCCTGCTAGTAAACCTAGATAGTCCAAGGGCCCGCTAGTTAACCTAGATAGTCCACATGCCCGCTAGTTAACGTAGATAGCACAATTGCCCGCTAGGGAACGTACATAGTCCAAGTGCCCGCTAGTTAACCTAGATAGTCCAAGTGCCCGCTAGTTAACCAGGATCGTCCAAGTGCCCTCTAGTTAACTTACATAGTCCAAGGGCCTGCTAGTTAACCTACATAGTTCAAGTGCCCGCTAGGTAACCTACATACTGCAAGTGTCCGCTAGTTAACCTACGTAGTCCAAGGGACCGCTATTTAACCTAGATTGTCCAATTGTCCACTAGTTAACCTACATAGTCCAAGTGCCCTATATGGAACCTAGATAGTCCAAGTGCACGCTAGGGAACCTACATAGTCCAATTGCCCGCTCTGGAACATACATAGTCCAAGTGCCTGTTAGTTAACCTAGATAATGAAAGTGCCCGTTAGTTAACCTACATAGTCCAAGTGCCCGCTAGATAACCTACATAGTCCAAGTGCCCGCTAGGTAACCTATATAGTCCAAATGCCCGCTAGGGAACCTACATAGTCCAAGTGCCTGCTAGGTAAACTACATAGTCCAAGTGCCCACTAGGTAACCTAGACAGTCCAATGCCCGCTAGTTAACCTAGACAGTCCAAGTAACCCTAGGGAACCTACATAGTCCAAGTTCCCACTAGGGAACTTACATACTCCAAGTGCCCGCTAGTTAACATAGATAGTCCAAGTGCCCGCTAGTTAAACAGGATCGTCCAAGTGCCCTCTAGTTAACTTACATAGTCCAAGGGCCTGCTAGTTAACCTACATAGACCAAGGGCCCGCTAGTTAACCTAGATAGTCCAAGTGCCCGCTAGTTAACCTACATAGTCCAAGTGCCCGCTAGGTAACCTAGACAGGCCAAGTGACCACTAGGTTACCTACATAGTCCAAGTGCCCGTTCGTTAACCTACATAGTCCAAGTGCCCGCTAGTTAACGTAGATAGCCCAATTGCCCGCTAGGGAACGTACATAGTCCAAGTGCCCGCTAGGTAACCTAGATAGTCCAAGTGCCCGCTAGTTAACCTACATAGTCCAAGTGCCTGATAGGTAACTACATAGTCCAAGTGCCCACTAGGTAACCTAGACAGTCCAATTGCCCACTAGTTAACCTAGACAGTCCAAGTAACCGCTAGGGAACCTACATAGTCCAAGTGCCCGCTAGGGAACCTACATAGTCCAAGTGCTCGCTAGGCAACCTACATAGTCCAAGTGCCCATTAGTTAACCTAGTGAGTCAAAGTGCCTGCTAGGTAACCTAGATAGTCCAAGTGCCCGCTAGGTAATCTACATAGTCCAAGTGCCCGTTAGGTAACCTTGATAGTCCAAGTGTCCGCTAGGTAACCTACATAGTCCATGTGACCGCTAGGTAACCTACATAGTCCAAGTGCCCGATAGTTAACCTAGATAGTCCAAGTGCCCGCTAGTAAACCTAGATAGTCCAAGGGCCCGCTAGTTAACCTAGATAATCCAAGTGCCCGCTAGTTAACCTAAATGGTCCAAGTGTCCGCTAGGTAACCTACATCGTCCAAGTGCCTGCTAGTTAACCTAGGTTGTCCAAGTGCCTGTTAGCTAACCTACATAGTCCAAGTGCCCGTTCGTTAACCTAGATAGTCCAAGTGCCTGTTTGGTAACCTACATAGTCCAAGTACCCATTCGTAACCTGGATAGTCCAAGTG
Organism: Tenrec ecaudatus; assembly: GCF_050624435.1. Lineage (NCBI taxonomy): Eukaryota > Metazoa > Chordata > Mammalia > Afrosoricida > Tenrecidae > Tenrec > Tenrec ecaudatus. Next base: position 46,808 of record NW_027458304.1, on the reverse strand, counting down.
CCCGCTAGATAACCAACATAGTCAAAGTGCGCGCTAGATAACCTACATAGTCCACGTGCCTTCTAGGGATCCTACATAGTCCACGTGACCGCTAGGGAACCTACATAGTCCAAGTGCCCGTTAGGGAACCTATATAGTCCAAGTACTTGCTAGGTAACCTACATAGTCCAAATGCCCGCAAGGAAACCTACATAGTCTAAGTGCCCGCTAGGGAACCTACATAATCCAAGTGCCCTTTAGATAACCTAGATAGTCCAAGTGCCCGTTAGCTAACCTAGATAGTCCAATGGCCCGCTAGTTGACCTACATAGTCCAAGTGCCCGCTAGTTAACCTACATAGTCCAAGTGCCCGCCAGGTAACCTAGATAGCCCAAGTACCCTTTAGCTACCCTAGATAGTCCAAGTGAACGCTAGGTAACCTACATAGTCAAAGTGCCCACTAGGTAACCTAGATAGTCCAAGTTCCTGTTAGTTAACCTAGATAGTCCATTGTCCGCTAGGTAACCTACATAGTCCAAGGGCCCGCTCGTTAACCTAGTTCGTCCAAGTGTCCGCTAACTAACCTACATAGTCCAAGTGCCTGATAGGTAACCAAGATAGTCAAAGTGGCCGCTAGGTAACCAACATAGTCAAAGTTCCCACTAGGTAACCTAGATAGTCCAAGTGCCCGTTACCTAACCTAGATTGTCCAAGTGCCTGTTAGCTAACCTACATACTCCAAGTGCCCGTTTGTTAACCTAGATAATACAAGTGCCCGCTATGTAACCTAGACAGTCCAAGTGCCCGCTAGGTTACCTACATAGTCCAAGTGTCCGTTCGTTAACCTCGATAGTCCAATTGCCCGCTTCGTAACCTGGATAGTCCAAGTGCCCGCTAGTTAACCTACATAGTCAAAGTGCCCAATGGGTAACCTACATAGTCCAAGTGCCTTCTAGAGAGCGTACATAGTCCACGTGACCCCTAGGGAACCTACATAGTCCAAGTGCCCTTTAGGGAACCTACATAGTCCAAGTGCTCGCTAGGTAACCTACATAGTCCAAATGCCCGCAAGGAAACCTACATAGTCTAAGTGCCCGCAAGGGAACCTACATAATCCAAGTGCCCGTTAGGTAACCTAGATAGTCCAAGTGCCCGTTAGCTAACCTAGATAGTCCAAGGGCCCGCTAGTTGACCTACATAGTCCAAGTGCCAGCTAGGTAACCTAGATAGTACAAGTGCCTGTTAGCTAACCTAGATAGTCCAAGTGGCGGCTATGTAACCTACATAGTCCAAGTGCCCTTTCGTTAACCTAGAGATATCCAAGTGCCCGCTAGGTAACCTAGACATTCCTAGTGCCCGCTAGTTAACCTACATAGTCCAAGTGCCCGTTAGTTGACCTACAAAATCCAAGTGCCCGTTAGCTAACCTAGATAGTCCAAGGGCCCGCTAGTTGATCTACATAGTCCAAGTGCCCGCTATGTAACCTAGATAGACCTAGTGCCCGCTAGTTAAACAAGATAGTCCTAGTACCCTTTAGTTAACCTAGATAGTCCAAGTGCCCTCTAGGGGACATACATAGTCCAAGTGCCCGCTAGGTTATGTACATAGACCAAGTGCCCGCTGGGTAACCTAGATAGTCCAAGGGCCTGCTAGTTAACCTACATAGTCCAAGTGCCCGCTAGGTAACCTACATAGTGCAAGTGTCCGCTAGTTAAACTACATAGTCCAAGGGACCGCTAGTTAACCTAGATCGTCCATTTGTCCACTAGTTAACCTACATAGTCCAAGTGCCCTATATGGAACCTAGATAGTCCAAGTGCACGCTAGGGAACCTACATAGTCCAATTGCCCGCTCTGGAACATACATAGTCCAACTGCCTGTTAGTTAACTTAGATAATGCAAGTGCCCTTTAGTTAACCTACATAGTCCAAGTGCCCGCTAGGTAACCTATATAGTCCAAATGCCCGCTAGGGAACCTACATAGTCCAATTGCCTGCTAGGTAAACTACATAGTCCAAGATCCCACTAGGTAACCTAGACAGTCCAATTGTGGGCTAGTTAACCTAGACAGTCCAAGTAACCGCTAGGGAACCTACATAGTCCATGTTCCCTCTAGGGAACTTACATATTCCAAGTGCCCGCTAGTTAACCAGGATCGTCCAAGTGGCCTCTAGTTAACATACATAGTCCAAGGGCCTGCTAGTTAACCTACATAGACCAAGGGCCCGCTAGTTAACCTAGATAGTCCAAGTGCCCGCTAGTTAACCTACATATTCCAAGTGCCCGCTAGGTAACCTAGACAGGCCAAGTGACCACTAGGTTACGTACATAGTCCAAGTGCCCGTTCGTTAACCTACATAGTCCAAGTGCCCGCTAGGTAACGTAGATAGCCCAATTGCCCGTGAGGGAACGTACATAGTCCAAGTGCACGCTAGTTAACCTAGATAGTCCAAGTGCCCGCTAGTTAACCTACATAGTCCAAGGGCCTGATAGGTAAACTACATAGTCCAAGTGCCCACTAGGTAACCTAGACAGTCTAATTGCCCACTAGTTAACCTAGACAGTCCAAGTAACCGCTAGGGAACCTACATAGTCCAAGTGCTCGCTTGGCAAGCTACATAGTCCAAGTGCCCGTTAGTTAACCTAGATAGTCAAAGTGCCTGCTAGTTAACCTAGATAGTCCAAGTGCCCGCTAGGTAACCTACATCGTCCAAGTGCCCGTTAGGTAACCTTGATAGTCCAATTACCCGTTAGCTAACCTAGATAGTCCAAGTGTCCGCTAGGTAACCTGCGTAGTCCATTTGACCGCTAGGTAACCTAGATAGTCCAAGTGCCTGCTAGTAAACCTAGATAGTCCAAGGGCCCGCTAGTTAACCTAGATAGTCCACGTGCCCGCTAGTTAACGTAGATAGCACAATTGCCCGCTAGGGAACGTACATAGTCCAAGTGCCCGCTAGTTAACCTAGATAGTCCAAGTGCCCGCTAGTTAACCAGGATCGTCCAAGTGCCCTCTAGTTAACTTACATAGTCCAAGGGCCTGCTAGTTAATCTACATAGTTCAAGTGCCCGCTAGGTAACCTACATACTGCAAGTGTCCGCTAGTTAACCTACATAGTCCAAGGGACCGCTATTTAACCTAGATTGTCCAATTGTCCACTAGTTAACATACATAGTCCAAGTGCCCTATATGGAACCTAGATAGTCCAAGTGCACGCAAGGGAACCTACATAGTCCAATTGCCCGCTCTGGAACATACATAGTCCAAGTGCCTGTTAGTTAACCTAGATAATGAAAGTGCCCGTTAGTTAACCTACATAGTCCAAGTGCCCGCTAGATAACCTACATAGTCCAAGTGCCCGCTAGGTAACCTATATAGTCCAAATGCCCGCTAGGGAACCTACATAGTCCAAGTGCCTGCTAGGTAAACTACATAGTCCAAGTGCCCACTAGGTAACCTAGACAGTCCAATGCCCGCTAGTTAACCTAGACAGTCCAAGTAACCCTAGGGAACCTACATAGTCCAAGTTCCCACTAGGGAACTTACATACTCCAAGTGCCCGCTAGTTAACATAGATAGTCCAAGTGCCCGCTAGTTAAACAGGATCGTCCAAGTGACCTCTAGTTAACTTACATAGTCCAAGGGCCTGCTAGTTAACCTACATAGACCAAGGGCCCGCTAGTTAACCTAGATAGTCCAAGTGCCCGCTAGTTAACCTACATAGTCCAAGTGCCCGCTAGGTAACCTAGACAGGCCAAGTGACCACTAGGTTACCTACATAGTCCAAGTGCCCGTTCGTTAACCTACATAGTCCAAGTGCCCGCTAGTTAACGTAGATAGCCCAATTGCCCGCTAGGGAACGTACATAGTCCAAGTGCCCGCTAGGTAACCTAGATAGTCCAAGTGCCCGCTAGTTAACCTACATAGTCCAAGTGCCTGATAGGTAACTACATAGTCCAAGTGCCCACTAGGTAACCTAGACAGTCCAATTGCCCACTAGTTAACCTAGACAGTCCAAGTAACCGCTAGGGAACCTACATAGTCCAAGTGCCCGCTAGGGAACCTACATAGTCCAAGTGCTCGCTAGGCAACCTACATAGTCCAAGTGCCCATTAGTTAACCTAGTGAGTCAAAGTGCCTGCTAGGTAACCTAGATAGTCCAAGTGCCCGCTAGGTAATCTACATAGTCCAAGTGCCCGTTAGGTAACCTTGATAGTCCAAGTGTCCGCTAGGTAACCTACATAGTCCATGTGACCGCTAGGTAACCTACATAGTCCAAGTGCCCGATAGTTAACCTAGATAGTCCAAGTGCCCGCTAGTAAACCTAGATAGTCCAAGGGCCCGCTAGTTAACCTAGATAGTCCAAGTGCCCGCTAGTTAACCTAAATGGTCCAAGTGTCCACTAGGTAACCTACATCGTCCAAGTGCCTGCTAGTTAACCTAGGTTGTCCAAGTGCCTGTTAGCTAACCTACATAGTCCAAGTGCCCGTTCGTTAACCTAGATAGTCCAAGTGCCTGTTTGGTAACCTACATAGTCCAAGTACCCATTCGTAACCTGGATAGTCCAAGTGCCCGCTAGATAACCAACATAGTCAAAGTGCGCGCTAGATAACCTACATAGTCCACGTGCCTTCTAGGGATCCTACATAGTCCACGTGACCGCTAGGGAACCTACATAGTCCAAGTGCCCGTTAGGGAACCTATATAGTCCAAGTACTTGCTAGGTAACCTACATAGTCCAAATGCCCGCAAGGAAACCTACATAGTCTAAGTGCCCGCAGGGAACCTACATAATCCAAGTGCCCTTTAGATAACCTAGATAGTCCAAGTGCCCGTTAGCTAACCTAGATAGTCCAATGGCCCGCTAGTTGACCTACATAGTCCAAGTGCCCGCTAGTTAACCTACATAGTCCAAGTGCCCGCCAGGTAACCTAGATAGCCCAAGTACCCTTTAGCTACCCTAGATAGTCCAAGTGAACGCTAGGTAACCTACATAGTCAAAGTGCCCACTAGGTAACCTAGATAGTCCAAGTTCCTGTTAGTTAACCTAGATAGTCCATTGTCCGCTAGGTAACCTACATAGTCCAAGGGCCCGCTCGTTAACCTAGTTCGTCCAAGTGTCCGCTAACTAACCTACATAGTCCAAGTGCCTGATAGGTAACCAAGTTAGTCAAAGTGGCCGCTAGGTAACCAACATAGTCAAAGTTCCCACTAGGTAACCTAGATAGTCCAAGTGCCCGTTACCTAACCTAGATTGTCCAAGTGCCTGTTAGCTAACCTACATACTCCAAGTGCCCGTTTGTTAACCTAGATAATACAAGTGCCCGCTATGTAACCTAGACAGTCCAAGTGCCCGCTAGGTTACCTACATAGTCCAAGTGTCCGTTCGTTAACCTCGATAGTCCAATTGCCCGCTTCGTAACCTGGATAGTCCAAGTGCCCGCTAGTTAACCTACATAGTCAAAGTGCCCAATGGGTAACCTACATAGTCCAAGTGCCTTCTAGAGAGCGTACATAGTCCACGTGACCCCTAGGGAACCTACATAGTCCAAGTGCCCTTTAGGGAACCTACATAGTCCAAGTGCTCGCTAGGTAACCTACATAGTCCAAATGCCCGCAAGGAAACCTACATAGTCTAAGTGCCCGCAAGGGAACCTACATAATCCAAGTGCCCGTTAGGTAACCTAGATAGTCCAAGTGCCCGTTAGCTAACCTAGATAGTCCAAGGGCCCGCTAGTTGACCTACATAGTCCAAGTGCCAGCTAGGTAACCTAGATAGTACAAGTGCCTGTTAGCTAACCTAGATAGTCCAAGTGGCGGCTATGTAACCTACATAGTCCAAGTGCCCTTTCGTTAACCTAGAGATATCCAAGTGCCCGCTAGGTAACCTAGACATTCCTAGTGCCCGCTAGTTAACCTACATAGTCCAAGTGCCCGTTAGTTGACCTACAAAATCCAAGTGCCCGTTAGCTAACCTAGATAGTCCAAGGGCCCGCTAGTTGATCTACATAGTCCAAGTGCCCGCTATGTAACCTAGATAGACCTAGTGCCCGCTAGTTAAACAAGATAGTCCTAGTACCCTTTAGTTAACCTAGATAGTCCAAGTGCCCTCTAGGGGACATACATAGTCCAAGTGCCCGCTAGGTTATGTACATAGACCAAGTGCCCGCTGGGTAACCTAGATAGTCCAAGGGCCTGCTAGTTAACCTACATAGTCCAAGTGCCCGCTAGGTAACCTACATAGTGCAAGTGTCCGCTAGTTAAACTACATAGTCCAAGGGACCGCTAGTTAACCTAGATCGTCCATTTGTCCACTAGTTAACCTACATAGTCCAAGTGCCCTATATGGAACCTAGATAGTCCAAGTGCACGCTAGGGAACCTACATAGTCCAATTGCCCGCTCTGGAACATACATAGTCCAACTGCCTGTTAGTTAACTTAGATAATGCAAGTGCCCTTTAGTTAACCTACATAGTCCAAGTGCCCGCTAGGTAACCTATATAGTCCAAATGCCCGCTAGGGAACCTACATAGTCCAATTGCCTGCTAGGTAAACTACATAGTCCAAGATCCCACTAGGTAACCTAGACAGTCCAATTGCCCGCTAGTTAACCTAGACAGTCCAAGTAACCGCTAGGGAACCTACATAGTCCATGTTCCCGCTAGGGAACTTACATATTCCAAGTGCCCGCTAGTTAACCAGGATCGTCCAAGTGGCCTCTAGTTAACTTACATAGTCCAAGGGCCTGCTAGTTAACCTACATAGACCAAGGGCCCGCTAGTTAACCTAGATAGTCCAAGTGCCCGCTAGTTAACCTACATATTCCAAGTGCCCGCTAGGTAACCTAGACAGGCCAAGTGACCACTAGGTTACGTACATAGTCCAAGTGCCCGTTCGTTAACCTACATAGTCCAAGTGCCCGCTAGGTAACGTAGATAGCCCAATTGCCCGTGAGGGAACGTACATAGTCCAAGTGCACGCTAGTTAACCTAGATAGTCCAAGTGCCCGCTAGTTAACCTACATAGTCCAAGGGCCTGATAGGTAAACTACATAGTCCAAGTGCCCACTAGGTAACCTAGACAGTCCAAGTAACCGCTAGGGAACCTACATAGTCCAAGTGCTCGCTTGGCAAGCTACATAGTCCAAGTGCCCGTTAGTTAACCTAGATAGTCAAAGTGCCTGCTAGTTAACCTAGATAGTCCAAGTGCCCGCTAGGTAACCTACATCGTCCAAGTGCCCGTTAGGTAACCTTGATAGTCCAATTACCCGTTAGCTAACCTAGATAGTCCAAGTGTCCGCTAGGTAACCTGCGTAGTCCATTTGACCGCTAGGTAACCTAGATAGTCCAAGTGCCTGCTAGTAAACCTAGATAGTCCAAGTGCCCGCTAGTTAACCTAGATAGTCCACGTGCCCGCTAGTTAACGTAGATAGCACAATTGCCCGCTAGGGAACGTACATAGTCCAAGTGCCCGCTAGGGAACCTACATAGTCCAAGTGCCTGCTAGGTAAACTACATAGTCCAAGTGCCCACTAGGTAACCTAGACAGTCCAATTGCACGCTAGTTAACCTAGACAGTCCAAGTAACCCTAGGGAACCTACATAGTCCAAGTGCCCACTAGTTAACCTAGATAGTCCAAGTGCCCGCTAGTTAACCAGGATCGTCCAAGTGCCCTCTAGTTAAATTACATAGTCCTAGGGCCTGCTAGTTAACGTACATAGACCAAGGGCCCGCTAGTTAACCTAGATAGTCTAAGTGCCCACTAGTTAACCTACATAGTCCAAGTGCCCGCTAGGAAACCTAGACAGGCCAAGTGACCACTAGGTTACCTACATAGTCCAAGTGCCCGTTCGTTAACCTACATAGTCCAAGTGCCCGCTAGGTAACGTAGATAGCCCAATTGCCCGCTAGGGAACGTACATAGTCCAAGTGCCCGCTAGGTAACCTAGATAGTCCAAGTGCCCGCTAGTTAACCTACATAGTCCAAGTGCCTGATAGGTAAACTACATAGTCCAAGTGCCCACTAGGTAACCTAGACAGTCCAATTGCCCACTAGTTAACCTAGACAGTCCAAGTAACCGCTAGGGAACCTACATAGTCCAAGTGCCCGCTAGGGAACCTACATTGTCCATGTGCTCGCTAGGCATCCTACATAGTCCAAGTGCCCGTTAGTTAACCTAGAGAGTCAAAGTGCCTGCTAGGTAACCTAGATAGTCCAAGTGCCCGCTAGGTAACCTACATAGTCAAAGTGCGTGCTAGGTAACCTAGATAGTCCAATTGCCCATTAGCTAACCTAGATAGTCCAAGTGTCCGCTTTGTAACCTACATAGTCCTTGTGACCGCTACGTAACCTACACAGTCCAAGTACCCGATAGTTAACCTAGATAGTCAAAGAGCCCGCTAGTAAACCTAGATAGTCCAAGGGCCCGCTAGTTAACCTAGATAGTCCAAGTGCCCGCTAGTTAACCTAAATGATCCAAGTGTCCGCTAGGTAACCTACATCGTCCAAGTGCCTGCTAGGTAACCTAGGTTGTCCAAGTGCCTGTTAGCTAACCTACATAGTCCAAGTGCCCGTTCGTTAACCTAGATAGTCCAAGTGCCCGCTATGTAACTTAGACAGTCCAGGTGCCCGCTAGGTTACCTACATAGTCCAAGTGTCCGTTCGTTAACCTAGATAGTCCAAGTGCCCGTTTGGTAACCTACATAGTCCAAGTGCCCATACGTAACCTGGATAGTCCAAGTGCCCGCTAGATAACCAACATAGTCAAAGTGCGCGATAGGTAACCTACATAGTCCACGTGCCTTCTAGGGATCCTACATAGTCCACGTGACCGCTAGGGAACCTACATAATCCAAGTGCCCGTTAGGGAACCTACATAGTCCATGTGCCCGCAAGGAAACCTACATAGTCTAATGCCCGCTAGGGAACCTACATAATCCAAGTGCCCGTTAGGTAACCTAGATAGCCCAAATCCCGTTAGTTACCCTAGATACTCCAAGTGATCGCTAGGTAACCTACATAGTCAAACTGCCCACTAGGTAACCTAGATAATCCAAGTTCCTGTTAGCTAACCTAGATAGTCCAAGTGCACGTTAGCTAACCTACATAGTCAAAGTGTCCTCTAGATAACCTACATAGTCCAAGTGCCCGCTAGGTAACCTATATAGTCCAAATGCCCGCTAGGGAACCTACATAGTCCAAGTGCCTGCTAGGTAAACTACATATTCCAAGTGCCCACTAGGTAACCTAGACAGTCCAATGCCCGCTAGTTAACCTAGACAGTCCAAGTAACCGCTAGGGAACCTACATAGTCCAAGTTCCCGCTAGGGAACTTACATTTTCCAAGTGCCAGCTAGTTAACCTAGATAGTCCAAGTGCCCGCTAGTTAACCAGGATCGTCCAAGTGCCCTCTAGTTAACTTACATAGTCCAAGGGTCTGCTAGTTAACCTACATAGTTCAAGTGCCCGCTAGGTAACCTACATACTGCAAGTGTCCGCTAGTTAACCTACGTAGTCCAAGGGACCGCTAATTAACCTAGATTGTCCAATTGTCCACTAGTTAACCTACATAGTCCAAGTGCCCTATATGGAACCTAGATAGTCCAAGTGCACGCTAGGGAACCTACATAGTCCAATTGCCCGCTCTGGACCATACATAGTACAAGTGCCTGTTAGTTAACCTAGATAATGAAAGTGCCCGTTAGTTAACCTACATAGTCCAAGTGCCCGCTAGATAACCTACATAGTCCAAGTGCCCGCTAGGTAACCTATATAGTCCAAATGCCCGCTAGGGAACCTACATAGTCCAAGTGCCTGCTAGGTAAACTACATAGTCCAAGTGCCCACTAGGTAACCTAGACAGTCCAATTGCCCGCTAGTTAACTTAGACAGTCCAAGTAACCCTAGGGAACCTACATAGTCCAAGTTCCCACTAGGGAACCTACATATTCCAAGTGCCCGCTAGTTAACATAGATAGTCCAAGTGCCCGCTAGTTAAACAGGATCGTCCAAGTGCCCTCTAGTTAACTTACATAGTCCAAGGGCCTGCTAGTTAACCTACATAGACCAAAGGCCCGCTAGTTAACCTAGATAGTCCAAGTGCCCGCTAGTTAACCTACATAGTCCAAGTGCCCGCTAGGTAACCTAGACAGGCCAAGTGACCACTAGGTTACCTACATAGTCCAAGTGCCCGTTCGTTAACCTACATAGTCCAAGTGCCCGCTAGTTAACGTAGATAGCCCAATTGCCCGCTAGGGAACGTACATAGTCCAAGTGCCCGCTAGGTAACCTAGATAGTCCAAGTGCCCGCTAGTGAACCTACATAGTCCAAGTGCCTGATAGGTAAACTACATAGTCAAAGTGCCCACTAGGTAACCTAGACAATCCAATTGCCCACTAGTTAACCTAGACAGTCCAAGTAACCGCTAGGGAACCTACATAGTCCATGTGCCCGCTAGGGAACCTACATAGTCCAAGTGCTCGCTAGGCAACCTACATAGTCCAAGTGCCCATTAGTTAACCTAGTGAGTCAAAGTGCCTGCTAGGTAACCTAGATAGTCCAAGTGCCCGCTAGGTAATCTACATAGTCCAAGTGCCCGTTAGGTAACCTTGATAGTCCAAGTGTCCGCTAGGTAACCTACATAGTCCATGTGACCGCTAGGTAACCTACATAGTCCAAGTGCCCGATAGTTAACCTAGATAGTCCAAGTGCCCGCTAGTAAACCTAGATAGTCCAAGGGCCCGCTAGTTAACCTAGATAGTCCAAGTGCCCGCTAGTTAACCTAAATGGTCCAAGTGTCCGCTAGGTAACCTACATCGTCCAAGTGCCTGCTAGTTAACCTAGGTTGTCCAAGTGCCTGTTAGCTAACCTACATAGTCCAAGTGCCCGTTCGTTAACCTAGATAGTCCAAGTGCCCGTTTGGTAACCTACATAGTCCAAGTACCCATTCGTAACCTGGATAGTCCAAGTGCCCGCTAGATAACCAACATAGTCAAAGTGCGCGCTAGATAACCTACATAGTCCACGTGCCTTCTAGGAATCCTACATAGTCCACGTGACCGCTAGGGAACCTACATAGTCCAAGTGCCCGTTAGGGAACCTACATAGTCCAAGTGCTTGCTAGGTAACCTACATAGTCCAAATGCCCGCAAGGAAACCTACATAGTCTAAGTGCCCGCTAGGGAACCTACATAATCCAAGTGCCCGTTAGGTATCCTAGATAGTCCAAGTGCCCGTTAGCTAACCTAGATAGTCCAATGACCCGCTAGTTTTCCTACATAGTCCAAGCGCCCGCTAGTTAACCTACATAGCCCAAGTGCCCGCTAGGTAACCTAGATAGCCCAAGTACCCGTTAGCTACCCTAGATAGTCCAAGTGACCGTTAGGTAACCTACATAGTCAAAGTGCCCACTAGGTAACCTAGAAAGTCCAAGTTCCTGTTAGCTAACCTAGATAGTCCAAGTGCCCGTTAGTTAACCTACATAGTCCAAGTGCCCGCTAGATAACCTACATAGTCCAAGTGCCCGCTAGGTAAACTATATAGTCCAAATGCCCGCTAGGGAACCTACATAGTCCAAGTTCCTGCTAGGTAAACTACATAGTCCAAGTGCCCACTAGGTAACCTAGACAGTCCAATTGCCCGCTAGTTAACCTAGACAGTCCAAGTAACCGCTAGGGAACCTACATAGTCCAAGTTCCCGCTAGGGAACTTACATATTCCAAGTGCCCGTTAGTTAACCTAGATAGTCCAAGTGTCCGCTAGTTAACCTACATAGTCCAAGTGCCCGATAGGTAACCTAGACAGGCCAAGTGACCACTAGGTTACCTACATAGTCCAAGTGCCCGTTCGTTAACCTACATAGTCCAAGTGCCCGCTAGTTAACATAGATAGCCCAATTGCCCGCTAGGGAACGTACATAGTCCAAGTGCCCGCTAAGTAACCTAGAGGGTCCAAGTGCCCGCTAGTTAACGTACATATTCCAAGTGCCTGATAGGTAAACTACATAGTCCAAGTGCCCATGAGGTAACCTAGACAGTCCAATTGCCCACTAGTTAACCTAGACAGTCCAAGTAACCGCTAGGGAACCTACATAGTCCAAGTGCTCGCTAGGCAACCTACATAGTCCAAGTGCCCGTTAGTTAACCTAGATAGTCAATGTACCTGCTAGGTAACCTAGATAGTCCAAGTGCCCGCTAGGTAACCTTGATAGTCCACGTGCCCGTTAGGTAACCTTGATAGTCCAATTACCCGTTAGCTAACCTAGATAGTCCAAGTGTCCGCTACGTAACATACATAGTCTATGTTACCGCTAGGTAACGTATATAGTCTAAGTGCCCGCTAGTTAACCTAGTTAGTCCAAGGGCCCGCTAGTTAACCTAGATAGTCCAAGTGCCCGCTAGTTAACCTAAATCGTCCAAGTGTCCGCTAGGTAACCTACAACGTCCAAGTGCCTGCTAGGTAACCAAGGTAGTCCAAGTGCCTGTTAGCTAACCTACGTAGTCCAAGTGCCCGTTCGTTAACCTAGATAGTCGAAGTGCCCGCTATGTAACCTAGACAGTCCAAGTGCCCGCTAGGTTACCTACATAGTCCAAGTGTCCGTTCGTTAACCTAGATAGTCCAAGTGCCCGTTTGGTAACCTACATAGTCCAAGTGCCCGCTTCGTAACCTGGATAGTCCAAGTGCCCGCTAGATAACCAACATAGTCAAAGTGCGCCATAGATAACCTACATAGTCCAAGTGCCTTCTAGGGAGCCTACATAGTCCACGTGACCGCTAAGGAACCTACATAGTCCAAGTGCCCGTTAGGGAACCTACATAATCCAAGTGCTCGCTAGGTAACCTACATAGTCCAAATGCCCACAAGGAAAACTACATAGTCTAAGTGCCCGCTAGGGAACCTACATAATCCAAGTGCCCGTTAGGTAACCTAGATAGTCCAAGTGCCCGTTAGCTAACCTAGATAGTCCAATGGCCCGCTAGTTGACCTACTTAGTCCACGTGCCCGCTAGTTAACCTACATAGTCCAAGTGCCCGCTAGGTAACCTAGATAGCCCAAGTACCCGTTAGCTACCATAGATAGTCCAAGTGACCGCTAGGTAACCTACATAGTCAAAGTGCCCACTAGGTAACCTTGATAGTCCAAGTTCCTGTTAGCTAACCTAGATAGTCCAAGTGCCCGTTAGTTAACCTACATAGTCCAAGTGCCCGCTAGATAACCTACATAGTCCAAGTGCCCGCTAGGTAACCTATATAGTCCAAATGCCCGCTAGGGAACCTACATAGTCCAAGTGCCTGCCAGGTAACCAACATAGTCCAAGTTCCCACTAGGTAACCTAGACAGTCCAATTGCCCGCTAGTTAACCTAGACAGTCCAAGTAACCGCTAGGGAACCTACATAGTCCAAGTTCCCGCTAGGGAACTTACATATTCCAAGTGCCCGCTAGTTAACCTAGATAGTCCAAGTGCCCGCTAGTTAACCAGGATCGTCCGAGTGCCCTCTAGTTAACTTACATAGTCCAAGGGCCTGCTAGTTAACGACATAGACTAAGGGCCCGCTAGTTAACCTAGATAGTCCAAGTGCCCGCTAGTTAACCTACATAGTCCAAGTGCCCGCTAGGTAACCTAGACAGGCCAAGTGACCCCTAGGTTACCTACATAGTCCAAGTGCCCGTTCGTTAACCTACATAGTCCAAGTGCCCGCTAGTTAACGTAGATAGCCCAATTGCCCGCTAGGGAACGTACATAGTCCAAGGGCCCGCTAGGTAACCTAGATAGTCCAAGGGTCCGCTAGTTAACCTACATAGACAAAGTGCCTGATAGGTAAACTACATAGTCCAAGTGCCCACTAGGTAACCTAGACAGTCCAATTGCCCACTAGTTAACCTAGACAGTCCAAGTAACCGCTAGGGAACTTACATAGTCCAAGTGCCCGCTAGGGAACCTATATAGTCCAAGTGCTCGCTAGGCAACCTACATAGTCCAAGTGCCCGTTAGTTAACCTAGATAGTCAAAGTGCCTGCTAGCTTACCTAGATAGTCCAAGTGCCCGTTCATTAAGCTACATAGTCCAAGTGCCCGCTAGGTAACGTAGATAGCCCAATTGCCCGCTAGGGAACCTACATAGTCCAAGTTCCCGCTAGGGAACTTACATATTCCAAGTGCCCGTTAGTTAACCTAGATAGTCCAAGTGCCTGCTAGTGAACCAGGATTGTCCAAGTGCCCTCTAGTTAACTTACATAGTCCAAGGGCCTGCTAGTTACCCTACATAGACCAAGGGCCCGCTAATTAACCTAGATAGTCCAAGTACCGCTAGTTAACGTACATAGTCCAATTGCCCGCTAGGTAACCTAGATAGCCCAAGTACCCGTTAGCTACCCTAGATAGTCCAAGTGACCGCTAGGTAACCTACATAGTGAAAGTGCCCACTAGGTAACCTAGATAGTCCAAGTTCCTGTTAGCTAACCTAGATAGTCCCAGTGCCCGTTAGTTAATCTACATAGTCCAAGTGCCCGCTAGGTAGCCTATATAGTCCAAATGCCCGCTAGGGAACCTACATAGTCCAAGTGCCTGCTTGGTAAACTACATAGTCCAAGTGCCCACTAGGTGACCTAGACAGTCCAATTGCCCGCTAGTTAACCTAGACAGTCCAAGTAACCGCTAGGGAACCTACATAGTCCAAGTTCCCACTAGAGAACTTACATATTCCAAGTGCCCGCTAGTTAACCTAGATAGTCCAAGTGCCCGCTAGTTAACCTACATAGTCCAAGTGCCCGATAGGTAACCTGGACAGGCCAAGTAACCACTAGGTTACCTACATAGTCCAAGTGCCCGTTCGTTAACCTACATAGTCCAAGTGTCCGCTAGTTAACGTAGATAGCCCAATTGCCCGCTAGGGAACGTACATAGTCCAAGTGCCCGCTAGGTAACCTAGATAGTCCAAGTGCCCGCTAGTTAACCTACATATTCCAAGTGCCTGATAGGTAAACTACATAGTCCAAGTGCCCACGAGGTAACCTAGACAGTCCAATTGCCCACTAGTTAACCTAGACAGTCCAAGTAACCGCTAGGGAACCTACATAGTCCAAGTGCTCGCTAGGCAACCTACATAGTCCAAGTGCCCGTTAGTTAACCTAGATAGTCAATGTGCCTGCTAGGTAACCTAGATAGTCCAAGTGCCCGCTAGGTAACCTACATCGTCCAAGTGCCCGTTAGGTAACCTTGATAGTCCAATTACCCGTTAGCTAACCTAGATAGTCCAAGTGTCCGCTACGTAACCTACATAGTCCATGTGACCGCTAGGTAACCTACATAGTCCAAGTGCCCGCTAGTTAACCTAGTTAGTCCATGGGCCCGCTAGTTAACCTAGATAGTCCAAGTGCCCGCTAGTTAACCTAAATCGTCCAATTGTCCGCTAAGTAACCTACAACGTCCATGTGCCTGCTAGGTAACCAAGGTAGTCCAAGTGCCTGTTAGCTAACCTACGTAGTCCAAGTGCCCGTTCGTTAACCTAGACAGTCCAAGTGCCCGCTAGGTTACCTACATAGTCCAAGTGTCCGTTCGTTAACCTAGATAGTCCAAGTGCCCGTTTGGTAACCTACATAGTCCAAGTGCCCGCTTCGTAACCTGGATAGTCCAAGTGCCCGCTAGATAACCAACATAGTCAAAGTGCGCCATAGGTAACCTCCATAGTCCAAGTGCCTTCTAGGGAGCCTACATAGTCCACGTGACCGCTAAGGAACCTACATAGTCCAAGTGCCCGTTAGGGAACCTACATAGTCCAAGTGCTCGCTAGGTAACCTACATAGTCCAAATGCCCGCAAGGAAAACTACATAGTCTAAGTGCACGCTAGGGAACCTACATAATCCAAGTGCCCGTTAGGTAACCTAGATAGTCCAAGTGCCCGTTAGCTAACCTAGATAGTCCAATGGCCCGCTAGTTGACCTACATAGTCCAAGTGCCCGCTAGTTAACCTAGATAGTCAATGTGCCTGCTAGGTAACCTAGATAGTCCAAGTGCCCGCTGGGTAACCTACATCGTCCAAGTGCCCGTTACGTAACCTTGATAGTCCAATTACCCGTTAGCTAACCTAGATAGTCCAAGTGTCCGCTACGTAACCTACATAGTCCATGTTACCGCTAGGTAACCTACATAGTCCAAGTGCCCGCCAGTTAACCTAGTTAGTCCAAGGGCCCGCTAGTTAACCTAGATAGTCCAAGTGCCCGCTAGTTAACCTAAATCGTCCAAGTGTCCGCTAGGTAACCTACAACGTCCAAGTGCCTGCTAGGTAACCAAGGTAGTCCAAGTGCCTGTTAGCTAACCTACGTAGTCCAAGTGCCCGTTCGTTAACCTAGATAGTCGAAGTGCCCGCTATGTAACCTAGAGAGTCCAAGTGCCCGCTAGGTTACCTACATAGTCCAAGTGTCCGTTCGTTAACCTAGATAGTCCAAGTGCCCGTTTGGTAACCTACATAGTCCAAGTGCCCGCTTCGTAACCTGGATAGTCCAAGTGCCCGCTAGATAACCAACATAGTCAAAGTGCGCCATAGGTAACCTACATAGTCCAAGTGCCTTCTAGGGAGCCTACATAGTCCACGTGACCGCTAAGGAACCTACATAGTCCAAGTGCCCGTTAGGGAACCTACATAATCCAAGTGCTCGCTAGGTAACCTACATAGTCCAAATGCCCACAAGGAAAACTACATAGTCTAAGTGCCCGCTAGGGAACCTACATAATCCAAGTGCCCGTTAGGTAACCTAGATAGTCCAAGTGCCCGTTAGCTAACCTAGATAGTCCAATGGCCCGCTAGTTGACCTACATAGTCCAAGTGCCCGCTAGTTAACCTACATAGTCCAAGTGCCCGCTAGGTAACCTAGATAGCCCAAGTACCCGTTAGCTACCATAGATAGTCCAAGTGACCGCTAGGTAACCTACATAGTCAAAGTGCCCACTAGGTAACCTTGATAGTCCAAGTTCCTGTTAGCTAACCTAGATAGTCCAAGTGCCCGTTAGTTAACCTACATAGTCCAAGTGCCCGCTAGATAACCTACATAGTCCAAGTGCCCGCTAGGTAACCTATATAGTCCAAATGCCCGCTAGGGAACCTACATAGTCCAAGTGCCTGCCAGGTAACCAACATAGTCCAAGTTCCCACTAGGTAACCTTGACAGTCCAATTGCCCGCTAGTTAACCTAGACAGTCCAAATAACCGCTAGGGAACCTACATAGTCCGAGTTCCCGGTAGGGAACTTACATATTCCAAGTGCCCGCTAGTTAACCTAGATAGTCCAAGTGCCCGCTAGTTAACCAGGATCGTCCGAGTGCCCTCTAGTTAACTTACATAGTCCAAGGGCCTGCTAGTTAACCTACATAGACCAAGGGCCCGCTAGTTAACCTAGATAGTCCAAGTGCCCGCTAGTTAACCTACATAGTCCAAGTGCCCGATAGGTAACCTAGACAGGCCAAGTGACCACTAGGTTACCTACATAGTCCAAGTGCCCGTTCGTTAACCTACATAGTCCAAGTGCCCGCTAGTTAACGTAGATAGCCCAATTGCCCACTAGGGAACGTACATAGTCCAAGGGCCCACTAGGTAACCTAGATAGTCCAAGTGTCCGCTAGTTAACCTACATAGTCCAAGTGCCTGATAGGTAAACTACATAGTCCAAGTGCCCACTAGGTAACCTAGACAGTCCAATTGCCCACTAGTTAACCTAGACAGTCCAAGTAACCGCTAGGGAACTTACATAGTCCAAGTGCCCGCTAGGGAACCTATATAGTCCAAGTGCTCGCTAGGCAACCTACATAGTCCAAGTGCCCGTTAGTTAACCTAGATAGTCAAAGTGCCTGCTAGCTTACCTACATAGTCCAAGTGCCCGTTCGTTAACCTACATAGTCCAAGTGCCCGCTAGGTAACCTAGATAGTCCAAGTGCCCGCTATGTAACCTAGACAGTCCAAGTGCCCGCTAGGTTACCTACATAGTCCAAGTGTCCGTTCGTTAACCTAGATAGTCCAAGTGCCCGTTTGGTAACCTACATAGTCCAAGTGCCCGCTTCGTAACCTGGATAGTCCAAGTGCCCGCTAGATAACCAACATAGTCAAAGTGCGCCATAGGTAACCTACATAGTCCAAGTGCCTTCTAGGGAGCCTTCATAGTCCACGTGACCGCTAAGGAACCTACATAGTCCAAGTGCCCGTTAGGGAACCTACATAGTCCAAGTGCTCGCTAGGTCACCTACATAGTCCAAATGCCCGCAAGGTAAACTACATAGTCTTAGTGCCCGCTAGGGAACCTACATAATCCAAGTGCCCGTTAGGTAACCTAGATAGTCCAAGTGCCCGTTAGCTAGCCTAGATAGTCCAATGGCCCGCTAGTTGACCTACATTGTCCAAGTGCCCGCTAGTTAACCTACATAGCCCAAGTGCCCGCTAGGTAACCTAGATAGCCCAAGTACCCGTTAGCTACCCCAGATAGTCCAAGTGACCGCTAGGTAACCTACATAGTCAAAGTGCCCACTAGGTAACCTAGATAGTCCAAGTTCCTGTTAGCTAACCTAGATAGTCCAAGTGCCCGTTAGTTAACCTACATAGTCCAAGTGCCCGCTAGATAACCTACATAGTCCAAGTGCCCGCTAGGTAGACTATATAGTCCAAATGCCCGCTAGGGAACCTACATAGTCCAAGTTCCTGCTAGGTAAACTACATAGTCCAAGTGCCCACTAGGTAACCTAGACAGTCCAATTGCCCGCTAGTTAACCTAGACAGTCCAAGTAACCGCTAGGGAACCTACATAGTCCAAGTTCCCGCTAGGGAACTTACATAGTCCAAGTGCCCGCTATTTAACCAGGAATGTCCAAGTGCCCTCGAGTTAACTTACATAGTCCAAGGGCCTGCTAGTTAACTTACATAGACCAAGGGCCCGCTAGTTAACCTAGATAGTCCAAGTACCGCTAGTTAACCTACATAGTCCAATTGCCCGCTAGGTAACCTAGATAGCCCAAGTACCCGTTAGCTACCCTAGATAGTCCAAGTGACCTCTAGGTAAACTACATAGTGAAAGTGCCCACTAGGTAACCTAGATAGTCCAAGTTCCTGTTAGCTAACCTAGATAGTCCAAGTGCCCGTTAGTTAATCTACATAGTCCAAGTGCCCGCTAGATAACCTACATAGTCCAAGTGCCCGCTAGGTAGCCTATATAGTCCAAATGCCCGCTAGGGAACCTACATTGTCCAAGTGCCTGCTTGGTAAACTACATAGTCCAAGTGCCCACTAGGTGACCTAGACAGTCCAATTGCCCGCTAGTTAACCTAGACAGTCCAAGTAACCGCTAGGGAACCTACATAGTCCAAGTTCCCACTAGGGAACTTACATATTCCAAGTGCCCGCTAGTTAACCTAGATAGTCCAAGTGCCCGCTAGTTAACCTACATAGTCCAAGTGCCCGATAGGTAACCTAGACAGGCCAAGTGACCACTAGGTTACCTACATAGTCCAAGTGCCCGTTCGTTAACCTACATAGTCCAAGTGCCCGCTAGTTAACGTAGATAGCCCAATTGCCCACTAGGGAACGTACATAGTCCAAGGGCCCACTAGGTAACCTAGATAGTCCAAGTGCCCGCTAGTTAACCTACATATTCCAAGTGCCTGATAGGTAAACTACATAGTCCAAGTGCCCACGAGGTAACCTAGACAGTCCAATTGCCCACTAGTTAACCTAGACAGTCCAAGTAACCGCTAGGGAACCTACATAGTCCAAGGGCTCGCTAGGCAACCTACATAGTCCAAGTGCCCGTTAGTTAACCTAGATAGTCAATGTGCCTGCTAGGTAACCTAGATAGTCCAAGTGCCCGCTAGGTAACCTTGATAGTCCAAGTGCCCGTTAGGTAACCTTGATAGTCCAATTACCCGTTAGCTAACCTAGATAGTCCAAGTGTCCGCTACGTAACCTACATAGTCCATGTGACCGCTAGGTAACCTACATAGTCCAAGTGCCCGCTAGTTAACCTAGTTAGTCGAAGGGCCCGCTAGTTAACCTAGATAGTCCAAGTGCCCGCTAGTTAAAATAAATCGTCCAAGTGTCCGCTAGGTAACTTACAACGTCCAAGTGCCTGCTAGGTAACCAAGGTAGTCCAAGTGCCTGTTAGCTAACCTACGTAGTCCAAGTGCCCGTTCGTTAACCTAGATAGTCCAAGTGCCCGTTTGGTAACCTACATAGTCTAAGTGCCCGCTTCGTAACCTGGATAGTCCAAGTGCCCGCTAGATAACCAACATAGTCAAAGTGCGCCATAGGTAACCTACATAGTCCAAGTGCCTTCTAGGGAGCCTACATAGTCCACGTGACCGCTAAGGAACCTACATAGTCCAAGTGCCCGTTAGGGAACCTACATAGTCCAAGTGCTCGCTAGGTAACCTACATAGTCCAAATGCCCGCAAGGAAAACTACATAGTCTAAGTGCCCGCTAGGGAACCTACATAATCCAAGTGCCCGTTAGGTAACCTAGATAGTCCAAGTGCCCGTTAGCTAACCTAGATAGTCCAATGGCCCGCTAGTTGACCTACATAGTCCAAGTGCCCGCTAGTTAACCTACATAGTCCAAGTGCCCGCTAGGTAACCTAGATAGCCCAAGTACCCGTTAGCTACCATAGATAGTCCAAGTGACCGCTAGGTAACCTACATAGTCAAAGTGCCCACTAGGTAACCTAGATAGTCCAAGTTCCTGTTAGCTAACCTAGATAGTCCAAGTGCCCGTTAGTTAACCTACATAGTCCAAGTGCCCGCTAGGTAACCTATATAGTCCAAATGCCCGCTAGGGAACCTACATAGTCCAAGTGCCTGCTAGGTAACCAACATAGTCCAAGTTCCCACTAGGTAACCTAGACAGTCCAATTGCCCGCTAGTTAACCTAGACAGTCCAATAACCGCTAGGGAACCTACATAGTCCAAGTTCCCGCTAGGGAACTTACATATTCCAAGTGCCCGCTAGTTAACCTAGATAGTCCAAGTGCCCGCTAGTTAACCAGGATCGTCCGATTGCCCTCTAGTTAACTTACATAGTCCAAGGGCCTGCTAGTTAACCTACATAGACCAAGGGCCCGCTAGTTAACCTAGATAGTCCAAGTGCCCACTAGTTAACCTACATAGTCCAAGTGCCCGCTAGGTAACCTAGACAGGCCAAGTGACCACTAGGTTACCAACATAGTCCAAATGCCCGTTCGTTAACCTACATAGTCCAAGTGCCCGCTAGTTAACGTAGATAGCCCAATTGCCCGCTAGGGAACGTACATAGTCCAAGGGCCCGCTAGGTAACCTAGATAGTCCAAGTGTCCGCTAGTTAACCTACATAGTCCAAGTGCCTGATAGGTGAACTACATAGTCCATGTGCCCACTAGGTAACCTAGACAGTCCAATTGCCCACTAGTTAACCTAGACAGTCCAAGTAACCGCTTGGCAACTTACATAGTCCAAGTGCCCGCTAGGGAACTTATATAGTCCAAGTGCTCGCTAGGCAACCTACATAGTCCAAGTGCCCGTTAGTTAACCTAGATAGTCAAAGTGCCTGCTAGGTTACCTACATAGTCCAAGTGCCCGTTCGTTAACCTACATAGTCCAAGTGCCTGCTAGGTAACGTAGATAGCCCAATTGCCCGCTAGGGAACGTACATAGTCCAAGTGCCCGCTAGGTAACCTAGATAGTCCAAGTGCCCGCTATGTAACCTACACAGTCCAAGTGCCCGCTAGGTTACCTACATAGTCCAAGTGTCCGTTCGTTAACCTAGATAGTCCAAGTGCCCGTTTGGTAACCTACATAGTCCAAGTGCCCGCTTCGTAACCTGGATAGTCCAAGTGCCCGCTAGATAACCAACATAGTCAAAGTGCGCCATAGGTAACCTACATAGTCCAAGTGCCTTCTAGGGAGCCTACATAGTCCACGTGACCGCTAAGGAACCTACATAGTCCAAGTGCCCGTTAGGGAACCTACATAGTCCAAGTGCTCGCTAGGTAACCTACATAGTCCAAATGCCCGCAAGGTAAACTACATAGTCTTAGTGCCCTCTAGGGAACCTACATAATCCAAGTGCCCGTTAGGTAACCTAGATAGTCCAAGTGCCCGTTAGCTCACCTAGATAGTCCAATGGCCCGCTAGTTGACCTACATTGTCCAAGTGCCCGCTAGTTAACCTACATAGTCCAAGTGCCCGCTAGGTAACGTAGATATTCCAAGTGCAAGTTAGCTAACCTAGATAGTCCAAGTGACCGCTAGGTAACTTACATAGTCAAAGTGCCCACTAGGTAACCTTGATAGTCCAAGTTCCTGTTAGCTAACCTAGATAGTCCAAGTGTCCGCTAGGTAACCTACATAGCCCAAGTGCCCGCTAGGTAACCAAGATAGTCAATGTGGCCGCTAGGTAACCAACATAGTCAAAGTTCCCACTAGGTAACCTAGATAGTCCAAGTGCCCGTTACCTAACCTAGATTGTCCAAGTGCCTGTTAGCTAACCTACATAGGCCAAGTGCCCGTTCGTTAACCTAGATAGTACAAGTGTCCACTATGTAACCTAGACAGTCCAAGTACCCGCTAGGTTACCTACATAGTCCAAGTGTCCGTTCGTTAACCTCGATAGTCCAATTGCCCGCTTCGTAACCTGGATAGTCCAAGTGCCCGCTAGTTAACCTACATAGTCAACGTGCCCGATAGGTAACCTACATAGTCCAAGTGCCTTCTAGAGAGCGAACATAGTCCAGGTAACCGCTAGGGAACCTACATAGTCCAAGTGCCCGTTAGGGAACCTACATAGTCCAAGTGCTCGCTAGGTAACCTACATAGTCCAAATGCCCGCAAGGAAACCTACATAGTCTAAGTGCCCGCTAGGGAACCTACATAATCCAAGTGTCCATTAGGAAACCTAGATAGTCCAAGTGCCCGTTAGCTAACCTAGATAGTCCAAGGGCCTGCTAGTTGACCTACATAGTCCAAGTGCCAGGTAGGTAACCTAGATAGTACAAGTGCCCGCTAGGGAACCTAGATAGTCCAAGTGCCTGTTAGCTAACCTAGATTGTCCAAGTGGTGGCTATGTAACATACATAGTCCAAGTGCCCGTTCGTTAACCTAGATAATGCAAGTGCCCGCTGGGTAACCTAGACAGTCCTAGTGCCCCGCTAGTTAACCTACATAGTCCAAGTGCCCGTTAGTTAACCTACATAATACAAATTGCCCGTTAGCTAACCTAGATAGTCCAAGGGCCCGCTAGATGACCTACATAGTCCAAATGCCCGTTGGTAACCTAGATAGTCCAAGTGCCCACTAGGGGACGTACATATTCCAAGTGCCCGCTAGATAACCCAGATAGTCCAAGTGCCGGCTAGGGTATGTACATAGACCAAGTGCCCGCTAGGTAACCTAGATAGTCCAAGTGCCCGCTAGTTAACCTAGATAGTCCAAGTGCCTTCTAGTTAAACTAGATCGTCCAAGTGGCCGCTAGTTAACCTACATAGTCCAAGGGCCCCCTAGTTAACCTAGATATTCCAAGTGCCCGCTAGTTAACCTAGATCGTCCAAGTGTCCGCTAGTTAACCTACGTAGTCCAAGTGCCCGTTAGGTAGCCTAGATACTCCAAGTGACCGCTAGGTAACCTACATAGTCCTAGTGCCCGCTAGGTAACCTAGATAGTCCATGTTTCTGTTAGCTAACCTAGATAGTCCAAGTGCCCGCTAGTTAACCTACATAGTCCAAGGGCCCCCTAGTTAACCTAGATATTCCAAATGCCCGCTAGTTAACCTAGATAGTCCAAGTGCTCGCTAGGTAACCTAGACAGACCAAGTTCCCGCTATGTTACCTACATAGTCCAAGGTACCGCTAGGGAACCTACATAGTCCAAGTGCCCGCTATGTAACCCACATAGTCTAATTGCCCGATAGGGAACCTACATAGTCCATGTGCCTGCTAGTTAACATAGATAGTCCAAGTGCCCCCTAGGAAACGTACATAGTCTATGTGCCCGCTAGGTAACCTAGATAGTCCAAGTGCCTGCTAGTTAACCTACATAGTCTAAGTGCCCGCTAGGTAACCTAGATAATCCAAGTGCCCGCTAGTTAACCTACATAGTCCAAGTGCCCGCGAGGTAACCTACCTAGTCAAAATGCCCGCTAGTAACCTACATACTCCAAGTGCAAGAAGGGAACCTACATAGTCCATGTGCTCGCTAGTTAACATAGATAGTCCAAGTGCCCGCTAGGAAATGTACATAGTCCATGTGCCCGCGAGGTAACCTAGATAGTCCAAGTGCCTGCTAGTTAACCAACATAGTGTAAGTGCCCGCTAGGTAACCTAGATAATCCAAGTGCCCGCTAGTTAACCTACATAGTCCAAGTGCCCGCGAGGTAACCTACCTAGTCCAAATGCCCGCTAGTAACCTACATACTCCAAGTGCAAGAATGGAACCTACATAATCCAAGTGCCCGCTAGGGAACCTACATAGTCGAAATGCCCGTTAGGTAACCTAGATAGTCCAAATGCCCGCTAGGGTACCCACATAGTCCAAGGGCCCGCTAGGTAACCTACATAGTCCAAGTGCCCGCTAGGGAACCTACATAGTCCAAGTGCCCGCTATGTAACCCACATAGTCTAATTGCCCGATAGGGAACTTACATAGTCCATGTGCCCGCTAGTTAACATAGATAGTCCAAGTGCCCGCTAGGAAATGTACATAGTCCATGTGCCCGCGAGGTAACCTAGATAGTCCAAGTGCCTGCTAGTTAACCTACATAGTCTAAGTGCCCGCTAGGTAACCTAGATAATCCAAGTGCCCGCTAGTTAACCTACATAGTCCAAGTGCCCACGAGGTAACCTACATAGTCCAAATGCCCGCTAGTAACCTACATACTCCAAGTGCAAGAAGGGAACCTACATAATCCAAGTGCCCGCTAGGGAACCTACATATTCTAAATGCCCGTTAGGTAACCTAGATAGTCCAAATGCCCGCTAGGGTACCCACATAGTCCTAGGGCCCGCTAGTTAATCTACAAAGTGTAAGGGCCCGCTAGTTAACCTAGATCGTCCAAGTGTCCGCCAGTTAACTTACATAGTACAAGTGTCCGCTAGTTAACCTACATAGTCCAAGTGCCCGCTAGTTAATTTACATAATCCAAGTTCCCGTTAGCTAACCTAGATAGTCCAAGGGCCCGCTAGTTGACCTACATAGTCCAAGTGCCCGACAAGTAACCTAGATAGACCATGTGCCCGCTAGTTAACCTAGATAATCCTAGTGCCCGTTAGTTAACCTATATAGTCCAGGTGCCCACTAGGGAACGTACATAGTCCAAGTGCCCGCTAGGTAACCTAGATAGTACAAGTGACCGCTAGGGTATGTACATAGACCAACTGCCCGCTAGGGAACCTAGATAGTCCAAGTGCCCGCTTGTTAACCTACATAGTCAAAGTGCCCGATAGGGAGCCTAGATAGTCCAAGTGCACGCTAAGGAACCTACATAGTCCAAGTGCCCGTTAGGGAACCTACATAGTCCAAGTGCTCGCTAGGTAACCTACATAGTCCAAATGCGCGCAAGGAAAACTACATAGTCTAAGTGCCCGCAAGGGAACCTACATAATCCAAGTGCCCGTTAGGTAACCTAGATAGTCCAAGTGCCCGTTAGCTAACCTAGATAGTCCAATGGCCCGCTAGTTGACCCACATAGTCCAAGTGCCCGCTAGTTAACCTACATAGTCCAAGTGCCCGCTAGGTAACCTAGATAGCCCAAGTACCCGTTAGCTACCCTAGATAGTCCAAGTGACCGCTAGGTAACCTACATAGTCAAAGTGCCCACTAGGTAACCTAGATAGTCCAAGTTCCTGTTAGCTAACCTAGATAGTCCAAGTGCCCGTTAGTTAACCTACATAGTCCAAGTGCCCGCTAGATAACCTACATAGTCCAAGTGCCCGCTAGGTAACCTATATAGTCCAAATGCCCGCTAGGCAACCTACATAGTCCAAGTGCCCGCTAGTTAACCTACATAGTCCAAGTGCCCGCTAGGTAACCTAGATAGCCCAAGTACCCGTTAGCTACCATAGATAGTCCAAGTGACCGCTAGGTAACCTACATAGTCAAAGTGCCCACTAGGTAACCTAGATAGTCCAAGTTCCTGTTAGCTAACCTAGATAGTCCAAGTGCCCGTTAGTTAACCTACATAGTCCAAGTGCCCGCTAGATAACCTACATAGTCCAAGTGCCCGCTAGGTAACCTATATAGTCCAAATGCCCGCTAGGGAACCTACATAGTCCAAGTGCCTGCTAGGTAACCAACATAGTCCAAGTTCCCACTAGGTAACCTAGACAGTCCAATTGCCCGCTAGTTAACCTAGACAGTCCAATAACGGCTAGGGAACCTACATAGTCCAAGTTCCCGCTAGGGAACTTACATATTCCAAGTGCCCGCTAGTTAACCTAGATAGTCCAAGTGCCCGCTAGTTAACCAGGATCGTCCGAGTGCCCTCTAGTTAACTTACATAGTCAAAGGGCCTGCTAGTTAACCTACATAGACCAAGGGCCGGCTAGTTAACCTAGATAGTCCAAGTGCCCGCTAGTTAACCTACATAGTCCAAGTGCCCGCTAGGTAACCTAGACAGGCCAAGTGACCACTAGGTTACCTACATAGTCCAAATGCCCGTTCGTTAACCTACATAGTCCAAGTGCCCGCTAGTTAACGTAGATAGCCCAATTGCCCGCTAGGGAACGTACATAGT
Organism: Tenrec ecaudatus; assembly: GCF_050624435.1. Classification (NCBI taxonomy): domain Eukaryota; kingdom Metazoa; phylum Chordata; class Mammalia; order Afrosoricida; family Tenrecidae; genus Tenrec; species Tenrec ecaudatus. The sequence goes on along the minus strand of NW_027458304.1, from coordinate 20,099 downwards.
CCAAGGGCCCGCTAGGTCACCTAGATAGTCCAAGTGTCCGCTAGTTAACCTACATAGTCCAAGTGCCTGATAGGTGAACTACATAGTCCAAGTGCCCACTAGGTAACCTAGACAGTCCAATTGCCCACTAGTTAACCTAGACAGTCCAAGTAACCGCTTGGGAACTTACATAGTCCAAGTGCCCGCTAGGGAACCTATATAGTCCAAGTGCTCGCTAGGCAACCTACATAGTCCAAGTGCCCGTTAGTTAACCTAGATAGTCAAAGTGCCTGCTAGGTTACCTACATAGTCCAAGTGCCCGTTCGTTAACCTACATAGTCCAAGTGCCTGCTAGGTAACGTAGATAGCCCAATTGCCCACTAGGGAACGTACATAGTCCAAGTGCCCGCTAGGTAACCTAGATAGTCCAAGTGCCCGCTATGTAACCTAGACAGTCCAAGTGCCCGCTAGGTTACCTACATAGTCCAAGTGTCCGTTCGTTAACCTAGATAGTCCAAGTGCCCGTTTGGTAACCTACATAGTCCAAGTGCCCGCTTCGTAACCTGGATAGTCCAAGTGCCCTCTAGATAACCAACATAGTCAAAGTGCGCCATAGGTAACCTACATAGTCCAAGTGCCTTCTAGGGAGCCTACATAGTCCACGTGACCGCTAAGGAACCTACATAGTCCAAGTGCCCGTTAGGGAACCTACATAGTCCAAGTGCTCGCTAGGTAACCTACATAGTCCAAATGCCCGCAAGGTAAACTACATAGTCTTAGTGCCCGCTAGGGAACCTACATAATCCAAGTGCCTGTTAGGTAACCTAGATAGTCCAAGTGCCCGTTAGCTCACCTAGATAGTCCAATGGCCCGCTAGTTGACCTACATTGTCCAAGTGCCCGCTAGTTAACCTACATAGTCCAAGTGCCCGCTAGGTAACCTAGATATTCCAAGTGCAAGTTAGCTAACCTAGATAGTCCAAGTGACCGCTAGGTAACCTACATAGTCAAAGTGCCCACTAGGTAACCTTGATAGTCCAAGGTCCTGTTAGCTAACCTAGATAGTCCAAGTGTCCGCTAGGTAACCTACATAGTCCAAGTGCCCGCTAGGTAACCAAGATAGTCAATGTGGCCGCTAGGTAACCAACATAGTCAAAGTTCCCACTAGGTAACCTAGATAGTCCAAGTGCCCGTTACCTAACCTAGATTGTCCAAGTGCCTGTTAGCTAACCTACATAGTCCAAGTGCCCGTTCGTTAACCTAGATAGTCCAAGTGTCCACTATGTAACCTAGACAGTCCAAGTACCCGCTAGGTTACCTACATAGTCCAAGTGTCCGTTCGTTAACCTCGATAGTCCAATTGCCCGCTTCGTAACCTGGATAGTCCAAGTGCCCGCTAGTTAACCTACATAGTCAACGTGCCCGATAGGTAACCTACATAGTCCAAGTGCCTTCTAGAGAGCGAACATAGTCCAGGTAACCGCTAGGGAACCTACATAGTCCAAGTGCCCGTTAGGGAACCTACATAGTCCAAGTGCTCGCTAGGTAACCTACATAGTCCAAATGCCCGCAAGGAAACCTACATAGTCTAAGTGCCCGCTAGGGAACCTACATAATCCAAGTGTCCATTAGGTAACCTAGATAGTCCAAGTGCCCGTTAGCTAACCTAGATAGTCCAAGGGCCCGCTAGTTGACCTACATAGTCCAAGTGCCAGGTAGGTAACCTAGATAGTACAAGTGCCCGCTAGGGAACCTAGATAGTCCAAGTGCCTGTTAGCTAACCTAGATAGTCCAAGTGGTGGCTATGTAACATACATAGTCCAAGTGCCCGTTCGTTAACCTAGATAATGCAAGTGCCCGCTGGGTAACCTAGACAGTCCTAGTGCCCCGCTAGTTAACCTACATAGTCCAAGTGCCCGTTAGTTAACCTACATAATACAAATTGCCCGTTAGCTAACCTAGATAGTCCAAGGGCCCGCTAGATGACCTACATAGTCCAAATGCCCGTTGGTAACCTAGATAGTCCAAGTGCCCACTAGGGGACGTACATATTCCAAGTGCCCGCTAGATAACCCAGATAGTCCAAGTGCCGGCTAGGGTATGTACATAGACCAAGTGCCCGCTAGGTAACCTAGATAGTCCAAGTGCCCGCTAGTTAACCTAGATAGTCCAAGTGCCTTCTAGTTAAACTAGATCGTCCAAGTGGCCGCTAGTTAACCTACATAGTCCAAGGGCCCCCTAGTTAACCTAGATATTCCAAGTGCCCGCTAGTTAACCTAGATCGTCCAAGTGTCCGCTAGTTAACCTACGTAGTCCAAGTGCCCGTTAGGTAGCCTAGATACTCCAAGTGACCGCTAGGTAACCTACATAGTCCTAGTGCCCGCTAGGTAACCTAGATAGTCCATGTTTCTGTTAGCTAACCTAGATAGTCCAAGTGCCCGCTAGTTAACCTACATAGTCCAAGGGCCCCCTAGTTAACCTAGATATTCCAAATGCCCGCTAGTTAACCTAGATCGTCCAAGTGTCCGCTAGTTAACCTACATAGTAAACGTGCCCGTTAGGTAGCCTAGATAGTCCAAGTGACCGCTAGGAAATTTACATAGTCCTAGTGCCCGCTAGGTAACCTAGATAGTCCAAGTTCCTGTTAGCTAACCTAGATAGTCCAAGTGCCCACTAGGTAACCTAGATAGTCAAAGTGCCCGTTAGGTAACCTAGATAGTCTAAGTGCCCGCTAGGTAACCTACATAGTCCAAGTTACCGCTAGGTAACCTAGATAGTCCAAGTGTCCATTACCTAACATAGATCGTCCATGTACCCGCTAGGAAACCTACATAGTCCAAGTGCCCGTTCGTTAACCAAGAAGTCCAAGTGCCCGCTATGTAACCTAATCAGTCCAAGTGCCCACCAGGTTACCTGCATTGTCCAAGTGCCAGTTACGTAACCTAAATAGTCCAAATGCCCGCTCGTTAACCTAGTTCGTCAAAGTGTCTGCTAGTTAACATACATAGTAAAAGTGCCCGCAAGTTAACTTAGATAGTCCAGGTGCCCCTTAGCTAACCTAGATAGTCCAAGTGCCCGCTAGGTAACCTACATAGTCCAAGTGCCCGCTAGTTAACCTAGATAGTCCAAGTGCTCGCTAGGTAACCTAGACAGACCAAGTTCCCGCTATGTTACCTACATAGTCCAAGGTACCGCTAGGGAACCTACATAGTCCAAGTGCCCGCTATGTAACCCACATAGTCTAATTGCCCGATAGGGAACCTACATAGTCCATGTGCCTGCTAGTTAACATAGATAGTCCAAGTGCCCCCTAGGAAACGTACATAGTCTATGTGCCCGCTAGGTAACCTAGATAGTCCAAGTGCCTGCTAGTTAACCTACATAGTCTAAGTGCCCGCTAGGTAACCTAGATAATCCAAGTGCCCGCTAGTTAACCTACATAGTCCAAGTGCCCGCGAGGTAACCTACCTAGTCAAAATGCCCGCTAGTAACCTACATACTCCAAGTGCAAGAAGGGAACCTACATAGTCCATGTGCCCGCTAGTTAACATAGATAGTCCAAGTGCCCGCTAGGAAATGTACATAGTCCATGTGCCCGCGAGGTAACCTAGATAGTCCAAGTGCCTGCTAGTTAACCAACATAGTGTAAGTGCCCGCTAGGTAACCTAGATAATCCAAGTGCCCGCTAGTTAACCTACATAGTCCAAGTGCCCGCGAGGTAACCTACCTAGTCCAAATGCCCGCTAGTAACCTACATACTCCAAGTGCAAGAATGGAACCTACATAATCCAAGTGCCCGCTAGGGAACCTACATAGTCGAAATGCCCGTTAGGTAACCTAGATAGTCCAAATGCCCGCTAGGGTACCCACATAGTCCAAGGGCCCGCTAGGTAACCTACATAGTCCAAGTGCCCGCTAGGAAATGTACATAGTCCAAGTGCCCGCTATGTAACCCACATAGTCTAATTGCCCGATAGGGAACTTACATAGTCCATGTGCCCGCTAGTTAACATAGATAGTCCAAGTGCCCGCTAGGAAATGTACATAGTCCATGTGCCCGCGAGGTAACCTAGATAGTCCAAGTGCCTGCTAGTTAACCTACATAGTCTAAGTGCCCGCTAGGTAACCTAGATAATCCAAGTGCCCGCTAGTTAACCTACATAGTCCAAGTGCCCACGAGGTAACCTACATAGTCCAAATGCCCGCTAGTAACCTACATACTCCAAGTGCAAGAAGGGAACCTACATAATCCAAGTGCCCGCTAGGGAACCTACATATTCTAAATGCCCGTTAGGTAACCTAGATAGTCCAAATGCCCGCTAGGGTACCCACATAGTCCTAGGGCCCGCTAGTTAATCTACAAAGTGTAAGGGCCCGCTAGTTAACCTAGATCGTCCAAGTGTCCGCCAGTTAACATACATAGTACAAGTGTCCGCTAGTTAACCTACATAGTCCAAGTGCCCGCTAGTTAATTTACATAATCCAAGTTCCCGTTAGCTAACCTAGATAGTCCAAGGGCCCGCTAGTTGACCTACATAGTCCAAGTGCCCGACAAGTAACCTAGATAGACCATGTGCCCGCTAGTTAACCTAGATGATCCTAGTGCCCGTTAGTTAACCTATATAGTCCAGGTGCCCACTAGGGAACGTACATAGTCCAAGTGCCCGCTAGGTAACCTAGATAGTACAAGTGACCGCTAGGGTATGTACATAGACCAACTGCCCGCTAGGGAACCTAGATAGTCCAAGTGCCCGCTTGTTAACCTACATAGTCAAAGTGCCCGATAGGGAGCCTAGATAGTCCAAGTGCACGCTAAGGAACCTACATAGTCCAAGTGCCCGTTAGGGAACCTACATAGTCCAAGTGCTCGCTAGGTAACCTACATAGTCCAAATGCGCGCAAGGAAAACTACATAGTCTAAGTGCCCGCAAGGGAACCTACATAATCCAAGTGCCCGTTAGGTAACCTAGATAGTCCAAGTGCCCGTTAGCTAACCTAGATAGTCCAATGGCCCGCTAGTTGACCCACATAGTCCAAGTGCCCGCTAGTTAACCTACATAGTCCAAGTGCCCGCTAGGTAACCTAGATAGCCCAAGTACCCGTTAGCTACCCTAGACAGTCCAAGTGACCGCTAGGTAACCTACATAGTCAAAGTGCCCACTAGGTAACCTAGATAGTCCAAGTTCCTGTTAGCTAACCTAGATAGTCCAAGTGCCCGTTAGTTAACCTACATAGTCCAAGTGCCCGCTAGATAACCTACATAGTCCAAGTGCCCGCTAGGTAACCTATATAGTCCAAATGCCCGCTAGGCAACCTACATAGTCCAAGTGCCTGCTAGGTAAACTACATAGTCCAAGTGCCCACTTGGTAACCTAGACAGTCCAAATGCCCGCTAGTTAACCTAGACAGTCCAAGTTCCCGCTAGGGAACTTACATATTCCAAGTGCCCGCTAGTTAACCTAGATAGTCCAAGTGCCCGCTAGTTAACCAGGATCGTCCAAGTGCCCTCTAGTTAACTTACATAGTCCAAGGGCCTGCTAGTTAACCTACATAGACCAAGGGGCCTCTAGTTAACCTAGATAGTCCAAGTGCCCGCTAGTTAACCTACATAGTCCAAGTGCCCGCTAGGTAACCTAGACAGGCCAAGTGACCACTAGGTTACCTACATAGTCCAAGTACCCGTTCGTTAACCTACATAGTCCAAGTGCCCGCTAGTTAACGTAGATAGCCCAATTGCCCGCTAGGGAACGTACATAGTCCAAGTGCCCGCTAGGTAACCTAGATAGTCCAAGTGCCCGCTAGTTAACCTACATAGTCCAAGTGCCTGATAGGTAAACTACATAGTCCAAGTGCCCACTAGGTAACCTAGACATTCTAATTGCCCACTAGTTAACCTAGACAGTCCAAGTAACCGCTAGGGAACCTACATAGTCCAAGTGCTCGCTAGGCAACCTACATAGTCCAAGTTCCCGTTAGTTAACCTAGATAGTCAAAGTGCCTGCTAGGTAACCTAGATAGTCCAAGTGCCCGCTAGGTACCCTACATAGTCCAAGTGCCCGTTAGGTAACCTTGATAGTCCAATTACCCGTTAGCTAACCTAGATAGTCCAAGTGTCCGCTAGGTAACCTACATAGTCCATGTGTCCGCTAGGTAACCTACATAGTCCAAGTGCCCGATAGTTAACCTAGATAGTCCAAGGGCCCGCTAGTTAACCTAGATATTCCAAGTGCCCGCTAGTTAACCTAAATCGTCCAAGTGTCTGCTAGGTAACCTACAACGTCCAAGTGCCTGCTAGGTAACCTAGGTAGTCCAAGTGCCTGTTAGCTAACCTACATAGTCCAAGTGCCCATTCAATAACCTAGATAGTCCAAGTGCCCGCTATGTAACCTAGACATTCCAAGTGCCCGCTAGGTTACCTACATAGTCCAAGTGTCCGTTCGTTAACCTAGATAGTCCAAGTGCCCGTTTGGTAACCTACATAGTCCAAGTGCCCGCTTCGTAACCTGGATAGTCCAAGTGCCCGCTAGATAACCAACATAGTCAAAGTGCGCCATAGGTAACCTACATAGTCCAAGTGCCTTCTAGAGAGCCTTCATAGTCCACGTGACCGCTAAGGAACCTACATAGTCCAAGTGCCCGTTAGGGAACCTACATAGTCCAAGTGCTCGCTAGGTCACCTACATAGTCCAAATGCCCGCAAGGTAAACTACATAGTCTTAGTGCCCGCTAGGGAACCTACATAATCCAAGTGCCCGTTACGTAACCTAGATAGTCCAAGTGCCCGTTAGCTAGCCTAGATAGTCCAATGGCCCGCTAGTTGACCTACATTGTCCAAGTGCCCGCTAGTTAACCTACATAGCCCAAGTGCCCGCTAGGTAACCTAGATAGCCCAAGTACCCGTTAGCTACCCCAGATAGTCCAAGTGACCGCTAGGTAACCTACATAGTCAAAGTGCCCACTAGGTAACCTAGATAGTCCAAGTTCCTGTTAGCTAACCTAGATAGTCCAAGTGCCCGTTAGTTAACCTACATAGTCCAAGTGCCCGCTAGATAACCTACATAGTCCAAGTGCCCGCTAGGTAGACTATATAGTCCAAATGCCCGCTAGGGAACATACATAGTCCAAGTTCCTGCTAGGTAAACTACATAGTCCAAGTGCCCACTAGGTAACCTAGACAGTCCAATTGCCCGCTAGTTAACCTAGACAGTCCAAGTAACCGCTAGGGAACCTACATAGTCCAAGTTCCCGCTAGGGAACTTACATAGTCCAAGTGCCCGCTAGTTAACCAGGATTGTCCAAGTGCCCTCTAGTTAACTTACATAGTCCAAGGGCCTGCTAGTTAACTTACATAGACCAAGGGCCCGCTATTTAACCTAGATAGTCCAAGTACCGCTAGTTAACCTACATAGTCCAATTGCCCGCTAGGTAACCTAGATAGCCCAAGTACCCGTTAGCTACCCTAGATAGTCCAAGTGACCTCTAGGTAAACTACATAGTGAAAGTGCCCACTAGGTAACCTAGATAGTCCAAGTTCCTGTTAGCTAACCTAGATAGTCCAAGTGCCCGTTAGTTAATCTACATAGTCCAAGTGCCCGCTAGATAACCTACATAGTCCAAGTGCCCGCTAGGTAGCCTATATAGTCCAAATGCCCGCTAGGGAACCTACATTGTCCAAGTGCCTGCTTGGTAAACTACATAGTCCAAGTGCCCACTAGGTGACCTAGACAGTCCAATTGCCCGCTAGTTAACCTAGACAGTCCAAGTAACCGCTAGGGAACCTACATAGTCCAAGTTCCCACTAGGGAACTTACATATTCCAAGTGCCCGCTAGTTAACCTAGATAGTCCAAGTGCCCGCTAGTTAACCTACATAGTCCAAGTGCCCGATAGGTAACCTAGACAGGCCAAGTGACCACTAGGTTACCTACATAGTCCAAGTGCCCGTTCGTTAACCTACATAGTCCAAGTGCCCGCTAGTTAACGTAGATAGCCCAATTGCCCACTAGGGAACGTACATAGTCCAAGGGCCCACTAGGTAACCTAGATAGTCCAAGTGCCCGCTAGTTAACCTACATATTCCAAGTGCCTGATAGGTAAACTACATAGTCCAAGTGCCCACGAGGTAACCTAGACAGTCCAATTGCCCACTAGTTAACCTAGACAGTCCAAGTAACCGCTAGGGAACCTACATAGTCCAAGGGCTCGCTAGGCAACCTACATAGTCCAAGTGCCCGTTAGTTAACCTAGATAGTCAATGTGCCTGCTAGGTAACCTAGATAGTCCAAGTGCCCGCTAGGTAACCTTGATAGTCCAAGTGCCCGTTAGGTAACCTTGATAGTCCAATTACCCGTTAGCTAACCTAGATAGTCCAAGTGTCCGCTACGTAACCTACATAGTCCATGTGACCGCTAGGTAACCTACATAGTCCAAGTGCCCGCTAGTTAACCTAGTTAGTCGAAGGGCCCGCTAGTTAACCTAGATAGTCCAAGTGCCCGCTAGTTAAAATAAATCGTCCAAGTGTCCGCTAGGTAACCTACAACGTCCAAGTGCCTGCTAGGTAACCAAGGTAGTCCAAGTGCCTGTTAGCTAACCTACGTAGTCCAAGTGCCCGTTCGTTAACCTAGATAGTCCAAGTGCCCGTTTGGTAACCTACATAGTCCAAGTGCCCGCTTCGTAACCTGGATAGTCCAAGTGCCCGCTAGATAACCAACATAGTCAAAGTGCGCCATAGGTAACCTACATAGTCCAAGTGCCTTCTAGGGAGCCTACATAGTCCACGTGACCGCTAAGGAACCTACATAGTCCAAGTGCCCGTTAGGGAACCTACATAGTCCAAGTGCTCGCTAGGTAACCTACATAGTCCAAATGCCCGCAAGGAAAACTACATAGTCTAAGTGCCCGCTAGGGAACCTACATAATCCAAGTGCCCGTTAGGTAACCTAGATAGTCCAAGTGCCCGTTAGCTAACCTAGATAGTCCAATGGCCCGCTAGTTGACCTACATAGTCCAAGTGCCCGCTAGTTAACCTACATAGTCCAAGTGCCCGCTAGGTAACCTAGATAGCCCAAGTACCCGTTAGCTACCATAGATAGTCCAAGTGACCGCTAGGTAACCTACATAGTCAAAGTGCCCACTAGGTAACCTAGATAGTCCAAGTTCCTGTTAGCTAACCTAGATAGTCCAAGTGCCCGTTAGTTAACCTACATAGTCCAAGTGCCCGCTAGGTAACCTATATAGTCCAAATGCCCGCTAGGGAACCTACATAGTCCAAGTGCCTGCTAGGTAACCAACATAGTCCAAGTTCCCACTAGGTAACCTAGACAGTCCAATTGCCCGCTAGTTAACCTAGACAGTCCAATAACCGCTAGGGAACCTACATAGTCCAAGTTCCCGCTAGGGAACTTACATATTCCAAGTGCCCGCTAGTTAACCTAGATAGTCCAAGTGCCCGCTAGTTAACCAGGATCGTCCGATTGCCCTCTAGTTAACTTACATAGTCCAAGGGCCTGCTAGTTAACCTACATAGACCAAGGGCCCGCTAGTTAACCTAGATAGTCCAAGTGCCCACTAGTTAACCTACATAGTCCAAGTGCCCGCTAGGTAACCTAGACAGGCCAAGTGACCACTAGGTTACCTACATAGTCCAAATGCCCGTTCGTTAACCTACATAGTCCAAGTGCCCGCTAGTTAACGTAGATAGCCCAATTGCCCGCTAGGGATCGTACATAGTCCAAGGGCCCGCTAGGTAACCTAGATAGTCCAAGTGTCCGCTAGTTAACCTACATAGTCCAAGTGCCTGATAGGTGAACTACATAGTCCATGTGCCCACTAGGTAACCTAGACAGTCCAATTGCCCACTAGTTAACCTAGACAGTCCAAGTAACCGCTTGGGAACTTACATAGTCCAAGTGTCCGCTACGTAACCTACATAGTCCATGTGACCGCTAGGTAACCTACATAGTCCAAGTGCCCGCTAGTTAACCTAGTTAGTCGAAGGGCCCGCTAGTTAACCTAGATAGTCCAAGTGCCCGCTAGTTAAAATAAATCGTCCAAGTGTCCGCTAGGTAACCTACAACGTCCAAGTGCCTGCTAGGTAACCAAGGTAGTCCAAGTGCCTGTTAGCTAACCTACGTAGTCCAAGTGCCCGTTCGTTAACCTAGATAGTCCAAGTGCCCGTTTGGTAACCTACATAGTCCAAGTGCCCGCTTCGTAACCTGGATAGTCCAAGTGCCCGCTAGATAACCAACATAGTCAAAGTGCGCCATAGGTAACCTACATAGTCCAAGTGCCTTCTAGGGAGCCTACATAGTCCACGTGACCGCTAAGGAACCTACATAGTCCAAGTGCCCGTTAGGGAACCTACATAGTCCAAGTGCTCGCTAGGTAACCTACATAGTCCAAATGCCCGCAAGGAAAACTACATAGTCTAAGTGCCCGCTAGGGAACCTACATAATCCAAGTGCCCGTTAGGTAACCTAGATAGTCCAAGTGCCCGTTAGCTAACCTAGATAGACCAATGGCCCGCTAGTTGACCTACATAGTCCAAGTGCCCGCTAGTTAACCTACATAGTCCAAGTGCCCGCTAGGTAACCTAGATAGCCCAAGTACCCGTTAGCTACCATAGATAGTCCAAGTGACCGCTAGGTAACCTACATAGTCAAAGTGCCCACTAGGTAACCTAGATAGTCCAAGTTCCTGTTAGCTAACCTAGATAGTCCAAGTGCCCGTTAGTTAACCTACATAGTCCAAGTGCCCGCTAGGTAACCTATATAGTCCAAATGCCTGCTAGGGAACCTACATAGTCCAAGTGCCTGCTAGGTAACCAACATAGTCCAAGTTCCCACTAGGTAACCTAGACAGTCCAATTGCCCGCTAGTTAACCTAGACAGTCCAATAACCGCTAGGGAACCTACATAGTCCAAGTTCCCGCTAGGGAACTTACATATTCCAAGTGCCCGCTAGTTAACCTAGATAGTCCAAGTGCCCGCTAGTTAACCAGGATCGTCCGATTGCCCTCTAGTTAACTTACATAGTCCAAGGGCCTGCTAGTTAACCTACATAGACCAAGGGCCCGCTAGTTAACCTAGATAGTCCAAGTGCCCACTAGTTAACCTACATAGTCCAAGTGCCCGCTAGGTAACCTAGACAGGCCAAGTGACCACTAGGTTACCTACATAGTCCAAATGCCCGTTCGTTAACCTACATAGTCCAAGTGCCCGCTAGTTAACGTAGATAGCCCAATTGCCCGCTAGGGATCGTACATAGTCCAAGGGCCCGCTAGGTAACCTAGATAGTCCAAGTGTCCGCTAGTTAACCTACATAGTCCAAGTGCCTGATAGGTGAACTACATAGTCCATGTGCCCACTAGGTAACCTAGACAGTCCAATTGCCCACTAGTTAACCTAGACAGTCCAAGTAACCGCTTGGGAACTTACATAGTCCAAGTGCCCGCTAGGGAACTTATATAGTCCAAGTGCTCGCTAGGCAACCTACATAGTCCAAGTGCCCGTTAGTTAACCTAGATAGTCAAAGTGCCTGCTAGGTTACCTACATAGTCCAAGTGCCCGTTCGTTAACCTACATAGTCCAAGTGCCTGCTAGGTAACGTAGATAGCCCAATTGCCCGCTAGGGAACGTACATAGTCCAAGTGCCCGCTAGGTAACCTAGATAGTCCAAGTGCCCGCTATGTAACCTACAAAGTCCAAGTGCCCGCTAGGTTACCTACATAGTCCAAGTGTCCGTTCGTTAACCTAGATAGTCCAAGTGCCCGTTTGGTAACCTACATAGTCCAAGTGCCCGCTTCGTAACCTGGATAGTCCAAGTGCCCGCTAGATAACCAACATAGTCAAAGTGCGCCATAGGTAACCTACATAGTCCAAGTGCCTTCTAGGGAGCCTACATAGTCCACGTGACCGCTAAGGAACCTACATAGTCCAAGTGCCCGTTAGGGAACCTACATAGTCCAAGTGCTCGCTAGGTAACCTACATAGTCCAAATGCCCGCAAGGTAAACTACATAGTCTTAGTGCCCTCTAGGGAACCTACATAATCCAAGTGCCCGTTAGGTAACCTAGATAGTCCAAGTGCCCGTTAGCTCACCTAGATAGTCCAATGGCCCGCTAGTTGACCTACATTGTCCAAGTGCCCGCTAGTTAACCTACATAGTCCAAGTGCCCGCTAGGTAACCTAGATATTCCAAGTGCAAGTTAGCTAACCTAGATAGTCCAAGTGACCGCTAGGTAACCTACATAGTCAAAGTGCCCACTAGGTAACCTTGATAGTCCAAGTTCCTGTTAGCTAACCTAGATAGTCCAAGTGTCCGCTAGGTAACCTACATAGTCCAAGTGCCCGCTAGGTAACCAAGATAGTCAATGTGGCCGCTAGGTAACCAACATAGTCAAAGTTCCCACTAGGTAACCTAGATAGTCCAAGTGCCCGTTACCTAACCTAGATTGTCCAAGTGCCTGTTAGCTAACCTACATAGGCCAAGTGCCCGTTCGTTAACCTAGATAGTCCAAGTGTCCACTATGTAACCTAGACAGTCCAAGTACCCGCTAGGTTACCTACATAGTCCAAGTGTCCGTTCGTTAACCTCGATAGTCCAATTGCCCGCTTCGTAACCTGGATAGTCCAAGTGCCCGCTAGTTAACCTACATAGTCAACGTGCCCGATAGGTAACCTACATAGTCCAAGTGCCTTCTAGAGAGCGAACATAGTCCAGGTAACCGCTAGGGAACCTACATAGTCCAAGTGCCCGTTAGGGAACCTACATAGTCCAAGTGCTCGCTAGGTAACCTACATAGTCCAAATGCCCGCAAGGAAACCTACATAGTCTAAGTGCCCGCTAGGGAACCTACATAATCCAAGTGTCCATTAGGTAACCTAGATAGTCCAAGTGCCCGTTAGCTAACCTAGATAGTCCAAGGGCCTGCAGTTGACCTACATAGTCCAAGTGCCAGGTAGGTAACCTAGATAGTACAAGTGCCCGCTAGGGAACCTAGATAGTCCAAGTGCCTGTTAGCTAACCTAGATTGTCCAAGTGGTGGCTATGTAACATACATAGTCCAAGTGCCCGTTCGTTAACCTAGATAATGCAAGTGCCCGCTGGGTAACCTAGACAGTCCTAGTGCCCCGCTAGTTAACCTACATAGTCCAAGTGCCCGTTAGTTAACCTACATAATACAAATTGCCCGTTAGCTAACCTAGATAGTCCAAGGGCCCGCTAGATGACCAACATAGTCCAAATACCCGTTGGTAACCTAGATAGTCCAAGTGCCCACTAGGGGATGTACATATTCCAAGTGCCCGCTAGATAACCCAGATAGTCCAAGTGCCGGCTAGGGTATGTACATAGACCAAGTGCCCGCTAGGTAACCTAGATAGTCCAAGTGCCCGCTAGTTAACCTAGATAGTCCAAGTGCCTTCTAGTTAAACTAGATCGTCCAAGTGGCCGCTAGTTAACCTACATAGTCCAAGGGCCCCCTAGTTAACCTAGATATTCCAAGTGCCCGCTAGTTAACCTAGATCGTCCAAGTGTCCGCTAGTTAACCTACGTAGTCCAAGTGCCCGTTAGGTAGCCTAGATACTCCAAGTGACCGCTAGGTAACCTACATAGTCCTAGTGCCCGCTAGGTAACCTAGATAGTCCATGTTTCTGTTAGCTAACCTAGATAGTCCAAGTGCCCGCTAGTTAACCTACATAGTCCAAGGGCCCCCTAGTTAACCTAGATATTCCAAATGCCCGCTAGTTAACCTAGATAGTCCAAGTGCTCGCTAGGTAACCTAGACAGACCAAGTTCCCGCTATGTTACCTACATAGTCCAAGGTACCGCTAGGGAACCTACATAGTCCAAGTGCCCGCTATGTAACCCACATAGTCTAATTGCCCGATAGGGAACCTACATAGTCCATGTGCCTGCTAGTTAACATAGATAGTCCAAGTGCCCCCTAGGAAACGTACATAGTCTATGTGCCCGCTAGGTAACCTAGATAGTCCAAGTGCCTGCTAGTTAACCTACATAGTCTAAGTGCCCGCTAGGTAACCTAGATAATCCAAGTGCCCGCTAGTTAACCTACATAGTCCAAGTGCCCGCGAGGTAACCTACCTAGTCAAAATGCCCGCTAGTAACCTACATACTCCAAGTGCAAGAAGGGAACCTACATAGTCCATGTGCCCGCTAGTTAACATAGATAGTCCAAGTGCCCGCTAGGAAATGTACATAGTCCATGTGCCCGCGAGGTAACCTAGATAGTCCAAGTGCCTGCTAGTTAACCAACATAGTGTAAGTGCCCGCTAGGTAACCTAGATAATCCAAGTGCCCGCTAGTTAACCTACATAGTCCAAGTGCCCGCGAGGTAACCTACCTAGTCCAAATGCCCGCTAGTAACCTACATACTCCAAGTGCAAGAATGGAACCTACATAATCCAAGTGCCCGCTAGGGAACCTACATAGTCGAAATGCCCGTTAGGTAACCTAGATAGTCCAAATGCCCGCTAGGGTACCCACATAGTCCAAGGGCCCGCTGGGTAACCTACATAGTCCAAGTGCCCGCTAGGGAACCTACATAGTCCAAGTGCCCGCTATGTAACCCACATAGTCTAATTGCCCGATAGGGAACTTACATAGTCCATGTGCCCGCTAGTTAACATAGATAGTCCAAGTGCCCGCTAGGAAATGTACATAGTCCATGTGCCCGCGAGGTAACCTAGATAGTCCAAGTGCCTGCTAGTTAACCTACGTAGTCTAAGTGCCCGCTAGGTAACCTAGATAATCCAAGTGCCCGCTAGTTAACCTACATAGTCCAAGTGCCCACGAGGTAACCTACATAGTCCAAATGCCCGCTAGTAACCTACATACTCCAAGTGCAAGAAGGGAACCTACATAATCCAAGTGCCCGCTAGGGAACCTACATATTCTAAATGCCCGTTAGGTAACCTAGATAGTCCAAATGCCCGCTAGGGTACCCACATAGTCCTAGGGCCCGCTAGTTAATCTACAAAGTGTAAGGGCCCGCTAGTTAACCTAGATCGTCCAAGTGTCCGCCAGTTAACATACATAGTACAAGTGTCCGCTAGTTAACCTACATAGTCCAAGTGCCCGCTAGTTAACTTACATAATCCAAGTTCCCGTTAGCTAACCTAGATAGTCCAAGGGCCCGCTAGTTGACCTACATAGTCCAAGTGCCCGACAAGTAACCTAGATAGACCATGTGCCCGCTAGTTAACCTAGATAATCCTAGTGCCCGTTAGTTAACCTATATAGTCCAGGTGCCCACTAGGGAACGTACATAGTCCAAGTGCCCGCTAGGTAACCTAGATAGTACAAGTGACCGCTAGGGTATGTACATAGACCAACTGCCCGCTAGGGAACCTAGATAGTCCAAGTGCCCGCTTGTTAACCTACATAGTCAAAGTGCCCGATAGGGAGCCTAGATAGTCCAAGTGCACGCTAAGGAACCTACATAGTCCAAGTGCCCGTTAGGGAACCTACATAGTCCAAGTGCTCGCTAGGTAACCTACATAGTCCAAATGCGCGCAAGGAAAACTACATAGTCTAAGTGCCCGCAAGGGAACCTACATAATCCAAGTGCCCGTTAGGTAACCTAGATAGTCCAAGTGCCCGTTAGCTAACCTAGATAGTCCAATGGCCCGCTAGTTGACCCACATAGTCCAAGTGCCCGCTAGTTAACCTACATAGTCCAAGTGCCCGCTAGGTAACCTAGATAGCCCAAGTACCCGTTAGCTACCCTAGATAGTCCAAGTGACCGCTAGGTAACCTACATAGTCAAAGTGCCCACTAGGTAACCTAGATAGTCCAAGTTCCTGTTAGCTAACCTAGATAGTCCAAGTGCCCGTTAGTTAACCTACATAGTCCAAGTGCCCGCTAGATAACCTACATAGTCCAAGTGCCCGCTAGGTAACCTATATAGTCCAAATGCCCGCTAGGCAACCTACATAGTCCAAGTGCCTGCTAGGTAAACTACATAGTCCAAGTGCCCACTTGGTAACCTAGACAGTCCAAATGCCCGCTAGTTAACCTAGACAGTCCAAGTAACCGCTATGGAACCTACATAGTCCAAGTTCCCGCTAGGGAACTTACATATTCCAAGTGCCCGCTAGTTAACCTAGATAGTCCAAGTGCCCGCTAGTTAACCAGGATCGTCCAAGTGCCCTCTAGTTAACTTACATAGTCCAAGGGCCTGCTAGTTAACCTACATACACCAAGGGGCCGCTAGTTAACCTAGATAGTCCAAGTGCCCGCTAGTTAACCTACATAGTCCAAGTGCCCACTAGGTAACCTAGAGAGTCCAATTGCCCACTAGTTTACCTAGACAGTCCAAGTGCCCGCTAGGTAACCTATATAGTCCAAATGCCCACTAGGAAACCTACATAGTCCAAGTGCCTGCTAGGTAAACTACATAGTCCAAGTGCCCACTAGGTAACCTAGACAGTCGAATTGCCCGCTAGTTAACCTAGACAGTCCAAGTAACCGCTAGGCAACCTACATAGTCCAAGTTCCCGCTAGGGAACTTACATATTCCAAGTGCCCGCTAGTTAACCTAGATAGTCCAAGTGCCCGCTAGTTAACCAGGATCGTCCATGTGCCCTCTAGTTAACTTACATAGTCCAAGGGCCTGCTAGTTAACCTACATAGACCAAGGGCCCGCTAGTTAACCTAGATAGCCCAATTGCCCGCTAGGGAACGTACATAGTCCAAGTGCCCGCTAGGTAACCTAGATAGTCCAAGTGCCCGCTAGTTAACCTACATAGTCCAAGTGCCTGATAGGTAAACTACATAGTCCAAGTGCCCACTAGGTAACCTAGACATTCTAATTGCCCACTAGTTAACCTAGACAGTCCAAGTAACCGCTAGGGAACCTACATAGTCAAGTGCTCGCTAGGCAACCTACATAGTCCAAGTTCCCGTTAGTTAACCTAGATAGTCAAAGTGCCTGCTAGGTAACCTAGATAGTCCAAGTGCCCGCTAGGTACCCTACATAGTCCAAGTGCCCGTTAGGTAACCTTGATAGTCCAATTACCCGTTAGCTAACCTAGATAGTCCAAGTGTCCGCTAGGTAACCTACATAGTCCATGTGTCCGCTAGGTAACCTACATAGTCCAAGTGCCCGATAGTTAACCTAGATAGTCAAGGGCCGCTAGTTAACCTAGATATTCCAAGTGCCCGCTAGTTAACCTAAATCGTCCAAGTGTCTGCTAGGTAACCTACAACGTCCAAGTGCCTGCTAGGTAACCTAGGTAGTCCAAGTGCCTGTTAGCTAACCTACATAGTCCAAGTGCCCATTCGTTAACCTAGATAGTCCAAGTGCCCGCTATGTAACCTAGATAGCCCAAGTGCCCGTTTGGTAACCTACATAGTCCAAGTGCCCGCTTCGTAACCTGGATAGTCCTAGTGCCCGCTAGATAACCAACATAGTCAACGTGCGCGATAGGTAACCTACATAGTCCAAGTGCCTTCTAGGGAGCCTACATAGTCCACGTGACTGCTAAGGAACCTACATAGTCCAAGTGCCCGTTAGGGAACCTACATAGTCCAAGTGCTCGCTAGGTAACCTACATAGTCCAAATGCCCGCAAGGATTACTACAACATAGTCTAAGTGCCCGCTAGGGAACCTACATAATCCAAGTGCCCCTTAGGTAACCTACATAGTACAAGTGCCCGTTAGCTAACCTAGATAGTCCAATGGCCCGCTAGTTGACCTACATAATCCAAGTGCCCGCTAGTTAACATACATAGTCCAAGTGCCCGCTAGGTAACCTAGATAGCCCAAGTACCCATTAGCTACCCTAGATAGTCCAAGTGACCGCTAGGTAACCTACATAGTCAAAGTGCCCACTAGGTAACCTAGATAGTCCAAGTTCCTGTTAGCTAACCTAGATAGTCCAAGTGCACGTTAGTTAACCTATATAGTCCAAGTGCCCGCTAGATAACCTACATAGTCCAAGTGCCCGCTAGGTAACCTATATAGTCCAAATGCCCGCTAGGGAACCTACATAGTCCAAGTGCCCGCTAGGTAACCTAGATAGTCCAAGTGCCCGCTAGGTAACCTAGGGGGAACTTGGACTATCTAGGTTACCTAGCGGGCACTTGGACTATCTAGGTTACCTAGCGGGCACTTGGACAATGTACGTTCCCTAGCGGGCACTTGGACTATCTAGGTTAACTAACGAGCACTTGGACTATCTAGGTTAACTAGCGGACACTTGGACTATGTGTGTTAACTAGCGGGCACTCGGACTATGTATGTTCCTTGGCGGGCACTTGGACTTTCTAGGTTACCTAGCGGGCTTTTGGACTATGTACGTTACCTAGTGGGCACTTGGGCTTTCTACGTTACCTAGCGGGCACTAGGACTATGTAGGTTAACTAGGGGGCACTTCGACTATCTAGGTTAACTAATGGGTACTTGGAATATCTCGGTTACCTAGCGGGCACATGAACTATATAGGTTAACTAGCGGGCACTTGGAATGTCTTGGATACGTAGCGGGCACTTGGACTATCTAGGTTAACGAATGTGCACTTGAATATGTAGGTTACCTAGCGGGCACTTGGACTATCTAGGTTACCTAACGGGCACTTGGACTATGTAGGTTCCTAGCGGGCACTTGGACTATGGAGGTTAACTCGCGTGCCCTTAAACTATGTAAGTTAATTAGCGGGCACTTGGACTATCTAGGTTAACTAGCAGTCACTCGGACTATGTAGGTAACCTAGCGGGAACTTGGACTATCTAGGTTACCTTGCGGGCACTTGGACTATCTAGGTTGACGAACGGGCACTTGGACTATCTAGGTTACCTAGCGGGCACTTGTACTATGTAGGTTAAATAGCAGACACTTGGACGATCTAGGTTAAATAGCGGGCATTTGGACTATATAGGTTACCTAGTGGGCACTTGAAATATTTAGGTTACCTAGCAGGCACTTGGATTATCTAGGTTACCTAGCGGGCACTTGAACTACCTACGTTACCTAGCGGGTACTTGGACTATGTACGTTCCCCAGTGGTTAGTTAGACTACGTAGGTTCCCTAGCTGCACTTGGACGATCTTCGTTCCCTAAAGGGCACTTGGACTATGTAGGTTCCCTGGCGGCACTTGGACTATGTAGGTTCCCTAGCGGGCACTTGGACTATCTAGGTTAACTAGCGGGCACTTGGACTATGTAGGTTAACTAGCGGACCCTTGCACTATGTAGGTTACCTAGCAGGCACTTGGACTATGTATCTTCCCTAGCGGGCACTTGGACTATCTATGTTAACTAGCGGGCACTTAGACTATGTAGGTTACCTAGCGGACACTTGCACTATATAGGTTACCTAGCGGCACTTGGACTATGTAGGTTAACTGGAGGACGCTTGGACGATCTAGGTTAACAAGTGGGCCCTTGGATTATGTAGGTTAACTAGCCGGCACTTGGATGATCTAGGTTAGCTAGCGGGCACTTGGACGATCTAGGTTAACCAGCGGGCACTTGGACTATCAAAGTTAACAAGCGAGCCCTTGGACTATGTAGGTTAACTAGCGGGCCCTTGGACTATCAAGGTTACCTAGATAGCACTGGGACTATATAGGTTCCCTAGCGGGCACTTGGACTGTCTTGGATACGTAGCGGGCACTTGGACTATCTACGTTAACGAATGTGCACTTGGAATATGTAGGTTACCTAGCGGGCACTTGGACTATGTAGGTTACCTAACGGGCACTTGGACTATGTAGGTTCCTAGCGGGCACTTGGACTATGGAGTTTAACTAGTGGGCCCTTGAACTATGTAAGTTAATTAACGGGCACTTGGACGATCTAGGTTAACTAGCGGGCACTTGGACTATCTAGGTTAACTAGCAGTCACTCGGACTATGTAGGTAACCTGCGGGAACTTAGACTATCTAGGTTACCTAGCGGGCACTTGGACTATCTAGGTTACCTAGCGTGCACTTGTACTATGTAGGTTAAATAGCGGACACTTGGACGATCTAGGCTAAATAGCGGGCATTTGGACTATATAGGTTACCTAGTGGGCACTTGAAATATTTAGGTTACCTAGCAGGAACTTGGACTATATAGGTCTACCTGCCCACTAGGGAACGTACATAGCCCAAGTA